>NC_091829.1:20165658-20530658 GCF_038994185.2 Dermacentor albipictus
CCCATGCCCTAGCCATTGAGTTAAAGATAGAACGGAGCGAAGGCAGTATGGAGAAAAACGGAGTCGGTATTGTATACAACACACTGTTTCACTAAGCGAACTACTACTATATACTAAGAAACCAACTGTGAATACACGGCTTAGCACGGCATCAGTTGTAGCGAAACAAATCTTTGTTTACGCAAATAAAGTTACGTAAGGCAGGTGCAGAATGTTGAAAGATTTCCGTTAGTGCCTTACAAATCCAGTTTTCCGTGCATTTGACTCACGCAGTAAGCGAAAATTGTGTTCTGAGTCCTCGCTCCGCCTGTGTACTTTCGACCAAAACAGCCTTAGTACTTTAGTAACGAGCATTTTATAACGAACAAAATGTTGCGAGATTGCGATATGTCAAGGTTTGTCAAGGCACCCGTGGCGTGAAGTGCAAGTTACGGAGACGTGAAAACTGCACCGTGAAAAAAAAAAGAAAAGCGTAATGTCGACGGCCATTTTGCCTTTGGTTACCTTGAACGCAACGCGCTTCTTACTTGGCGTTTAGTGTGGGTTTTCATGAAAAGGTGAAGGTAGTAACTTTTTTTCTTCCCGGCCAGAAGCTTTGACGAAGGCGACGTTTAGCTGAAGCCACAAATTATTTAACAGTTTACAAAGCGTACTCGACATTTCCAGTGTCCACTTTTGTTCAGCCAAAACATTTTGACTGGCATTTTGTTTATACGCGGTGTGAGAAAACGCCGCCAAAGCGACGATGCGCCCGTTTTGTAGGGGAAACAGTACCGCGGCCGTACACCAATAACGAGACAGACATCTAAACGCAGTACGACAATCGTTCACGTTTTCTTTCAACTGGCTATAGGGTGTTTTAATAGCATTTCAAGTGGCAGTAATACATCGTTCAACGTGTTTGTACATAACACTGCAGGCTTAGGTAACGGCAAATCACTGGTCGCTGATGAAGAATATACTATATCAAGCGAAGGTTCATTTTGGGGATCTTGTTAATCAGACCCGTGCTAGCTGCTTCATTGCTTATCCCACTTAATCACCCCCCCCCCCCCCCGCTTCGAGGTTAGTAAATGCAAATATACGCCGCAGGCAGCAACAGAACCACGGTTATGGATGCATGGTGATATGTCATTATCTTTACAACAAGAGAAACGAAAATACGACGTCTGCACCCAGTAAAAAGAATCGAGATGTGGCCTATAACATCAATATTAAGTAGTCCCATATCATCATGTGTGTTCATAGTTTTTTTTTAAATATATATAAACATATGTGACCATATGTGACCATATGTGACCATATGTGACCATATGTGATTACTAGGTACAGATATTCCAGCCCACACGTTTCTCCGCTTTAACAGGGTTCTTATTGCAGTGTAACGGCTACGATAACGGTACTGTGGAGAGTGTCGTCTCTATGGCGCCAACACAGACTTGGGAGAAGTTGAATGACATTAGGGGAAGTGCAGATACCTTAACAGCGCGTAGAGAAATGCAAGTCCTTTCAACAATGCCTACATGCGAATGTGGCGATCAACAAGTGTCACGGTCATGGAGCAGCAAGTTAGAGAGCGAGACGGTCATACATACACGACTGTAACTACATTACAGCTTACGAGCACATGAAACGCGCTTGAAAACTTTAAATGAAGGTATACGCAACGACAAACAACATAGACGATAAAATTGAGTTTGTTTGATTTGTGCTCGTTTTCAGAGGTGGTCGGTTGCGACACAGCAAACCGACTTGAACTGCAAAGTTCCGCGAACTTCTACAAAACTTCATTTCCTTCCGGCAAGACTGTCAAAACATAGCCAAGGCATATTCCACAATAAACTTATGTAGACAAAGCACAGAAACAGTATGGATTGAATTAATGTATCCTTGTGGTTTTCCATCATTAAAAAAAACATGGTGCTTGACAGATTTCATCGATAAATTTATCGATTCTTTAGCGCCAGGCGCAGGCGAAAGCTGCCTTGGTGACCGCAGGACTTTCCGAGTACAGGCTCACGGAAATGTTTCCGCGAGAATTCTGACATTTTTATGTGCCTATAATTTGTTACCGGCGCCATTATTAATCAGTAACAATTCCGCGCGTCAATTCCGAATCATTTCCACAAGGATTGCATAAAGAACGCGTGAAATTGTCGCAGTGCTTTCAGATTATCCTGTTAGGGATATCTTACCAGTATCTCCTATATTTATTGAGACTGCTTAATGACATATCTAAAATTCGTTTGCACGATTACAGAATGCTCCACATAAAACACACTTCACAATGGTGAGATGAAAAAGACAAAACTTGCTCACAAACGCAGGAAAGACAGTCTTTAACAGCATACGGCTACATCCCTGAAAGACCTAAATGCTATTGAAAAAAGAAAGAAAGAGCAAGAACCAATAGTCGCACGTCGGTGAAGAGAAAATGAACACAGCTTCGATTGCTTGGTTACAGAATGCTTTTGCGACGTCGACGACTTTCTTTAAGCATGATGGCAGCTCTGATTGCAGATCCGTTCAGCAAACACCACACTCGGCGGCGCAAGGTTGACGCCGATAGGTCGTAGCCGTGAGCTTGATCACACTGCACGCTACTTGGGCAACTGCAAACAAGATGAAACCAGCTCAAGTCAGCGCGATTACCAGGGTATAATGTGCAAGCCTACTTGACTTCGGAGCACTAAAAGCAGATTGACCGCATATTCTGCATGCTTGATTATGCTCTTGATAAGCGTGTTTATTGTGTGATAAGCATGCGACACCAAGCGGTTATTATGCGTTATCAATCTAGAGCAACGTGGCAATGTAAACGTATCGTATGGTGGTGGCGTATGTAGGCTCCGTTACAGATTCCGAGACGAAGTTATTGGAGCATGCGAGCAAATCAATTACACACGGGCGCCGAAGTGTAGTACCTCAGTGTCGAGGGTATATAGACCAGCGTCATATTGCCGTGTGATGCGTTTACTTCTGTATTGTTTTGCTGTCACCCCTGACGTAACGTCTTTGAGCGTTATGCTGAGAAGTAAATTATCTGCACACTTCGACGTGGTCGCCGCGTTCTCGGAACTGAGCTAGTATACAGAATTACATCCATGTGTGTTTTCAACTCGAAGAAGGGGGGTCGGGGGAGGGAGGGGTGAGACGCAAGAAACGCCCATCTACCGTTCATTGGGTGTCCGCTAAAGAGCCCCAGGTGGTCAAAATTATTAAGCCGAAAGCCTTAAATAGCTCATGGGTCGAAAAAAATCCGACGACCGTCCGACGTTGTGACGTCAAAATTCAAGCGCATGCATAAGTCACCAATTTTTTTATGGAAAAGAGAGCTCGATTATCTCTGTTCGCGTTGAACAGACACCCTTCTAAATGACCAGTGTGGCCACAAAAGTGTCTGCGAGTGGTTTTCCCGATTTTGTTCATATGACGTTTTGAGGAGCATAAGTATGCCTGCGTGAACTGGAAATAAATCGGCTGTTGAAATTTAGCGCTGTGTGTTTGCCTAATTTGCCTTTCCGTATTCCTCTCATTCTGCCTGCGCGAAAATAAAGTAGAAGGCACCATATATACAAGCCCATGTAGCTAGCCTCATCGATTAAAATGTAAAAAAAAAATCATTCAGTGAACCTGAGCTTGTGTCTCAATGGTCTTCATAGATTTGCCACGACAGTTCTAACGTGCAATTAACTACGCAAAACCAGTGTCGACGTCTAGGTGACCGAAAGAGAGAACGAGTAAGGAGAAAAACAAGAGAAAACAGTGATCGGAAGTAACGACACATTCGAATGAGAATGTCAAAGGAATTTGATGAATTACTCGTGAGCGCGCAGGCTTTTCGCCTTCATCCTCTTTAGCGCATGCTAAAGCGACTGACAATTTTTCTTTTTTTTCCCGGAGTTACTCACTACGGCGTGCCTCGCAATCAAATAGTGGTATTGGCACGTAAACATCAGCAAATTAAAAAAGACAAAAAGAACGAGAGCGTCAGCAGTGCGTGTGACCACCCCACATCACATGGTAAAAGCGAAAGCACGAAACAAAAGCGATCGAGGAAACCTTGAGCAGAGTAAAAAAAAAAAAAAACTATGGGGTTTTACGTGCCAAAACCCCTTTCTGATTATGAGGCACGCCGTAGTGGAAGACTCCGGAAATTTCGTCCACCTGGGGTTCCTTAACGTGCACCTAAATCTAAGCACACGGGTGTTTTCGCATTTCGCCCTCATCAAAATGCGGCCGCCGTGGCCGGGATCCGATCCCGCGACCTCGTGCTCAGCAGCCCAACACCATAGTCACTGAGCCACCACGGCGGGTGCTTGCGGAGAGTAGACGCCGTTGACTGAAATAAACAGGCCCTCGATGGGCAGCCATGCAAAGCCACAGTAGACCAGCACGAATGACCGTTCGTTTCCGCGAATCATGTCCTATTTCCTTTCCAACTCTCCCATATCTTCTCTTAATTCATCTTCCAGTTCCAAAACGACCTTGTCTACACGTGAATACACCAACATTAAACTTCTTCAATTTCGAAACTCTTTTTTTTTTCTTTCTTTTACCAATTATACTTTCGTGGTAAGCGGTGGGGTGTCTCCAAGGAGGTTAAAGCAAAACTGCTGGAATCGAAACTATGTCTCGAAGAACTATAAACAAACGATAAAAATGATGAGGGAGCGCTTTTGGCACACTTACTACGAGTTAATCAGCCTCCTTGGTTAATTAATCATGCCTTATTTACCAGACAGATACTTATTTACGTGTATCTGTGTATTTCTGGTTTTAGAGTGAAATCTGAATATCCTGGCATATTGTATTGGAGACAACGTCATCAATATTCAGAAGAAATTACTGTTTTCGTTGGGAACAACCAGCTTTTATTCTCTAATTGGCCTAGCATTACAATAACAGAGCTGAATCACTTCATTCAGGTGAAGAATGGGCAAGCATTGGCTTTACCTTTCCCGGTAAGAAGCTACGGGGAGCTTCCACTCCAGCAGTTTTTCTTTAATCACTTTGGGTGGCTAACCATCACCCGAACATATCCTATTGACACGTGCACTTATCTCTCTCCGGTGACCACTTTTCACCGGCTATCAAATGCTAAACGTTATCGTTAGGCGCAGGCGTTAGGCGCGTCTGAATGAACCAGAAGTTTCTCGGATGTTATCGATGGCTCTATCGACCGGAGCTTCTGTAACCTGGTTGTATGGGCGACACGAATTGTGTAGTACTTTCTGGAAGGCACCCGGGCACTGGCGATTACGCTTGAAACGTTCGACGATTCACGTATAAAAGCTGACGCGCTTGACCCGCTGATCAAATCTTTGACGATCGCCGAGTGTGCTCGCCGCTATCGTTTCGTTTTGAGCGTAACCTGTTTGTTCTGGGCATAGGTTCGCCAAATAAAGAGTTTTTTTTTTATTATTGCGATAAAGACTTGCCCCTAAGGCATAATTCTTGGTGCGTATATGTGTATTATATGTGTGCTGTGAGGCCTGTGTAGTGTATGCATTGAAGCAGTGTTTTGTGTTATCTGTTGTCATGTATCCAGCGGTCGTAGCTGGTTGTCACACTGTAGCGGAGGCCGGCTTGCAGTAGGAGACGCGAACGTTCCGATTTTAAACCAGTACATGTCCATATTAGGTGGTATTCATCTGCTTCCATCACAGGAACGGAGCAGTATGGACACGTAGCACCCAGTGGTAAATGCGACCAGTTCCACCTTGAGATAACAGCCGGTGTAAGGGCAACCCCGGCCCGAAGCCTCCTAAGCACTTCTTCAGCCCTAGTAAGGTGAAGGGGGAGGGAGCAGACACACGGTGGGATAAGAGCGCGTGTGTCCCGCCGGAGAAAATTTTTACGGGCTCGGGGCGAGTTAAGGGGTTGAGGTGGGAGGGGAATAGGCGGAAGATCAGGATTGGGAAGGGAGTGTGCCTGCTGGTCGGCAGCAATGTTGTGAGAGTTAGTTTCGTGATTTACGTTTTTTGTGAGTGTGCGTTCTTCGCCGTCACTACAACGTCACACTATCCTATCCTAGCCCATCCATCTTACAGGTGACAAGCACGAACCAAGCGCACGCAGAGGTCGCCTCGCGCAGATAAGCTTGGTGCTCCGACCGGCGCATCGCGAGATGTCACATGACCCGCACGTCACCATGTGACGTACCAACCGTAAGGCACGGCTACACACGCTCCTGGCGCGCTTCGTTTTCGGTTTCGCGCTAAAAGTGAGTCGGTGCTCTTCGGGCCCGCATGCTTTAATTGAAATAAGGGCATCTTATCAGTTTTAAAGGACGGTTATTTATGGGGTCGCCATTAGCTACAAACGTTCAATTCGCATTAAAAGGCGACGTTGGAAATTAGATAGTTAATTGGCGAATCTCAGTTAATTAGGCTGCTAAATGATCCAGCTTGGCGTTTTCTTTTGTCCGCTCTTATTGCGAATCTTATCCTGCAAAAACTATGATTGTGTCTCGAATCTCTTTAGGCAGTTAATAATGTTAACTGTTAACTGTTAATGTTAATAATGTTAATAATGGCAGTTAATAATGTTAGGCAGTCGTCGCTGAAGCACTGCACAAATAGCGGCCGGCCGAGCTTTGATTCGCCGACAGATACTGTACTCGGCACGACGGTCAGAGTCGGAGTTAGTCCCTTACTTTGCGGACATAGCTTTGTACAATAAAATGTATGTTTCTATTCAGTTAATTTCTCTGTCGTCGCCTCGTCTTTACACCGCGTCAATATGTCTTGTAGTATTAACTCCTCATATCCCTCCTGTTTTTGGCGTTCGATTTCCCCTACACCACGTTGGTTCGCTGTCGGTCGCAGTCGGTACGACCACCAATTCTGGACGCAGTCCAGGCAACCTAGACATCCAGACGCGCCATGAAAAGTTCACCAGTGGAGCCCTAGACCGAGCGCGACTTAGCATGATGGCACCAAGGTAGTGCGTGTTTTCGCGTAACCACTTATTCCGCGAGAATGGCTGACAGAGGGGACTTCGTGAACGAGACATAGGCGGCCTTGTCAGTGCAGAGTGCATACCCAGACGTTCCGAGATTTTCGTTTTCGCTCTCCCTCTTACGCAAGCGTCCTTTCTTTTCCTTCCTTTTAAGTCTGTTGATATTGTCGTCGCGGGAGTGCTAGCTTTAATGCGTCATCAGGTAATCACCTGAATGCACGCTAGAAAGCAATTACCTTTCGCAAATTGACTAGCAGGCATCAAAAAGCGAATAAAAAGGCGAAAAAAAAAGAAAAGAGAGCTGGCCGTGCTTGACGTATATATCATCGATGGTACACAGCCAAACCTTCGAGGTTGGTATAAAATGCATTCTGTTTTTCCCGTCCCACTTTCCGTGAAGGTTGGCTCTTTATCCCTGCCATCACGTTGCATATACTATAGTCCTCCTTTCCATCTTCCATTTTAAAGAGGCTGCAACGAAACGCGAAAAATTGGAAAAAAAAGGATTTTTGAGCAACAGCCTCGGCAATACACACATTCAACGTACCGCGGTTTCAGACGCGCGAGCATTTCTATGCCTATATCCAACGAGGAAACCCGGCCGTCCGCCGCGTAATCAGGCTCGAGAGTTACAATACACTTTCCACACACACGCAGCTTTCTTTTGCGCGCGAACAAAGCGAAGAACGAAGAACTGCCATAAAAATAACAAATAAAAAAGCGAGACCGGCTGGACGTGGGCGACACTGGCTCACGCACGGCCGCGTCCTTTCCGCGAGACGAGCCTCGCACGTATAACGCGCCCGAACGCAACCTGCGTCAGCGCGCGTTCTGCGCCGCTGCACCTTCACAGAGTCACGCGTTCGCGGAATTGAGCGACAGGTAGGAGAGGCGGTGCCCCTCCCCCTTTCCCCCTCCAACTGCCTTCGCCCCCGGCGCCGAACCCCGGGGGTTTGTGTGAGGAGGAAGGGAAGAGAGAGAGATTCTTGTTTGGGAAGGAAAAAAACATGGGGTAAAGTGCAGCGCAGTAACTGTCTCTCAGATGAGGACACCTCAACCGCGCTGCACAGGGGGGAAGGGGTAGAAAAGACTGGTGGAAGAGATAGGGAAGGAGCAGCAGGGAGGGTAAGGGGTGTGTGTGGTCGCCCTCCCCCTCGCCCCACCCTCTCCAACCCCCTCGCCCCCGGCGCCGAACCCCGGGGTTTATGTGAGGGGGAAGGGAAGGGGAAGGGGTGTGCGTAGTCGGCCTTCCCTCGCCCCCTGCCCTAGACCCCGGGGTTTGTGTGAGGAAAGAGTGAGTTGGAGGTTGGGGGAGGGGGAAGGGGTATGGTCCTGGTGATTGATGTGGCATGGCCGGCAACGTGCTCTAGACAGACTACCGCAACGCGGCGGACGCGTCAAGATCGACTGGTTATTTTGCTTATTATTTGTTTATTTATACCATACTGCGGGCTCCAGTAAGGGCCCAAGCAGGAGGAGCGTAGGTAGCGTGCAAGAAAAATAATAATAAAAATGAAGGATAGATAATTACAAAGGCAAATGCACAGTAAGATATAACAATAATACAAGTCAACAAGATGTAGAACACAACGCAAAACTAAGCAAATAAAAGTTACGAGAAAGAGCAATATTCTCAGCAATATTAAAGGAGCACACAATCTATTCGTATATTTACATATTATGTTACATAAAAAGAACGCACAAGAAGAACCAACTAAATTAATCATCTTAACTGTTCAACGGCACCAATGCTGAATAGATGTGGTATAGGCAAATTGTTCCAGTATGATATGGTGCGGGGAAAGAAGGGATACTTAAGAAGGTTAATCCTCGTGAGATAAGGCATTAAAGATTCAGCATGTCGATGCCTTCTACGGCGTGCTACAAGTGGTTTTAAAAAAGGGCGTCCTGCACCTCCATCGAACAGGGGGGAGGAGGGGTAGGGGGGGGTGATGACTCTGCATGACAAACTTAGTATGAAAACTCTGTTCTAGTTTTATATGTGAGCTTTACGTGGGAGCTGCAGATGGGAGCTATAATGAGCTCTGTATGAGAACTTCTTATGGGCTCTACATGACGAGCCTTACACGAAGATTTGATATCGAAATTCTATATGAGCGCTACACTATATGAAAAGTCTATATGATGTCTATATTAAAACTCTACACGAGCTCTGTACGAAAGCTGCAGAGAACTGTGAGAGAACTACGTGAGAACTTTATCTCGTTAACTTTCACAAATATCTACTCCGCCCTCATCGGAATGGCCAGAAGTCAAGAACGTGAAGTGCGTGGAGGCAAAGAGACGATTGCGCACCTTGTGCGTGATTGCTCCGTTTCGGTGCACGAAAAACAGAAAAAGGAAAACAAAACAGAAAAAGGAACAACAAGAGTTCTACACTATGCTCAACAAGCTTGACAATCGTTCTATAATAAAAAAAACAGAACTCTTGGGCCGTGGTCGTCCTTATCATAATCATAAATTCAACAGTATTTCGCACCAGAATAGGCGTAACAATAACAAACAGGAAGAGAGCGGCGTGGATCAGAAAGCAAAGGAGGATAGCCGATATTCTAGTTGACATTAGGAGAAAGAGAAAGAAAATTGAGCTGGGCAGGCCATGTAATGCGTAGGGTAGATAATCGGTGAACAATCAGAGTTACAGAAAGGGTACCAAGGGAAGGCAAGCGCAGTCGAGGACGGCAGAAAGCTAGGTGGGGTGACGAAGTTTGCAGGCGCCAGTTCGAATCAGCTAGCGCAAAACGGGGGAGATCGTTGGGAGAGGCCTTCGTCCTGGGCAGTGTGCATAAATATGGACTGATGCTGGTGGTAATATTTTGTGTGATTCCTAAACATCGCGCTAGCTACGGTGTCTAATCCTTTCGGATGCGCGAAGCGTGGGGAGTCGAAAACACCTCGAAGATAAGCCTCGGTACTTGTTCCACACACCGCGCCTCTTCTGCTGCCCCTTTCACCCAAGAGAAAATGATGAAGCTCATTAGGGCCTAGGACCAGACCTCTAAATCCTGGCAGTCCAGAGGGCCCGCGAGTCAGGTTTGACCTGATGGTCCCCGAGTGGGCCTAGACAGGTGACGTTGAGTTTACTCGCGTCTATTTCGGACCGAACAAAGTTGCCTCACTCACTCACTCACTCACTCACTCACTCACTCACTCACTCACTCACTCACTCACTCACTCACTCACTCACTCACTCACTCACTCACTCACTCACTCACTCACTCACTCACTCACTCACTCACTCACTCACTCACTCACTCACTCACTCACTCACTCACTCACTCACTCACTCACTCACTCACTCACTCACTCACACACTCACTCACTCACTCACTCACTCACTCACTCACTCACTCACTCACTCACTCACTCACTCACTCACTCACTCACTCACTCACTCACTCACTCACTCACTCACTCACGCTCAGTGCATGCTGACAGTGCACGACAATGAATGCGACACGACAGTGACAACTGACACGATGCACTCCTGAAATCAGTCGACGGAGAACGCGCGTCCGGTCGCGTGACGCACCCCTATACGGCGGGGACTGTCGCGAGGCGACGCGTGGTCAGTAGGCCATGACCTCGCAGAGGACCGCGGCGTAGAGACGGCCCTTGCGGTTGGGCACGCCGCTGGCCTTGAGGTAGACGTAGCGGCCCTGCATGTCGTCGGGGCACTCGAAGTGCAACCGGCGGCGGGACAGCGCCCCGTGCAAGCGGGACACCGAGGCGCACTTGTAGGCGTTGGGGATCTCCTCCAGCCGCGGCCGGTCCACCACGTACGCCGTCAGCTTGTCCAGGTTGGACATCTCGTGGTGAAGCTTGCTGCGCTCTGCGCACGGGAGGAGATGAGCGCGCGAATCGCATCACGGCACATCACGTCAAATCACTTCACATCACATCACTTCATTTTCCTTAAAGACCCTTTTGGGGTGTTGCATAAGGGGTGGGGTTTACAAAATGCAGGCGTTTACAGCAGTCGAAAACATTGATCGGTAGGTTACGGTAGCGACATATCATCACAAATGTGTGTGACGAGTTTCAGTCTGAATCCCTCTTTCATTTCTTTTCGTAGGTTTTTTTTGCAAGTAGTGCTTTAGTGATTACATTTATGCAACTGTGTCATCCTGGACGTCCGCGACGTCTTATTTGTCACAAACACGAACAAATGAAATATCAATCAATCAATCAATCAATCAATCAATCAATCAATCAATCAATCAATCAATCAATCAATCAATCAATCAATCAACTACTGAAGTACCAAGACACGCAAACGCGTCCTACTACTTCGTTTCTCGTAGCGTGTTTTTGTCACTTCTCAGAGTTATCCTCGTTCGTCACGCGTTGCCGTCTACACTTCCGTAACGGGTCCCCATGACAAGGTGCGAGCCCCTCGGTGTCGAAGCCCACTGACCGTGCTGGTGCCTGGCCTGCCAGGTGAGCACCACCAGCCCGCGCACCCGCTGCCTCTTGGCCAGGTCGACCATCCACACGGGCTGGTCGACGAAGTAGTTGTCCAGGATGGCGCAGCTTCGCGGAGGCTGCGAAGTGCTCGCGTCGCCGTCCACGGCGAACGACGAGTGGCCGTCGGTCCACTGGGCGAACGCGTACCGACGGTCGTTCACCCACGTCTCGCGACGGTACGCCAGGTTCTCGGCTGCAGTGAGGGGGAGTGGGAGGTAAGGGGGAGGGTGTCCAAATTCAGCACATTTCATTTACTAGTCAGCATTTAGTTTATTAGCAAGCTATATCCAGGAAGAGAGGTACCAATCAATTGCGAGAAGTGTAATGGCATCATTACTCTGGATCATGTGCTTTGGCAGTGCCCTGTGTCTTTCACAGACTGTGACAAGGAAAGAGACTGGTGGCACGAGTCTCTCACAGTGGAGTTCGTTTGGATCAACTACAGGGCGTCCCAAAAGGCCCACGATAGGGCGGTAAGGTTAAACCTTAGTGTCTCGACGTGGGGCCTGCAATACTTACGTGCAGCAGGCAGGGCTTAGTTTTCGTTTAATTAATTTTATTTTTCATTAATTTTTATTGCCCAACACAATCTTTATGTCCCTATCTACTTATTTTAATTATGTTTATCTTTATTTAAATTTTATTGCCCAACACAATCTTTATGTCCCTACGTGGGAGCCACCTGCGTCAACCGAAGGGTTGATCTTCAGGACATTAATAAAGTTCATCATACCATACTATGTCGCAGCAGCTTGACGAAGGCCCAAGGTCAATCACACAGCAGCAAATGCATACACATTAGAGCACGTAGAGCCTAAGCAAATTCAACAACACTATGTACAAGGAGACAGACATCAACAGATAAAAAAAAAGAGATCCCATATTTGTCCGCAATACTTTACCAAGAACACTACAGCGAATTTCACTCAATCACAAACACAAACATTCATCTTTCAGAAAGCAACTTAGATATCATTAGGCCACCTATAACATTCATCACCACCTGCAAAAAGATTCATAATTCATAATCAGATCGCATTTACCGGACAGTAGTCTACAAAGTCCGCTAGGATAAAAGCCGTGAAAACGGCTTGATAGGGCGCACGTGACCGTTACACCGCAGCAGCCGCACAATGTGCATATGTTTCGATAAGGATGCACCCTGATAGAGGCAAAAGAAAAAAAAGAAGTAAACTAAGGTATATAATGCATATTACTAATCAGTCTCACAATTACGCCTCAAATGTAGCATAGAAAAGAAATGCTAACAGAGCAGGTAATATTTATATATTCATTCATTCATTTTCGTATGAGGCATAGAAAAGAAATGCTAACAGAGCAGTTAATATTTATTTATTTATTTATTTATTTATTTATTTATTTATTTATTTATTTATTTATTTATTTATTTATTTATTTATTTATTTATTTATTTAACAATGTCCTTACAGGCCTCGTATGAGGCATTGGGTAAGGGGGGCGTTACAGTAGCATTAAACGAGTATATAGGGCATATAACCAAACATAATAGACATACATTATTAATAGACAGTGGAAAATTGTATACACATCTTATACAAGTATTAAATCATTGTACAAAATAACAAGGTCCGGAATGTACATATTAAAAAAAGACAAAGGATACAGTTCCTTCAACAATGAAAAAGAAGTGTAGTCACTCCAGTACAAATACTAGACAATACTAATATCATCCATATCGTATACATATATACTCATTGCCTGAGCACAACAGAACGAAAGTATGACCGTAACTGCTTTATACTCCCACCGGCGATATTTTCCTGTTTGTATATAACAGTGGGTCCTCTCCATTTAGAAATGCAAAGGGAGACAGAACTTCGGATCCGAAAACCACTTACGATGTACTTAAGAAGCGGTATCTAAAACGCAGCCAATGCATGGCGTCTACGAATTACCGACCAGGGTTTTTCAAACGCTCCGCAAGGGTCAAATGTTCGACAACCTCTGCATTCCATGGACAAAAGAAACGTCAACGATACAGCTCAAGACGAGTATAAAGACGCACATCCACAGTTTTGCTGACGGGTTGCAAGAAATGAACCTCGCTATCACGATACGAAGCCCTTGCTATACGAGCTGAGCCACATATGAGTTGACCTTTATGTACTTTCTGAAGAGACGTCATCGTTTCAGTAACGATTCGAACATGTTTTAGCGCCGCGCATTTACACAACACATCGCCGCATGCATTGTGGTTCTCAGCTGTGGTTCGGCACATCGAAACATGGAAGCAGTAATACGTAATACATGCATACACAACAACAACAACAACAACAACAACAACAACAACAACAACAACAACAACAACAACAAGACGAAAGGAAGTTGTACGCTGTGCTCGACACACGTGACACGAGATTCGGCGTCAGCGCAAATCTCGTGGGATGCGATCGATCCGTTAGTCGGCACTTTGGTGCCCGTCGTTCCGAAAAGAAAGGACGCGTAATCGATTAAACGCGGCCCGGTAGTCTACCCTAGGCGCCGCCGAAGTACGTTATGGATTGCCGCGTAAGACCGATTGTCGAGCCAACTCGGCAATATTCACGTCAGCCTTGCTTCAAATAGATCCTTCAGGCAAGAACGATACATTAACGCAAGAAGACACCACAGAAACTATTTCGAGAGACAATGTAGTGCGTATAAACGAGAGACAAGATTGTTGTTAGAAAAAAGAAAGGTTGCGTAGACACCACGGTTAATCGATCAATTGGAAGCCAAGAGCTAACGATTAGAAAAGGAGAGGTACACGCGAGGGGAAACCGGATAACAAAAGTCCGTAGTAAGACATCAAAAATGAAGGGAACACAGGCTTATTTACATTATAAGCTTTGGTGATTTCTTAAACAGACTTATTTGTGATATCATCTGTGATAACCTATAATAACCGATGATATAATCTGAGCAACCGATACAGAGGCGACTTGCTGGAAGCGGTCTGCCGGTGGCTACGTTCATCGATGTGACAGGACGCTACACGCAAGTATCACTATGATATTGCACATTAAACCGTTAGGTGAATTATCAGGGCCATTTTGGTGTTTATTTTGCACCAGGCTCCGCACGCACGCATGCACAAACAAACAAACAAACAAACAAACAAACAAACAAACAAACAAACAAACAAACAAACAAACAAACAAACAAACAAACAAACAAACGTGTACTGTTTTCACATCTTGCTGAAGATTTCGTTCGCATGCATTTGGGATGACGGGTATTACTTAAAGCTGGCTTCCCCACTCACAATTTTATACTGCAGTGAAGCACGCTTGCAGTTTGCTCATCGGGAGTTGAGCGCCGTGCGTGCTTTGTTGCAATAATTTAGAGCGGCACTCTGAACAGCTGTAACGCCGGCCAGTCCCAACCAAAGGAGCGATCAGTTCGGGAAACCGAATCTATCCGATCGCTTGTGTCACCCTTCCTTTCCTATTATTTGTGCCTCTCTTGCTTCGAAAACATTAACAGCGCAGACATTTTTTTTTTTTAATGCGAGGATAAATGCCTCAGGGCATACAAGGGTATGGGATGGGTGTGAACAAGGATCATTAAATGAATGAAAATAGATTTGCTGACCTAATGAAGTCCAAGAGGGATCGATAATGCGGTCCCTGCGTCCAAGCAGTGTAATGGCTCAGATTATGCGGCGAGAGTCCCGCTGCTGCGAGGTGCCGGAGCCTCGTCGGTTTCAGAGCAGGGCAAACCCACAGCAGGTGGTGGATGTCGGCTTCAACGTTTGGCGACTTGCAGAGTGGGCACTCAGGACGAGGATATAGCGGGCGAAAGTGCGGCCACTTCCTAGTCACGGCAGGAGTGAGGGCAACCCCGACCCGGATCTTCCGAAGCGCAACCTCCTCTGCACGGGTAAGACCGCGGGGAAGGTTTACCGCACACGGAGGTATGACAGCACGTGTGCGGCGCCGGAGCTGCTCCTTTCTTGTTAAAAGGAGGGTGGCATCATCTAGGTGAAAGAGTTGAGGCGGTGACGATGGAGAGGTCGTTAGACGGGTCGCAGAATCCGCACGGCTTTGGAAGCTTAGAAGGTCGCGTGAGATCCACTCGACAGATATTGACTGCGGGATGCGTGCCGCCAGAATATGGATCTGTTGGCATATGTCAGGGCTACGACTGACGCGTCGCAGAAGCCGCGTCGCCTGGAGAGCATCAGTGCGGATGACGATGCGGGCCGTGGAGACCAAGGGAAAGGCGGCCACAGAGCACAACGCTTCTCGGACAGCAAGGAGCTCAGCACAAAAGGAGGAAGAAGGTTCTTGGACTTGAAACCGGGTCGTCTTATTAAGGGCAGGTGCGCATGGGCAATAAATTGCAGTGGTTGTTTCACAGCCCTTAATGCTTGCATCAACGTAAAGGACGATGGAGCCAAGCGGCAGGTGGGCATCTTGATCTACAATTCGGTCACGAAGCGATGCCGCCGCGTGAGTTGATGTCGGGCGATGTATATCAGTTGGCTTGTTGTCACTCAGCTGTACAAAACTCCAGGGAGGAAGAACTGGCGATGGTGGTGGTAGAAGCGAGTTCGAGAAAGCGTAAGCCCTGAGAGCACTCGTTGCGTGTGAAAGGCTGGCCTTAAGCCTGCGAGCATCACGCCGCTGCTGCACCAGCTCATCTAGTGTGTTGAGCTGCGCATTTTCTTGGAGAGCCACGATCGGGGTGATGCGGGGAAGGCAAGTGATGACCCTCATTGCCTCGCGATTAACAGCCTCAAGGCGACCCCATTGTGCCCTCGTCAAATGCTGGAATTGGGCTTGATAAATAAGGCGTGGTTGCACTACCGCCTTTACCAATTGTCGCGCAACATATGAGCTGGCGCCGCCCATTTTAGGAGCAATGCGCCTAATCAGACCCAACGTTTGAATTGCCTGCTTTTTAGCGCTGGAGAGCCAGGCAGTTCCGGTTCCCGACTCGTGTACCGTCAGACCCAGAATTTTTATAGTTGAACATTGTTGAAGAGGGGTTCCGGATAGATGAAGACGAATGGGTGTGGCAGAGAGTTTACGCCGGCCCCAGCGATTGGCGACTGACATGTAAGCAGATTTGCTGACGGAAAGCCTAAGGCCGACCGAAGAAGCGTAAGTCGCCGTGATATCTAAAGCTGATTGAAGGGCAGCGGCTTGAGTCAGCAGGTCGTGATGAGTGCTCCATACCGTGATGTCATCAGCGTACAACAAGAACTTTATGTCGGGTACATCGTGTAAGCGCCATGCAAGCGGGATGAAAGCAATATTGAATAATGTGGGTGATAATACAGATCCCTGGGGTACGCCACGAAGAGGGACAAATGAGCCGACGGCGTCACCACTGAGGCGAATTGCAAAATGTCGGTCTTCAAGGAGAGATTTGACAAAATTCCGTACTCTGGGGGGAAAATGCAGCATGTCAATTGAAGCCAAGATGGCAGCATGACTGATGTTATCATACGCCTTTTCGACGTCCATAGCGAGGACAGTACGGACACTGTGGCTACGAGTTGACGATAAAACCGAGGATGCCAAGACAGCCAGCCCATCTTCAGTACCTATGGATGGACGGAAGCCAATTTGAGCAGGGTGGTAGAAACCGTGGTGCTCTAGCCACCACGACATTCGTGTGGCAAGCATTTTCTCAGCAAGCTTGCACAACGTTGACGTTAGGGAAATGGGTCGGAAGTTGCCAAGTTCAGTCGGCGGCTTGTTTGGTTTCGGAATCGGGACCACAATAGCTGACTTCCAGCCTGGAGGGACAACGCCATCTAGCCATACCTTGTTAATGGTGTCGAGAAGTTGAGGCAGCACAGCGGAGCTCAGGTTCTTGTAGGCCTCATAAGTAATAGAGTCTGGACCTGGTGCTGTCTTGCGACTGGTACCATCGATTGCTGCAAGCAACTCAGGCATGGTGAAAGAGCTTGCAATCCCCTCGGAGTCTGCCGTAGATGGTAACCTGTCGATATGTGTCGGAATGCCTGCCAAGGAAGCACCATTGGCTGTTTGAGGCAACACGTCGTACTGCGGGAAGAACCTCCGGGCTGCTTCTCTGGCGAAATCATCCGGCGACAAGCCAGCAGCGAAGCAGGCTGTGGCTGCCGCGTCTGGACGGCTACCACCGTGTTCCATGGCGCGGAAGGTTCGCCAGAGAGAAGCATTCGATGTCTTGGATGAAAACCGTTCACACCACGTATGCCAGTGCCTCCACGAGAGGTCGCGTTCATATCTGCGGGCTTTAGCAGTAAGGAAATTCAGTCTTGTACGTGCTTGTGCAGAAGTGGGGTCTCGGGATGCTGCCAGCTCAGCTTGTCTGCGAGCAGCCCACAAGTTGAGCAGGCCGATATCCGGTGCCGGTCGATTGACGTCTACCCAGCTGATGGTTGTGGCTTCATTGAGCGCGCTTTGTATGCGGTCAACAAGTAGTGATGACGAGTCCACGGAGGTGTCTTGGAGAACGGCGCGAAATTTGTCCCAATTGACCACAGAACACTTGCGGCGCAATCGGCGGGCCTGCGACGGATGAAGGCCGATGATGATAGGGTGGTGGTCACTACCCCAGCAGTCGGGCTCCAGGGGCCAAGTAGGAGTGCCGGGACCCGACCACCACGTAAGATCCGGTGCGTATGCTGTACGTCGAGCTTGAGGCACAGCTCGCGTTGCTGAATCGGGATGGTTCAGTAGTACAAACAACGCATCCGCGAAGGCGTCCCGCACACGCCTACCTCGAGGGCTAGAAGTAGGGTACCCCCAATCTGGGTGAGGGGCGTTGAAATCACCACCAACTAAAATAGGACACGCTGGGTATTGGCTACGGACATTCACTAACCAGCCCAGATTAATTCTTGAAGCAGAGCCACCGGCTGGTCTTATGTAGTATGACACTACCACAACAGTTGTCTTGGGTAACTTCACAGCTACTGCCACTACCTCCTGGTATGAGTTACACCAGTTTTCAAGAGAAAGGCAGACCTGAGGATAGCGCGTATCAACATACACTGCCGCCTTTCCGGGAGGGGCAGCTGTGTGCACGCGACGGTCACTCATCGAAGGAGACACGTATCCACTGAAGCCCGGAATGGCAGGCAAGGCGTTGGTCTCCTGTAGTAACAGGGCCCACACCTGCAGCTTGTTCATACGTAGACGGGATTTAAGCTCCCCCACTTTCGTGGAGAGCCCTCTACAGTTCCACTGAAGCACGCCACAAACACCTGTGCCCGCCATTTTGATTACGAGTCCAGGCGTTGCAAAATCACACATGTCAGGTTGGATAACTGGCTGACCATGAACCGCAAAAGGGATGTTGTAGAGTTATCCGGCAACGGAGCTGGAGATCTGGTAGACTCTGCGACCGATACAGCAGGGCGTGACAGAGACGATGATGCAGCGGAATCGATACTTGTATTGGTGTGAGAATCCACTGAACGTCGCCGACGCGCAAGTAGCTCACGGTGCTGTCGGAGCTTGGATACCTCCGCTAAAAGGCGGGCAATTTGATTGTCAACTGCTGCCATATCATCACGCGGATGTTCCGGCCCGCTCTGCTTCTGTATAACCAGCGGGCGACGGCGGTCTCTGCGAACTTTGTCACTGTAAGTCTGTTGGGAATGGGGTGCAGGCGGGTCGGGCTCGGAAAGCTCTGGCCAGTCGTCGTCATCCCACTGGAGCGCCGCAAATCTGTTTGATGTCGGCACTGGTTGTGTTGCAGCATGCTGAGGCCATTGCTTAGGGATCCCGCGACGAACCTTCTGAGTGGCCTTTTGCTTTGTGGGACAAGTTGGAGAAGTGATCTCGTGGTCGTCGGTCTTGCAGAGTCCACATCGATAGGACACTGCGCCAGCCAATACAGCTTCATCTGGCGCTGTAAATGGACAGGATCGGCGCATGTGGCCCGGTCGGAAACAGTTGTAACAATAGACGACACTGGGTTTATATGGCCGAGGTCGTAGAATGCAGCCATAGTAGTACAGGCGGGCTGGAGGAGATGGTGGGCCCTGCAAGGTGACGATGCAAGAGCGCCCCTTTCCCATGTAACGCGCCTGAATGACACGGTGAGTGGGACAGTAGAGCTCACGCTGGAGAGCAGTCTGGTCCTCGCCAACGTCAACGTTGTAAACGACACAGCGCTGTAGATCCGAGCCCTCTACCAGGTACACCTGGACCGGCACGGTGACCTCGCTCGTTATCGAGAGACGTTGAAGCGTTTGCAAACGCTCGACAGCAGCCAATGTCGGGAGCCACACAGCGATGGTATTTGACTTCTTCCGGGCCGCGAAGCCGCGGAAGCCTGTGGTGCCAAGACAAGCGTCTAGGTTCGCCTGAATAATCCTGTTCGGAATCTCCGTGAGGCTTGTTGGGGCCAGAGCCTTAATGGTTGCTTTATAGCAAGCCGAGCCCGGTGTCGACACAACTGGGTGGTCAGTCGTTAGACAGGAACGCTTGCCTTGGGAGCCGCTGTTGGCCGAACACGAATCTGGTGCAGATTGCTCCGAAGGACGCTTCTGAGAACCACGGGGTGCCGACGCCACAGATGGTAGCGCAGAAGACAAGTCCATAGGGGTACTCGGTTCGTCATGCAGAACTACTGGAGCCCCATTCCCGATCGGTGTCTGGGAAGCCATCGCGGGGCTCCGCCCTGTGGGCAGATCACTCACGGTCTGATGTGCATTTTGGGAAGGCGATGGGTGGGCTGTAGCCGAAGGACTTGGAGCAGGAACCAGGAGCTGGGATCCAGGCTCAGGTGTCAATTGTGCGGCCGGTAACGCCGTCGTGACGAGCGCCGCCGGTGAATCTACCGCCGCCAGCGCGTCACCGGAGGCACTAGGCCTAGTCCCGGTGTACAATTCAGCTGCAGGGCCGATGGAGTGACATTCGCTGAATGTCAGAAAACCAGACTGCGCATGAGCGTCCGGGGCGTCCTCAAATGTCTTGGGGTCCAATCTCTTGATGTATGGAACGTATTTACGCGGAAGGCGAGATTTTTCACAGGAGCGGTGAGCAGCCACCTTAGCAGGGAAACTTCGTCGTCGTCGTTCAGCGCAGACATTTCATCTCCGCGAAGCCTCAGACGATCTTTTTAGCAGCCTTGCCTGAATTGTCTATTCACTCGAGCCTGAAATCGTACGCAGCCAAAAAGCAATAGGTCAGAATTCAGCGCGGCCAACTCTCAAAGTATGCAGCAACCTACTTGGATTGTGGTGATAGTGACACCTCGACAACTGCGCATGAGTGTGTCACGGGTGTGTCGTAACGTTATTTTTTTTTTCGATTTCGTGTACACTGTGACACGATCGTGTACGCTTAACGCACCTCTAGGTTTCTGTTATATAGCTATAAAGTGGCTGAAGTCCGTCTATAACGCTATAACAATGCGCGACCACTGGTGAGTTCAAACTTCTGTCTCTCAGCCCACAGCATAATAATATATCCATTAGGCCACAATATGCACGCATGCTTATATGTCATGCCAAAGTAGCTCATAGAAACGTCTGGCACGTGCGTCACGTGTTATGTTTCTCGCATTCTTTCTTCGTAACACCTAGCGTTTTGAGAGGCTTTGTTAAGCTTCACTGGCCTTCGGCATCGGCCCACATTTTTTCGTCAGACGGTTACCTACAACATGTGTGATAAGTTCGCCTATAGTTCTACCGCATTAAAAATACGAAAGCCGTTCGCCTCTCTTATAGAGCAGGGCATTCTCACCAGTCAACTTCCCCAGTTTTCTCTGCGCATTAATAGACAAGCAAGGGCTCACGGCACGGCGCTAAAGTGTAGTTAAATATGCCATCGGATTCTCGACAGTTTCCGGCATATTGATGAAACAACTTTCAAAGCGGCGACGAGCCCTACAGGCCGAAGCATAGAAAGTTAATATGCGTTTGTTTTACGCACTTGGCTAGTGCGTCCTGGGATGCCGTTAAGAAGTCCTCGAAACATCACAACCTGATTAGAACTTTATTGTATCCATTACCGTCCTGTCTCAGTTGCAAAAAAAAAGAAAGAAAAGAAAATGGTACTGTGCACTTTACGTACTGCATTCGGAGTCCTCACGAACCCTCAGGAATCCAGGACCGCAGTCTCCTGCGGAGAAAGGAGAAAGTGAAGTGATAAACTCGCAAAAGAGAAAGTGAAAAAAAGAAAGAAAGCAATACCATCTCATCTGGAACACGTGAGACGTGTCAACGTTATATGCAGGAATACATTGTTTTCGAGAGATTCGCGGTTCAAACTAAACGATGCTGCAGCAATAAAACCAGGGTTGCTCTTACTAGGCAGCACTAAGGCAGCATTGCCGGGTTGCTGGCATGAACGCTGCATGGTGACAAGTCTGCAAGTATGCAACGCAAACTGCTGAAAGCCACACTCAGCCACAGAGATGTCTATTGATGATGCAAACGCAATGTACTTCTTCTTTAATTACGGCCACGATAGCGCTGATTGCCGCACAACGGGCAACAAAAACTATACACAGAGCTATAGCTTGCAGTGATGGCTACGGAAGGGAAGCTTCGAGAAGTTGAGCGTAGGAGCTGCAGCTATGGCTGCAGTCGCGCTACGTTAACGCATAGACGCATCATTAGTACTTGAATTATTGCCGCCGCTACTCGCGCCGCGTGGAGTGTCAACGCTGCGAAACATCTAAGTCGTGCTTTCTGAACCCCTCTTGATAGTGAAGCATGTCGAAAGAATAGAACGAAGTGCTCCAACATTCACCGTCATGAGAAAACGACACGTAATAGCACTAGAGAACTGCTTTCGTCCCTACAATGCTTATTGATTCTGCTTTTCGCGAACACGGTCTCTCGTCCGCGAATACCAAAACGAATCAAATCGTGGGATTCAACATCCCGAAGAGAACATAGGCTATGATATAAGTCTAGTGGAGGACTCCGGTTTAATTACAACCACCTAGGGGTCCGTCAAGTGGATGCAAATTTAGCATACGGAAGTTGTCGCATTCCGTCCCCATCGAAACGCCGGGACCCTCCAGTAGCCGAGCACCGCAGCCGCTGCCTCACAGCGGCGGATAACGCTGCATCTCGAACGCCACCATTTTTGCATCTTTGATTGGCCGAGCTGATTTAGGCCGACTGACAGTTTGCCTCATAAGAACATATCCCAAGTAGCGCTGTGGCCTTGCTAACAACCTCGCCGAAACATTACGGTCGTGTTTTGGCAGTTGAAAAACGCCCGCGCAGACAATCGATGCCGACGGACGTACATAGTAAGTAAGGTGGCGCCATCCCGCTGCAGCTCAGCGAACCGTCGACTAGATCGATCGAAGGCGGGCTTCGACGCGGATCTTACGAGTTCACTTAGCACGAACGCAAATGTATTGCTTGTGTCACGAGCCGTTTACGATGATCTTACTGGTCACTGCCGTTCCAAGCGACGATTTACAGCCGTACGCCTGCAGAATCTACGATTAGCATTGCCCAACAACACCATTCCCTGCAAATGACGCTCGAGGTAGGCGAGGCCGGGTCGATCAAATGTAGCTAGTGTGTACACACTAGCTACATTGCTAGTGTGTACACAGCTACATTGCTAGTGTACACACAGCTACGTAGTGTGTAGTGTGTACATAGTACACACGCCCTCTTTCGCGTGTACTATGACATCGAGATGCCTACATTTATTATTTGTTTCGCTCGGCGAGGCAGGCAAGGAAAACGGGACTGACCGAGAGGAGGGTCAACGAGAGACAACAACTGAAAATTTCGAGATTGTCCTTACACGAGTTATTACACTTTCTAACGGAAAGAAACGTCCGGTTGTGTTTGCGTGACAGTCGGAGCGGGAAGCAACCGTTTCCTAGCTGCGACCATTACTCACGCGAAGCACGACTGCCACGTGCGGCCGGCCGTCCTCTCGAACCACGCGATGCGGAAGCGAATTAATTTTTTACGCAGTGGCGTCGGCGCGGCAAATCGATGCGCCCCAAGCTACACGAGCGAGGATCGTCGAACTTGCACGGAAATGAACATTCACGAAGCGAAGCTTCCGAACTGGACCCGGACATCCCTTATCCCGTGGACGAGCGGGAGGTCGCTACTGACAACCATGCGTATAGCTTCGCTCGCTGACCGTGGGTGGTGCAGCAGTGCAACTGACGCACATGTGGCGTTATAGCGGTGGAAATGGTCGAGCTGGTCGAGCTGGTTTTCTTCGTCTTCTATTCTTTTCCTTTTTTTTTTAACATGACGCAATCGATGACGAATCGATGACGTAAGATGAAGGACGAAAGAGAGACGAAAAGCGTGAACGTGCTCAGAGTCAAGGGCCCGCTGAAGAAGGAGATAGAGTAACAAAGCTTTGTTTGAACGGTTTCCTGTCCGAGCCGGGTCGCTATCGGAGTGGCTATCCGAATGCGGTCGAGTCCAGTAAAGCATATCGGCGAATCAGTTGATAAGCTTTATGCCTGCCACCGGCCGTTGCACATTGTGTCGAGTGTGGGTCGGGCGGTGCAGCAATTGTGTACAGCTGAAGCACTTCGTTCACATCCTCGTGGCAGAACCATCCAGCCGTCCCGTGTTGTTTGGCACGGAGGTAGAGATGATAGAACGATATGGGAATGTGGCGGAATGACAGTGTTCCTCAATAACCATGGAGCGTCTCGTGGTGCTTTCCACACGCCTGACACGCCGGTTTGATTCGCCGCTTCCAAATACGGTATTTCATGTGGGCGTACGGTGTGTCTGTGCCTAACACAAGGGAAACACAAACCAACTGGCCCAACAGCTCACTATTCTACACAGGAACGAACAGCGGTCTCACCCCTGTGCGGGCACCCGATAACGGCGGCCCTCAGCGCGATCCTCCTCTTCCACGAGGTTGGCTGGAAGCGAACGAAGCGCGCCACAAACGGCTGGTTCAGGTAGTGACGTCGCTCCGTGTCGCGGTCCATGTTGCCCCCGAACACCTGCAAAGGGAGGCGCACGGTAGGCCGTGCTCGTGAACAAGCCGCGCGGGGGAGGGGCGGGTGAAGGCGTTACTACAACATTAGAGACCTTTAGCGTGTCCGGTATCCGGACAAGCGCGGGAGGTTTTCCGGTTTAGCGGGGGCGTCAAGGTGAGCGGCCCGATCGGTGGCGCCAGCTGGTGGCGCAAAGCTCAACCACACAAACACAGAGCTAATTACTGTATTCTGCTTAGCTGCTGGCGTAAATTATCGACAGTGGCGTAATCGTGTTCACAATTACGCCGCTGCCAAAAATTTGCACGAGTGGCGAAGCAGGATATGGTGAGTTACTGCAGTTTTAGCTATGCGTTTGTCTGGTTGAGCTCTACAACACCAGGCGGCTACACCGCTCACGTTTACGCCCCGACCATCCGGTAATCCGCCCAAACCGCTCCCGTTTACCGGAATAGCGTACAAGCTAAACGTCTCTACTGCTACACAGCACAGAGTCGTGGCAGAAGAAGAGAAGGCGGACCGGCCTTGGGATCCAGGTGGTTGTCGTCCTTGTAGTGGTGCCAATGGAGGCTGTCGTTGGAGTAGGAGAGCAGGTACGCCGTGGTCCAGTGCTTGCGCCGGGCATCGCCGCGGCCCCTGGTGGCCACACCGGTCACTCGGGTCGCTGGCCCCAGGTCCACCTTGAATCGAGGATCAAGAGTAGCGGATCGTCAGCAGCGATATTAAATTTAATCAAATTCCTACGCTTTACGTGTCAAAACAACGATATGATCAGGCACGCCATTGTGTGTTTGTGTGTGTGTGGGGGGGGGGGGGGTTGACTCCGGATTAATTGCATTTCCCCCCCCCCCCTTTGTAACGAGGCGGTATCGAACCCGCCAACTCTAGCTTGGCAACGCAACGCCGTAGCCACTATAGCTGCTGCGGCACGTGATCAGCGGTATCACCTGTTCTCCAAGGTGCATTGTCCCACGCCAACAGACACGAATTGATGCATTTAGCGAGATGAGATTTACAGGAGATGCAACTGTTAAAAGAGACGGCTTATCGTATTCTGACGATTACTTAGGAATGTGAATGGAAACATCGCTTCCTCGTGCGTGGTACTAAGCGGTTCCAGAGTTTTAGCAACTGTCGTGTGGAAACGCCTCGCTTCAAAGCAATGAGCAATGACACGCAATGACACGCAATGGCTGGGAATATGAATAAGCAGTTACATTTCACATTGGTCACTCCTGTAGGTGATGCACCTTGCGTAAGTGTCGCGTGTGCGGTGTATGTCAGAGTCACCTCTTTCATATATTGTCACCTTAGAACACCTCTCCCCCTTTCCTCCCTTCCAAGTGTGCGAACCTTGGATTTTTAGTGATTGCCTGTAATGAGCCGGGTACAGAAACGGGTCTGTAACCCAACCGGGTACAGAAATATACTATTCTTCATTTACAAATCCGATTACTTGTTTTACACATCAGTCATTAAAGGTGCCACATAAGCTCTAGGAATAGCCTGTAGCCTACTGTGCTTACATCTCTAAGCGTTGAGTTCTGGCGTGGTTGGTACGACATAACCTTGAAGTGTTCAGAGCAGATACTTCAAAAAATTACACGCGGAATCTCCTCTGGGATTTTTAAATGATGCGTAAGCATTTGCTATGCTAATCACCTGCCTGTTTCGTCAACACATGCTGCTGTGCTAGGTATAATTGCGAGAAACACCGCGCAACAATCGTGAAATGAAGAAGCGCGGTTGCAACACCGAAATGTTCACTGAGACCCGCATGAGACGACGTTGATGAGGCGAGTAGCAATGTTCACTCATGTTATATGATGGTGCGTTTGGATGATGGTGCTGCTTCGTGGAAGATGAATACTGGCCGATGCGTGCTGTAGTATACGTGACGTGATGAACATTGTCACGTTTGGTAGACCTCGTCGTGGTCGACGACACTGCCTCCTCTCGATGCGAACCATTATCAACCGTGGTCAACCGTACTCCGGCGGTGGCTGCGTATGGCGCGGGCCCTATCATGAAAGCGATCTGCGATGGGGACACAGTGCGCCGAATGCAGATAGCTTCCTGTGCGCTGTGTTCTCGCCACTTAATCATCATCATCATCATTATCATCATCAGTCTGGTTACGCCCACTGCAGGGCAAAGGCTTCTCCCATACTTCTCCAACTACCCCGGTCATGTACTAATTGTGCCCATGTTGTCCCTGCAAATTTCTTAATCTCATCCGCCCACCCAACTTTCTGCCGTCCCCTGCTACGCTTCCCTTCCCTTGTAATCCAGTCCGTAACCCTTAATGACCATCGGTTATCTTCCCTCCTCATTACATGTCCGGCCCATGCCCATTTCTTTTTCTTGATTTCAACTAAGATGTCATAAACTCGCGTTTGTTCCCTCACCCAATCTGCTCTTTTCTTATCTCTTAACGTTACAGCTACCATTCTTCTTTCCATAGCTCGTTGCGTCGGCCTCAATTTAAGTAGAACCCTTTTCGTAAGCCTCCAGGTTTCTGCCCCGTACGTGAGTACTGGTAAGACACAGCTGTTATACACTTTTCTCTTGAGGAATAATGGCAACCTGCTGTTCATGATCTCGCCGCTTCGTTCGCATTGAAGCGATAAGCAGCACGAAGGTCAGCTCACTCGCTGCTGCGGGCCCCATCTTGAAAGCGATCTCGTCTTACGTGACAGACAGACGCACGGACGGGTTTTCTCATTGCGTCGGCATAGAAATGCTTGCGCATTTAAAACAACGGACAGCAGAGGAGAAGAGCGCTTTGGTCTGCTCTGCCGCCCACTGTTTTCGAAGTTACTGCGCAACACGCTAAAAAAATTACACTTGTTCTTTTCATTCGCGGTTCCGAAGCAGCACTCGTACCAGAAAACACAAATCTTAACCGTCGTCGTCATTATCATAACTGTCGAAAATAAAATTTGTAGGACAAAAACACGAACGCATTGCTCTTGCCCTCGGAGTTTCACCCTCTGCAGTGCCGTGTATCGCACTATTTTCTCAGTGGCAATGCTACACTAACTAGCCTGCATCATATTATCGACGCCTGCTTTGCAAATACGTGTCCTGGAACGCGTGTGATCAGAGCTAGGAATTTAAGAAAGACTGGACTGAAAAGCCAGACATGCCTGAAAAAACCACGACCGTTGGGTGACGGACAAGTTTGCAAAGACGCTGCTGCAGTTCTTGCACGACGCCGAATTCGAAGCTGTTGTTGAACTTTCTTGTATTACTTACGCCTTGCGGGAAAGCCTTCCGAAAAAGAAAAATATGGCCTGCACTTCCACAACATCCAAAGTTATCAGCATCATCGACGACGACGACCACCACCACCACCACCACCACCACCACCACCACAACAACAACAACAACAACAACAACAACAACAACAACAACAACAACAACAACAACAACAACAACAACAACAACAACAACAACAACAACAACAACAACAGTGACAACATCAAGCGGCGTACCTGAAGCTACTGTACAGAAACTAGGGAACAATAACAGCAGCAGCAACAGTAACAACATCAAGCGGCGTACCTGAAGCCACTGGTTGCCGTTGTTCCTGAGTGCGCACCAACCACCCCTGGCGAAGAGCTGCGCTTCGTCCGGGCTGCACGATCCCTGTTGCGGGTGCCAGGGACGCCAGCTGGACGCCGTCAGTCGAGCCACGGGCGGAACCGAGATGACCTCGTTGCACTCTGGGCGCGACACGTACGGAGAGAGCGAAGTCGGCAACACGTGTTGGGGAAAAAAAAGGCCCCCTTCACACCAGCCTTATGCAAACATTTCCAGAACGGATCATTCGTGACACGGTTCCATACTGTTAAATGAACTTCATACTCGGGGATTCAATTTATAAAGAACCGGGAATAGTACACAACGTTGTGGCGAGAGAATGATGATTTTCATGTGCGCGACAACTTTACTCATCACATGTGTTCGTTATGAAAACTACACAAAGGTATACTATATTAACGCTACAGCGAAAAGGGCCCCCGTGTCGCAAGAAATCCGGCGTCGGCGTCAGGTACCGGCGCCGGGAGTCTCATGAGCGAAACTCCGAAACGCGCATACCAAACAACGCAGGCCATCCGCGTGGCGCAGTGGCGTTGCTAAACCAATTGAAGTTCTCAAAGTAATATACGCCAGACAAAACGTAAAGCACGGCTTACACGCAACCTACAGACGTGATTGCGCCGGACTGTAATTTCAATATACGAGAAAAAACACAATTCTGTTACGCGGAAACTCGGACACAAACCCATTTTCCAGCGTCTCTACCATTCATAAAGCGGCGCGCCCAGCTCGGTTGATTGCAATCCCATCCAGATGGCGCTCGCTGCCGCGCATCCACGGCAGGAGAGCGCGGAGGCGAAGGAGGAGAGAAAAAGAAAGAACCTGAAAGCTCACCTTAGCGTTTAGCGCTCGGCGCCAGCGTTTCCAGGAAAACGTTACGGTTACATAAGCTGCAGTTGCCGGGGAGCGTAAGAAGCAGTCAGGGATCTTTGAATGCTACCGCGTTCCGCTCTTAAAGGCGAAGATTAAGCGTCCTCCATTTTTTTAGCCTTCTTCGTCAATTATTCTTCTGAACATGTCGCGTAAGACGTCACGAAGTTCGTTACGTGTGTAGCTATGGCAGTATGCTTTCCACCCTAAGGCGGTGGCCTATGTGTACACGCACCCTGGCATCCGAGTGGTTCGAAGCGCAGGCTGGGCCGGCCGTGCCAGCGCAGCACGTGCAGTCGAAGGAAGCGGGCGTGCACCGGAGGATCAAGGTAGCTGAGCTTCAGGCTGTGTGAGTCGGTGTTGCCCAGAAACGCCTGCACGGAGGAATGAAAGAGGACCGTCACGGTAGTAGAGGTGGAAGTTTGGCACAATCCGCGAGTTCTAAAACTAAAAAAAAGAGAGAAACTTAGCACGACAGCCATTGCTATAAAGCAAAGAAACAGAAATAGCCAGAAGACTGGAATAGAGAATGATCAGACGAGGAGAGAGAATTGTAATAGACTGGCTAGCGGTGTGCCAGTTGATTCGAAGTCATCTTGAAGAGCAGCGCGACAGAGCAAGGTACGGAAGAAGGAAAGGCAGGGACGAAAAGACGTTGAGCTGCCTGAAGTTACAACTGATTTTTTGAGCATTTGCTTTTGTTTCTACGCTCCCCAATACGTGCTCAAACCGACCAGCCTAACCCACCGTACTATTAGTTTTTTTTTTTTCTACGACGAGTTCTGCCACTTTTCCAGTTCAGCACTGTAAGCCGTTACTTTCTTTTTATTGCGCCTCGTTTTGCTGCGCTGCTCTGAAAAATGGCTTGAGAGGACCTGGTCCGGGATCAAGCTCCAGGGTCACGCGGATGGCATTACGACAAACGCAGAGGTAAGGCCATCACATGGACTCTATAGTTGCTCAACACACTACAGCGACTAAGACTGTTGTTTAAGACCAGGCCGACCTTAGGAGATGAGTAGGAAAGAGACCTCCCCTCACAGGGAAAGTTTCAGCGTGTCAAATGTGGCCTCTGGACCACGGTCTAAGAGAAGCCTCCAGCAGGACTTCCTCCTTTACTGAAGACGCACTATTTACAGGGCTATCGTGTAAGCCCGCACTTTTTTGCTTTATCTAAATGCAACAAAAAGCTGCCTCGCCTTTTTGTTCCCGTGGGCGTCGAGGCAGTGCTTCCAGTGGTAGGCGTCCATGCTGTAGGACACGGCGAACGACGATACCCACTCACGACCGTCGCCGCGACCCTGGGTCAGCAGGCCCGTGATCTGCAATGGCGCACATGAGGTCGTAGCCCAGAAACGCGCTCGCTCGACGAAACTTGTCTGCCGCAGGAGTAACAACCTCTGTCGAAAATATGAAGTCCACAGCACGTCGCATTGGAGATAACTTGGGAAAATGCGTTTGTGTTTGCCGTAAAGCGCACGCGTGGGCGAACTGGTGTGTTTTTGGAGAGGGGACAGCGCAAATGAACACAGGACGAAAAAAAAAAAGGGGGGGGCGACACCACAACGCTGCCGTGTAGCTTTTCCTCATCCAGTTTTTCATGATTTCTTTGTTTTGACGCTGCCCCCGCCCTCCCTTTACAAGGTCCCTCATACATTACAAAGTTCAGTAGAGAAATAGAGAAGATAAATCTGGATGACCACTGCATTCAGTTTAATGTAACGCTACCACAAGTACCCTCTTAAGAAGTCGCCCCCCACCGAACCCCACACAAAACAAATAGGAAAAAAACAACTTAGTAACATTACAGCTACGCCACCTCATGAAATATAGAGAAGAGCAACTACGGAGCAGCATCTTAGGGAAATAGAAGTGCTGTTTAGAAAATTAAAAGCGGAAAACTGAATTGATACCGGAAAGACAGAGCGACTGCTGGCTCACACATACCTGAACACAATGCGCCAGAACTTATCCTTTCTTTATTGTCTATACACAACTAGAATGCCAAAACTGACCCCACCACCACCGACACCAAAGGAGGACGCTCAGGTGGCCGCACAAAACTAATGCGCCAAAGATGACAAGGCTGCCTCTGTGAAGTATAGGTCGTGCGATACAATTGACTTGACTGACCCATTTTTATCTACGGTTAGGTTATATACTGGCCTCTGCGAAGAGACCCAGTATTAAACGAGTTAGTAGTTTGCGCCATGTAGCTCCACATTTTGTTCCTTTATGTTCGTTCTTTAGCTCTTCCGTCAGTGTAATGTCAAGCGCAGTACTATCATGAACAGATGTCAGCCAAACGCGTCCTATATTAGCAATTACCAGCAAAGTATGTGTGTTCGAGTCATATTGAAGGAGCAGCTGGGTGTTCGTTGTACTGTAGATTCACGAAAGAGGAATGAGCAATCACACTGGCAGCAACGAAGGGCTCGATAACCATTTGAGCAGGAAGAAAAGCACAACGGACAGGACGTGAAGAACGCGTACTTACCAGACAACGAGAGCTTTATCTGTCCGGTCCTCCCGTCCAGCCCACAGCGCAGTTCTTCCCGCACAAGTCCCGAACCGACCAGCCCAAATACGCGCGATTCTCACAATTCGCTTGACTACCAGGGATAACAGCTTTGTCTGTATTCCCAAGTTCGCAGGAAGATGGAGGCTTGGAGTGACTTGAGAGTGGCGCAGAACAAGGAATATCGCTGAAGACAACGTTTCGACGAAGGGACTCGCCTTCGTCACGGAAAGTATGTCACCTAAGAAGACAAGTACTTTTTGTTGGAACGTTGGCAGCAGCCCGAGACATCTTTCGTTCGATTGCTGTTGATAACTGGTACCGCAGTTAGGCTCGCAAACGAACTATATATGCCGCGACTTCCGGTTTGCGGCGGCGCCATGTTGGGGAACCTATAGGCCTATGCGCGCGCCCGTTCATAAGGTTCCCCAAGATGGCGGAAGGTAGCGGAAGCAGACGACAGCAGCGGATGTGACGTCACGCGCGTACTATGTATATCACCACCAATACGCGTGAGCACGCCTTAGAACGAGAAAAGAGAGTGACCGCGTCACCTTCGCGTCGGCGCCCAGGTCCACCTGTATCCACTCGGTGTCGGCATCCTTAGCGGGACACCAGGCTCCGCGCGAGGCCAGCTCCAGCACGCGGGCGTAACGCAGCTGGCATTCGGGCTGGCGCGTAGAGCTGGCGCTGAGCTGCCACTCCTGGAGGCGGCCCGCCAGCAGTCCCAGCGGACCCGGCTGCCGGCAGTGGTCGTCGGACCCGCGGCTCGGGTGATGATGGACCACAGGAATGGACGACGAGGACGACGACGACGACGACGACGATGCATTCGCACCCAACCACCGGGGCTCTGCGTTCGTATACGGTCGAAATACCACGCATTGATGCAACGGCGACAAGACAAACATACACTAAAAAAAAAGCATTACACCCTTAAGGGTGTTTTCTTGTCACACCGTAACACCCTTACCGTCAAGGCCTTAAAAGAATTCATAGAGGATTACAGCGGAAATCTGACGAGACGTGTGATGACAAAAGAGGTAGTTGAAAACCATGTAATCATTCTGACAGCCTCGGGCGAACAGAAATATCCGACAAGATAATTTCGCAGGGAGAGATGGGAAACTCTCCTGTCGGATATTTATATGCGCCAAAGGCTGTCAGAATGATTACATGGTTTTCAACTACGTCTCTTGTTATAGCACGTCTCGTTAGAGCTCCGCTGTCGTCCTCTATAATGTTTTGTAAGGCCCTAACGGTAAGGATGTTACAGTGCGTCAAGAAAACAACCTTAAGCGTGTAAAATGTTTAGAGTGTACCGTGATTCGTATGCACTGAACCGTTTCGTACGCGGTGGGCAAGAAAGGCATAGGCAAGAAAGGCAGCTTGTGCGTTATAGCGAAACTTCGTTATCACTATACAAGGCCGAGAAGTTTCTTGAGAGCTGTGTATCGTGAGTATTTGATTAGATGCGTGATTGTAAGTTTGCTCTGTGCGTATGCATCGACTGACGGTATATAAGTGCCTGTGTTCTGTGAATAAAACAGTTGCGAGTGGCGCCCTGTCCCGTTCTCTTCTATTGTGCGTGTCCGTTTATTTGGCGTCGTTATATTTTATATTGAACAGCTATCAGCTAGCCCAACAAGAAGTGCTTTTAAACGCTACCACGGGTAGACAAACCCTTTCTATCTGCCTCGCATTCACGACCAAAAGTGTAATGAGTCACACAAACAAACATAAATGTATTGCGTCATGTGATTCGAGGTAACATTAAGCGTAACATACTTTTAGCTCGCGAAATATCGCGTACTTGTTGGATGGAAGGCGTCGCAGTTACGAACCAGTTTAGCCTCGAACGAGTGGCGCGACACGGTCCTGTGACCAGCGGCCGATCCGCGCCACTCGCACTCGCGACCGAAACAAAGCGCGTCGCATACCGAAAACGCAAAGGTGAACGAATGGTACCTTATGCCACGCAACTTTAGTCCGAAAGTTGGTGTGGCAATGTACGAAGCAATTAGTCGGTCGATACGCTCGGCCTGTAATTGTGGGCTGAATAAATGTCTTATGCTACAACTAGTAGTACATACAAGGCGTCGCAGCTAAATAAAACATTTACGCAGATCCAACCCGCGTTTGAGAATCAATTCGAAGCGAAGATTCCCTGAAGTACTTGATTAAATGATATAAAAGTTCAGGAATGCATCGTAATTTGAAGCCCACGCTTCAATTACAGAGGGCGACGTGGCGTCGCGGCAACGCCCTCTCTCTTTCCGCAACCTCTGGCGCGCCAGTGCAGCAGCAGGTGTTTCCCTCTCACCCACTCTGCTCCGTCGAGGCGTGCTTGTGACGTGGCGTCGCGGTCAATGGAAATTTAGGTACCGTTTCCCTGCTACAGACGCCGGATTTTTCGCTGAACGAGTCATTCAATGCTTTCGCATCAGAAAAAGAATGAGGTATCAACAAGCGTTGTACAGTGCTCACGGAATGAAACGCGTCCATTTAGGGTTAAGTAATGCGCATACTTTCGTTTCCACCGGCTCGTGTCACATCAGTTCATGTCACATCGACGTAATTTCGGTGCGCACACTTACATCGGAGTCCTCGTCACCTTTGGTCACCAAATTCCTTGCGACATGACATGGTGCTCTCGCGTACTTTGCACGTATGCAGGGTTTTGCTAAATGCTCCGTGTCGCGCTTCATTCCGTGAGCACTGTACATACACGGACACAAGCACACAATAAGTGTTTTTACGGGAACCAGCACCGAAAGCCCAGTCCAGCACGGTCATCCATCCCACAGGAGTGGAAGAGCCCACACAAGTCTTTCCGTGTGCGCGTATTTTGCTTGCTTGGCTCTAGATGGCCCGAAAACGTCTCGGACATCACTGCGAGGCGCTGCTATTAGCCTAGTCCAGCAGGACGATAACACAAGCCTGCTGCTTCCAAGCACCGTTCACAGCCTCGCGCAAGCCCAGTACGCTCCCGGGCATCAATGATTCAAGACAGCGTGCCTTCGGGAGCCGCCGAAGGTCTCGTCGGCGCCGCGCTAGTAAATGCCACTCCACCCACGGCGTCGTCCCACAGGAGGCACCACTGTCTGTTGCTGCTTATTGCTGCTGACTTCAAAGCCTGCGTTTCGTGAGGGTGCCGGAAAGGGCGTCAACGAACAGCAGCGCGGGCGCGTAAAAAAAAAAAAAAAGAAACCCCGGCTCCCGATGTGGAAAATGGGAGATGGTGCGCGCCATCAAGCTTTAATGTCCAATTAGCCTCGCGCGCACCGAGCCAAGCCAAGCAGAGCCAAGCTCGTATAGCGTGCATGCGTCAGAAGCGCTCGCGTATTGCCGTTCCGGCCGTCTTCAGCCGCGAAGGAAGCTTGGGAGCCGCCGTTGTTCGTGATGGCATGCGGTCTCACTTCGCGCGTGTTATGGTTCCTGGACCATCTTTTCATTCTTGATATCTTCTTTCATTTCATGGCTCTTTCCCTGTCTTCCTGTTCTTGCGTGCTCTATAGTTTCTCGCATCTTCAAGCACGTGTTTGACACCAGGCGGCGCAGCAGCAGAGCAAGCCAAATGGGACTAGAACAAACACCGCATATATATATATATATATATATATATATATATATATATATATATATATATATATATATATATATATATATATATATATATATATATATATATATATATGTGCGCTACGCGAGTCCTCACGCAACCGTGACATAACGTGCATGCAGCCAGCTCTCCGAATAATTATCTGCGTGTATGATCAAAAACAAAACGGCTGCAACCGTCTAAGCTGAACATGCGCCAGCAAGCAAACATCTACGAAAAGAGACATGAAGTCGGAGGTGGTTGGAAGTTAAAAGTGGGCTTGCACGCAGCAGCGAAAGGCAGGTAATAAACGCGCCCGAGCGCCACCTCTTAACGTTCGTGTCTGGACATAAACGCGATGATGGAGGCCGCATGGGAAATACTAGAGCCATCTGAAAGAAGTTTCGCTCCTTTTGTGGTCATGAAGCAATCCTCACCCGCCAATCTCTTCCGACCCATGGACCCCCTCTAATAAAGGGCAGCCGGCCAATTCGGCGAGCCCACCAGTGAAACTGTGCATTTGAGGCGGCACTTAATAAATATTGTAGTATTGTCGTTTAACACGGCATATATAGCCACTTTCTTGTAACGTTTTCCCCATCTCAGTAGTTTACCTTCATTATCACCAGTCAAGCTGCCTATTTTTCAGACTTATTGCTACGAATTATCGCGCATCAGTGAACTTGCATACCTGGCCTCACGCATATATGTTTAAGAGCATTAATTTTCTAAATTGACAAAACCCAAGGCACTGCCCTCTCTTCAATGACAGCCCGGAGTGCTGCTACATCGCGATGCGCCTAAACATTTCGCGATGAATTAAATATAGATCGTGCGAAATGACGTTGCGAAACTTCACAACGATTTACGAGGAACGCCTTACAAGGGGAACTGTGTAATAATTTCGAACCCCTCGGTTTCTGCAACGCGCGGCTAAGTCAAAGTACAGGGGCGTGTTTGCATTCCACCTCCACAGGAATGCGGCTGCTGAGGTCGGGAATCGAGCCCGGAACCTTGTGCTCAGCAGTGCAACGCCATGCAACCAGTGAGTCGCCACGGCGGGTCATCATTATCATCGACTTAACTTGTCTCCACTGCAGGACAAAACCTTGTCCCGGTGATAACTAATAATCGCAGCCTTGCGTGAACTGATTCCTTGCTTGCAATTAACGTACGGAGCGTCACGTTACACGACGCCAGCATAAATTTCGCTCCGAGTCATGACGTCACAATAAAGCCGACGACGCCAGCCCTTCAAACTCGCGAAGTGTCATCCATCTAGGTGCGAGAAGCGTGCAGTATAGAGGTTCTAAAAGTTCGAAAACACGTCTCTTCGGTACTTGATAATATACACCTAGGCAACCCATGGTGACGTTAATGTAGACGAATAATGTACATTAATGCTACCTCGTGTTTTGCACGCGGGGCATACAATGCGCGCTAGAATACGGTATCCGCTGGCTCTCTTTTTGTCGTCCTTGCGAAAGGATACGGGCACAACACGCAGGCGCTCGGGGCGTCTAGCCATTACTGTGCATGACTCCACGCCGCCAGTCTTCAATTATTGCTCGCGGTTTATGATCTCCCCCAACCCACACGTGCTCTGTTTTTCCCGCACTGCACTTTAGGCAAAGCATAACGGCGCCTTTTTTTTCTTCCTTTCTTCTTTCTTGAGTTTCCCGAGCAGCCGTTGCCATGAACGCCACACGCAAAGCTCGTTTATTCACGACTGCAGAACGAGAACCGCGTGAGGATCACAGCGTTCGCTTTTTAAGAAAGAGCCGCGGCGCATTAACGTTTATGATGCGCTCGTATGGTTACAAGCGTTGTCGCTGTCGCGAGAAAGTTGCGTACCCATGTCGGACGGAGAACGAGGACGACCCTTTCGCGAAAATTTTTAAGTCCGCACGGCAGTTAGAGAGAAATGGGCGCCCGGCCGGAGAATTTCAGACACAGAAATGACTGAGCGAATAAAGCATTTCTTTTTCCTTTCTTTTTTTCCCTACCACTCCTAAGCCCGGCCGTTGAACAATGTAGTTATTGTGCTGGAAGCTACGCAACTGTAAGGAACGCGAACAAGCCTGATATGCTTACGGCTTGGTTACAAACTGCACTTTCATTCGTCGGTTATTGCCAACACTCTAATTGAAGTTGTGCGGAGGCACCTGTATAAATGTGCTGGCCGACAAGTAACAAGCTCGTTTTGCCGAGATGTGCATGATGCGTCGAAGTGACGTTGCTATAGCAACGACGAGGCGGGACAGGCGCGTAGCTCCTCTGGGAGAGCACTGGATAATGTCTCTAGGTGGAGCATTATGCTCTCGTATTAGTAATATTGAGGACTGTTGTAGACTCTAACACACACAGAGAGAGAGATGAAATGGAAGGAAGGACAGGAAGGTCAACCAGACGCACGTCCATCCTGGTACCCTAGCCAGTGGGAAAGGGGTATGCATCGCAAAGAAAATTCAACGTTTACTGGGACCGAGCATAAATCATTAGACGGCGTGCTTACCCGTGATTGTTATGCCCAGGGTTGCTAGCAAGATGGCCGCCGTAGCCGGTACCTTCCGCATGGCCCTGTTGTGAAGAGACAACGAAACAGTAAATTACACATCTTGCACTGAAATGAGTCCATCTCACTCTAGTAAAACCATGCAATCAGCGAAGGGGTATTGCTCATTTATCAACGACGATGATGACGAAACAACGTTTATTGAAAACGGCAAGTATCAGAGGAGTTTATCACCCCAGGAACCCTTGGGTTCTAGTGGCATCTTCGGCTTGCCTGACAACTACAAGTCGTTGTCAAAGACGAACTTGTAATGTTCCAGCCCGCTCTTATGTGGCGCATGTTCTCACTTCCAACAAAAAGAATAAGGGAATCGAGGACCTTGATCTCTATTTCACTAGTCCACCTGTCTATGTAGGTCGGTAGTCCTTTTACGGTTGTTCTCACCATATGATACCGTATTTATGAGCCGCAATGAGACCATACCGGTCAGCCAGGGTTCAAACACAGGCTGCCTCTAGGCACCGGGCGAAGACATGCCTGCTTCCTTTCTTAGTGTGCGACATGTTGAAAATGTTGGTGAAAAAAAAAAGGAAGTCATGAGCCGCTTCGGAACCTGCTAATATACGAAGACTTGTTTTTCATGGCTTTACGCGATCAGTGTTTAAGCCGATACAGACCTATCGGGCCGCTGAAGAGATAGGTCACGTGAATATCAATTTGCACAAAATTATGTTATATAAAAGAGCAGTATCCTGTAAAATAAATGAATAAATAAATACATAAATCTAAACAAACACACACGTTCTACACACGCGTTCTAGCGATACTTTCTAAACAGCGGCGTTCTCACGTAAACCACACCATCCTGGGTCATCCCGCGCATGAGCGAAGCCAGTCAAGCGGGTGAAATGAAGATGTTACCAGAGTTAGTTATGACAGTGCAATGAGCAGTCATCGTACGGTGATAAATGCAGCGGGTTCGCGGCTGCTCCGGCGGCAGCGGCGGCGGGCTGCAGAACGAGGGAGAGGGGGACCTTCGGGAGAACGAGCACTGTCCTTCTCACAACTTTTGACAGGTATATCAGATAGGCGAGGTCGAACTGGCGAGTCACAAAGTCGGCTATCTCTATCACCGTACGGGCATATACTATATAGCGATCCTCGGTCCCTCCGGTTCTAAGTAGCGAGTCGTTACAGCCGACTCCCGCGAGATGGCGCGCATAAAAGTTCGATCTATCACGCCTCGGCAGTCGTCGTGCGCGTCATTAAAAGCGTTTATCTAGCGGGGGAGGAGAAAGACAGGAACGGTACAAATGAATGCGACGCGCAATGGCGGACACCCCAAGCCGCCGCCGCGCCCTCTGCCGTCAGCCGCGCGAACTAGAAATAAAGAAGCAACGCAGAAGAACTACGCGCACCGGCGGGCAATTTATGGGGGCGTGATTAAATGCCCCGAAACGTCGGACGCCGCGCCATGAGGGCTAAGCCGTAAAAAAAAAAAAGAAAAAAAAGAAGGGGAGCAGTCGCCGGCCGAATGAGGATATCTCATTTCCACATTCGGGACAGGCGCAGTGTAAGGAGGCCGCTGTGTTTCTTTTGTCGCGAGCTTTCTCCTACGAAACCGTCTATAGGCTCGGCGTGCTTTCCTTCAGTTTTATCGCTTATGGTTCGATCGTTAGTCTCACCGCGGTCTCACCTCCGAGCGCGTATAGAACGTACGAAGGAATATACGACGGAATGCCGCGCGAGGTTTCTATAGCTTTTAGACGATCTCTGAATTGGAGACGTAACTGCCTGCGGCACGCCAGCGAATGCGCGCGCGAGAGAGATATACCGGAGATGTCCGGTCGTATACCGTATAAACTCGTTTTTTTTACGCATTCTCGGGTGACGTAACCTTAAACGAGGCTTGGAGGTCTTCTTTCGTTCTCTCTCTAAACGATTCCCGCGTTCCACGATTACTTTCGTCAGAGTTATACGGCGCGCGTCGGAAGTTAAAGTTTGCGCTTTCTCGTCTTCGAGATTGAAACTCGAAAGAGATTAAACTTGCGAGAATACTACGGCTACAAACTCTGCAAATGTCGCGTCTAACGCCATCAAACTGCAACGGTGGAGAGCTTAGTAAAAGCCATCGCGCACGTTGGAAGAAGTTTGGAAGCCAGGGTATATAGCCCCGAGGAAGCAGGCAATAAGCTAGAATCCAATTCTACGGACGGCACCACTGCATCTTTCGCAGCAATTTGAATTTCGTAACGTTGCCAAGCGCTCATTGTCTTGCCTTACTGCCGGCGTCCGTCTTTTTTTTTCACCGGATTATCACTGTTATCTCACGGCGCAAGTCACGCCTATAGACACGGTATGCGAAATTTATTGAGTGTTGCTGCTGATTCTATAGCGATATAGTCTTGTCTAATTCCTGGGCGTGCGGGACGCGAATGGCGTTGTGCTTTCAAGAAGGTGCACGAGCTATTACTCTAGAATTTACAGCGGTGCATGCATAGATAGCGGTCGTACTTGAACCGCGAGTTCAGATTCGAAGACCAGCAGCTGCTTTCGCCGCTGTCGTTGTCCTTTGAGTGCTGCTTGCTTTTCTGCGCACAAAGTCGCCCAGCAGAGAGGTAGATTATTAACTGACGCTCTCGGCAGCGTTTGATTCCTTACCGTTACTAGAACGTGACACTATCTTCGAGGTATCGAATGAAAACTCAGAAAACTCGTACAAAAATTTAAAGGCACATTAAGTGTGAACATCAAAATCAGTTTGGAGCGTTGAAATATTAGTTCAGTCCCGAACTTTTATTAATTTCTCGGACACGGGTCTAGAAAATGCGGAGAAAACGAAGCTCAAACTGTTTCTCCCATTTTTTTTTTTTTTGCGCCCAAATCTCGGCTTCCTATACGTCAGTGTGACGTCATAGCTTTCAATGTTTCCTCCTGTTTAGACCGTTTTGAAACAGGAAAAGATCTCGACAGTCGCTGGGTCGTGTCTTTGGTTCCTTAAGAATACAACGTAGTGGCTCCTTGCGAATAGACTTCTATGGAAGAGCAGACACCCTAAATTTAACCGTGACGTCACAGCAAGGCGTTGCGGGAAACCGAGGACGGCCGTCACCACATGCACCTCTCTTTCATTACAGCGGATAATAGTGGCAATTGTGTTAGTGCGCAAGAACAGTTAACTGATACACCTAAGCTTCACATTAATCTGAAGTAGGAAAGGTACAAAGCGTTGCAATCAAGGTCAAACACAGAAGGAACTGACGTCACTGGACACAACTGGTGCTAGTAGTGCATATGAGTGTGAGCGAGTTTATAGCCTCCAAAAATATTGGCGACTGAGTGTCAGCATCCACTCATTCTGCCGACCAAGGGTGCTAATTAACAACAATTGTTCGTCCATGTCGTCAGTGCTCTATGTTTACTCCTCTTATTATCACTGATGAGCCCTAATATAGCAACAAAGGTACAAAATATTCCTCTGCAGTGACACTTTAATGACAACCCGACGCTGGGGAGCCGTTCCGGCTCCAGCGTCAGGGTTCAGATAGCGAAAGACGCAACCCATTCACGCTTAGCTCCTACATGCTCGCCGAGCTTTGAGGAAGAAGCTGGAGAAGCGAGTTAATTGGGGAATCGTGGGGGGCTCTCGCACGGGTAACAGCCGCGCGAACACGGTAGTTGTGCGACGTATACAGCAAGGAGATCGGGCGGGTCACGGGAGAGTCGCAGGCGGTACGTACGGAGAACATCGCGGCAAGGGGCAATCTTTACGGCCGGTAATAAATACGGGAGACGCCGCGAAAGGGAGATCTGTGAGAAAAACGGAAAGGTCCGGCGAATTCCTCCTGACGCGGCATAGAAAGCCTCCCTCCCACGCCGCCTCTATATACTAACGCCTCCTCTAACTTCTATACGATCCCGAAATGTCGTCGTTTCGTACATGCCTCGAGAGGAAGCGAAGAACGGCCGCTGGCAGATGGCGCTGCCCTATGTAGGAGAGATCGTGGTGGCCATAGTATAGCGGCGTCCGAGCGGCCCCTCTGGTTATCTCTCGACCCCCGAAAGCCACAAAGCTGCGCACGACGCCACCGCGCAAGACGAATTGTGCGGCGGAGCCTAGCGGCAAGCGAGTGAAGCCGTACGTTTCGCGCCAAAAGCCATTTGCCCTCGCCTCGGACAGAAGGGACGCTGGGAGGACATTAACCCGCAGGATTTGGCCTGCGCGGACTCGCCGCCGCATTGACCGGACTGCACTAACTAACCAGCAGGCCGCGCGAAGCGTAATGACCAGCCGGCACGGCCGTTATCTCTCTGCTTGCATGGTGCATATACCGGTTGGCGTAAATCACTCCGAACGCTATTACTAAGTGCGTTTGCCTCTGGCATCATCCTGGAAACCAGAGGCACAAAGTGCATCTGGTTGCTCTGGAACAGAGAACTCGCATTTTCGTTCTGTTTTTTTTTCTGCCGCGCCAGCAAAGAGAGACAGTTTCTCCTGAATACATTTACCTGAGGCTGGAGTCGGCAAGATAATTAGCAGACGTCGATTAGCTCAGTACGTAGGCGTTTCCAACTACCCACTGCCCGTACGACCGTTTTATCTCCACGGCAAGTACTCAGTCTTCCGAGCTAGCTTACCGGAGTGTGCAACATCAAAAAGATTCAGTGCTGCTTTCAAGTGCGTGACTGGTTTGGCATCGATGGTTTTCGAAAGGCACAGGTGTTTGGAGACATGCAAGGTGACCAAGGAAGTCGCCGTCGGCCGCCTTTAGCGTTTGCAGCTCCTGCCGAGGCAAATGCATTTGGCAGGTCCATACGCAGTTCATTAATTCTCAACGTCACAACTCCGGCACCGTCGACCTAACAAGATTAAAACGAGGCGCTCCAGTTTCTTCTTGCGACAGCAGAGTCATTCGCGTGGGGGTCCAGCAACCGATTTTAGTCGTTTTTTAAAAATTCTACCTACTCCTCAAAGCGCACCGCAGGCTATCTGGAGAAACGAACTCCCGACGTTGCTGGGCCAACGCTTGGCTGTCAATTTCCGAGCATTTCCGATTGCATATTATTGTACCAGGACAGGCTGGGCCTTCTCGTCAAACTTTCTTTCTTTCTTTCTTTCTCTCTTTCTTTCTTTCTTTCTTTCTTTGCACATGCGCGACAGTTGCTTTCCACAAAGCAAATCCCCACACCAGCTGCCATGCCCATATGCACGTGAGACGATGGCACGTCATTCTGCAGGAGCAACCACGTGGCAACCTAATTGCAAAGGTCCGTCATGGGAATTCGCTTTTCTTTTGTTTGTTTCAATGAAGATAGTTTAAAACGTACTGACTTGGATCTCATACAGCCTCCCCCACCTCCCCGTGCAGCGCACGAAGACTCTCGCGCCCCCTATACCGGCCGACCGAGTACCATCTCTCGAAGTCATCCATCTTTGAAAAGCGAGGTAACCCTCGGCGGGAGAGTGCGAATCCGGTCCCGTAGGCCGATCGGGCCCCCCCGACACAGATGGCCGATAGCAATTTGGGAAGAGAATGCAGAGGCGTGGGCCGGACGCCACGCCGGCAACGGCCAGAAAGTATACCAAACGAGCAGCGGAGACGGCGAAAGGTGGGAAAAGTTTGTAGCTGATTTCTTCGCCGCTTTCGAAACCGCGAAACAGGGGCGGCTCCAACTACTCATACTCTCACCTGCGGCCACCACGCGAGGTGGGGGCGAAAGCCGCGGCGCCATCTTCCTGTGCGGAGAAAAAAGCAGAAGAAAGAAAAACAAAAAGAAAAGCCTGCGGTATGTCCATCCTTGTAAACATCGTTCCCAAGCGCATGCTCCGTGACCGGAACAACTCGCGCGTGTGTGTGTGCTCAGGCCAAGACAAACAACGACCGCCCGTTCGCAAAAGTGGCCCAATGCGCTCCAAACCTTGCCACCACCGCCACCCCTCGATTAAAACGAAACGAGCAGACGACGGGTAGGCGAAGAAGCAGCAGACGATAGCGGACAAGCAGCAACCGCCCCAGCGTCATCCCCCTCCCTTCCCTGCCGCTTCAGCGACGCCGCGATAGCGGAGTGGGCGCCATCTTGAAAGAAAGCTCAGCCATTTGAGAGGCTTCTAAGAGACGTAGGCGACGATAGGATCTCGGGCCACTAACGAGCCTCCGCTTTTAGCAGGGGTCTTATTATCTCTCTGCCGCTAGCTTGCGTCCGAGGCTCGCGCGAGTGAAGTGGACAGGTTCGGGCAGACGACGCGGCACGGTAAAAGCGAGGGGTGGGGTGGCATGAAATCATCGATGGTTGCTTCCCCTGTAAAACACTGCCTACGCAAATAATCGCCCCGTCGTTACGGAGAACCCGCGAGCGCTTCTTTCGGCCCGCACTCCTCACAGGCGTCTGTGTGTATTCTGCGCGCTTAATAGCCGATCAAAAATGGCGGCTGTTCGTGGCGCCACGTTAGGGCTATTTGTTTTAGGAGGTGGCGCCGACAGCGTCGCGCCTGTTTCCGGCGCTGCAGACGTGGACTTCGGAATGAAAATTAGTCGCGTCACACGGAACGCAATTAAACGTGAAATGAGACCATTAGCGCGACGTGTTTGCGGTTGTAATTAATGATCCCGTACATTATACTTCACGGACCCTATAGGATCCGGTGGAGCTAAATGGGAGCCACGTGGAATTTCTGAAGTGTGGGGAGAGCTTACTTCATTGCGCTAATGTCGTCGAAATGATTGCGCGTGGATGGCGCTTTCCCGTATATGGAGTTCCTGTCGTGTCAAATGCTGTTTTGAGCGATGTGTTACTTGAACGGCCCTAATAAGGTGCAATTTGTCATCGTTGGGCTAATAGCAAGGAAGTACTCTAAGTGACCCAGAAGAGACCCTTTTAGGCGGTGAATGAGCGTAAAAGCGACAGAGCGCTTCGATAGACAAGTTTCTTCTTCCGAACTCTCTTTCACGGGAGCACCTCTCCGCCTTTAATGGTTGAATGCTAGCAGCTCTGCGAAGTTTGAGGGAGCTGTCCATATTCAAAAACTAGAATTCGATTGCATGTTTAGTTCTTGTGATTAATCACTCCTTTTCGTGAATTTAATCATGACGTACGTGATATTACAGTTCGCGGTGCCATTGAGCGTAATGTTGAAGGAAGCACATTCGGAAAGCTCCTAGTTCAAGGTTTGGCAATTGATGGGAGGAGGTAATATAATTTCGTGAGCTGCTTCGTTTATCAACCATCGAGTATTGACACTTCACACTTACTTCAATCACTGTGTCTGGCAGTGTTTTTTGGTATAATCAGAATTATACAAGCCACGGAAGTCACAGAAAGGGAAGGCCGAGGTTCGAATCCCTCCACCGGAGGCGCTTCATTTTTTCTTCTTTTTATGTGAATGCAAATCTACCTGTCTAGAACCCGACCAGCGACTGACCGACAGAACGACCGACGGACCAAGGCGAAATCACGGAGTGGTCTGCAAAGAGAGCTTCGCTTTGAAGCTGCGGTGCTGCTTCCCTGCCTTAGCCTGGCTCCTCGCATGAAAAAAAAAAGTGTTCACGCAAACGCTGAACGTTCATACTTCGCGAAAAGGTGAACCTCATGGCACGAACTCGCAGAGGAAGCAGCAATCCATTTACTTTTCTAACGTGCTTCGGTTGCGAGCGCCAGCTGATATTGCATTAGTAGACTCCTTTCATTTTAAACGATACTCCGAAACTTCCGATGCCGGCTGCTCAGGAACCATAAAGAACAAAGCCACCTGCACACAGATTACTTGCACTTGTTCGCCGGACTAGCAAAAAAACAAAGAAAAATTAAATAAAGGCAACAGTGCCCAAAGCGTATGCAGAGGGCGCCACTTTGCACGGGGAGCACATAACGAAGCGACGCCGTCCCTCTGGCGGAGAATGACTGAACTAACAAAAAAAGACTCGTAGAGAAACAAGCGAAGCTGCTCGACGGAACACGAAAACCGAATTACGCTGCCGCAGCCCAGTCGACCCGTGCATGCGTGTCGCAAGTTTATATAGATATACGCACGCTCAGACACCGAGCTCGGGCTTCCCCGACTGTAACGCGGCGAGGCCGAGCCTTTCGGATTCCCGGCGCGGTGGTGCGTTGCCTGCGCCGCCGAGTGAATATTACATGAACTAAGCCGAGAGCTGAAACCGGGATCGCGCGCGCTGTCCCAAGGCTCGAGTATGATTTTATGGCCTCAATTTCTCGCGCGCGGCACGGTGTGGAGAACACTTCGCCTTAATTCGCCGTACCTTGGAGTCTGAATAAAAGTCACGGCGCGGCATATTGCGCAAACGGAAACTTATACTCTCTTTCTTTTGAATTTATTGTTACTTTAATTGTTTCGCTATCGGAGAAAGAAATGAGGGGATTCAAGAACGTACGAATGGCGAGTCGATTGGCGGAATGCCGAAGGTGCTCCGCAAGCTAATGCCAAAGGTGCACTGCATCGCGAAGCAACTTAGACAAATGCATATCGATTATGTGCTGAAGTTAATAACGAAGGGAATTCGTGCTTAGTTCGCCAGATTATGGGGATATGGATCTACTGAAACTTAATCTGTGAAGGCGTAAGACGACTCTTAATAGTACGTTTTGAGCGAAAAACCTATGTAAACGATGGGTATATAAGCACTTTCACGGTAACTTTTACAAAGGTGCATCGAAGTTCGCAGCCTCGTTGCTTGTGACGTTTTAGTTCATTCACGACACTTCTATCACACTAAAGCTTACAGGGTCAAATTTTACGTGGCAGCGCCGCCAGACGTAGTACAGGGAAGCTGACATGCGATCTTTTGCAAGGACTGCACTAAGCAGAATATATCAGTATCCTCGTTTCCTACGCTTTGATATTTTTTATGCTAGGCTTATCTTTTCTACGCAATCACATCGGTTCCATAAGCGTAGGTCGCTGTAACCCCGTCTGTGAAAACTCACAAAAAGATGATGAAGTCTTGCAAGCCGGTTTCCCCGATTGTCATTGCACTACGATGCGGTCAGGCTCCTACGTACGGGAATCAGCAGTATCCCTCAGGCACGCAAGAACACCCGGGGATACAATGTTTTTATCACTGTAAGTGCCATTTGATGTCATACTAAAAGCCATAAAATGCAAGGGAAAGGTTGTTGCTTATACAAAAAGGGCTACCTTAATTCATTCTGCTTGAACAGCTGTCGTAGCAGGAGTGCACTTAGGGATCACAAGGGTGAGCGCACTCCACCAGACGGCCGCGGTACGAGCAGACGATACCAAATCGTGCGCTTTGACGTCTTGAGCTAAGCCGACTAATATCGCACACGCAAAGTACTATTTCCTCGCGCGAATCTCCCGCTAATTGAAATGCAACGTCACGCACGAAGGTCTCGAGAATCGGGCGTTCACATGACGCAGAGGCGTCTTGACCACCGTATATAGCGCGACGGGCGAGCGCAACCGCATACACGTATCTGCAACTCGTATATAACAGTCGGTAAGAGTGTGCAGACGACAAAGAAGACGACGACGACGACGCCTCGAGAAATTCAATGAGCGAGCCCGTTCGCGTACCTCAAGGCTTGCCGGTAAATAGGTCGGCCGGCCACTTCTGGATCGCGAGCGACCACGGAAGATACGGTTTACGCGTTTCGTGGCGTCGGCGTGGGCGGCGGCGAACGTGTCCGATTCCAACCGTCGGCGCCAAGTGAAGTGGTTCGGCCGAGGTCGTGGGCGCTTCTCGACAAATGCGCACCAACTACACAAGGAAGACGGGCCCGAAACTTAAGAAACGGCTTCTAAAACGAGCGGCGAAGAGGGATGCATCTGCAATGCGAATCACGACGCCACCTGCGAAGCAAGCACGAGTTGTATCTTTCAGATGGAAGCGGGCTCCTCTCGAAGGAGTCGTTAAGGTTTACATCTTCAATGTGTGTTCAGCACGTGTGTGCCTTGAATAAAGGAGTGGCTGAAACGACTTTCCGTACCCGTAAAATAATGGTTTCAAGCTGTTCGACAGGTGGCGGCGGATGAGGTGTGTATACTTGCCTAAAGAAGAGCGCGTGGGCGTCCAGGAAGCCCGTAGACGGACCGGAAGTGGTGGCGATAGCCGGCAGCGGAAGTGGGCGGGCGCCACGGTGACGTCACGGTGATACGGCCGGCGCAGCAGCTGACGGTCGCCAGGGGTGCGCATCGAATCCTGCAGAATCGAGATAGGAGAGTTAAGATTGAGAAAACGCGAAGTCCGGAAGGTTCGAAAGTACGCCTTGAACTTTAACTACGCCAAACAGAGCCGCGTTGAAAAGCAGTGACACTTGCACATGGTCATTCTGTTAGGTTACACATTATATTAGGATAAAATAAATTCAGATTTGATCATAATAGAATTTGTTGTTGGGTTAGTTGGTTCGACTGGCCCAGTAAGGTTTTATCATGTAGCAGCGCAAATTATGGCCCCTTGACGAGAAGAGACGAGACAGGCAATTTTGCCGTCTCAACAGTGCACAAAAATTAGGCGTCTACAAGCGGTAGGGAGAATTACGCAGATCCAACGCCATGTTGGAATCGGTGTGAAGCGATGCCCTGATGAATCAGTTATATCAGTTCTGTAAAACGAAACACGATGCGTACAACTGTCTTTATGGTCATCTATGCAACGCGTCTTATGCAATTTTTATGTTTATGTACCGCATGCCAGTCATAACCTTAGTGTGATGCAATGTTTAAGCGCTACACGGTTGCCATTCTAAGCCGAGATGCAAGCTGCAGTTCGTTCGAATGCTTAGTCCAGACGGCGACGCAGTGACGTCACGGTGACGAAGCTGATGGTTGTCGAGGAGGGTCCTCCAAGAAATCTTCGCTTTAACGTTTGCCTAAATATAAATATGTAGTGGGGATAAATCCTTAAAGTATCTCTAATATATTTTGTTGCATGCATATTAGTAAACATTTACGACATCAAAAAAGCACATCGAAAACACAAAAATGAAAAACTCTGGCACACACGTTAGGCTTAAGGAGATGCGGCATGCAAAGACCACAATGTTCCCCTCAGGGCGCGTTTAATTTTTTTGTGCAGAATCGTTCTAAAACACGCAACGTTGCGGCATTGCGATATATTAACTAACTTTATGTCGTTCAACACGAACAGCAAAAAAACAAAAGAGAGGGTTTACATGGATGAGTTTACATGAATTGTCTATTTAATAGATCCAACACCTTGTATAGACATACGCGTATTCAAATACAGTGAAAGCTCGTTAATTCGAACTTCAATAATTCCAATTTATGGATAATTCGAACTGTACGATTTGGTCCGGCCAAGCTCCATAGAAGTCTATGTATGAAAAAGTCCGTTAATTCGAACGCGAGAAGGTTCCCTCACGAATAATTCGAACTACGCTCGCCTGGCACACGGCCAGAGAAACGCGCCTACTGCCTACACACAAGGCTGTATTGCCTCCGAAACGGAGAGAACGGCGAGAGAAGGCGAAATCGGACAAAAATCTAACCGACGCGGGGTCAGCCAGAAGGCAGCGGCGGCTGCCGCCTCTCCGTTCTACGTAACCTCGGAGACTTCTTGCCCGTTGCGAATCTCGGAGGCTTTGCAAATCTTGTACAGCTGCTAATGTTGTGCGGAGATGGCACGGCAAGCTCCAAAACACAGCGAATCAAGTACGTCGCAGCTGCGCTTGCAATCAAGAACCAACGAATCAGGGCCTTCGCCACCTTCACATGTTCAGCGTCTTTGTCTCGGCAGCCTTCATCGGTTGTGCACCTCTGTTTTCAGCTTAGGAGGTATCGGCCGTCGCGATTCATTGGGATGGTGTTAAGCCTCGGCTAACGTTCGTTTCGGTGGACATCGGTGGTGTGGCACAGTCGGACCCAGAGCTTCGACTTGAAGATCGCGTGTGCCCGCGGCACACGCCATCACTTTCTGACATGCCCTACTGCTTCCAAATCGCAGTGTACTGTTGCCCTCCTTCACTTTCGTTAGTTCGAACTTTCGTTAATTCGAATTGAAGCGGCTTCCCCTTGCGGTTCGAATTAACGAGCTTTTACTGTACTTCCTAAAGCTTGGCAACGTAATGGTTTGTAAGGGCAACGTTCGCTGGCAGAGGCCTTCGTCCTGCAGCAGGCTAATGATAATGATATGATAATGACGACGATGATCTGATAATTATTAGTTATACAGCCCCTCTAAATGCAAAGAAGAGAGGAGATTTCTCTTCTATACGTACCAAGCTTGCTTCGTTTCACATTGTGGACAGCAAGTGACATAGTGCAGTCAGATGAGGTATAGCTTAGCGAGAAAAGGGTGGACAGGTTACTCTTTGCCACTCCTTATCAATTTTTGTTCCTCTACATGGAGGCGCCCAGATTAGGCCTTCGCACGACATTACTAAATCGTTCGCCACCCTCTTGATAACGCGCTGGTCACTGAGAACAGCTTCGACGGCTCGACTCCAAAATGTGCCGATACATCCCCTGGTTCGCTAATCCCGTGGCAACAAAACAACGCGAACAAACGGAACTAAAGCAGGACGCGACGAGAGGGCTTTGAGCAACTGAAGCCGGCCGTGATTAATGGGCACAGACCGTAGCATGATGCGTTAAGACGGGAAGCCCCGGGTATCACGCACCGGATGCAGACCTGTCCAGAAGCAACAGGCGGATAACGCAGAAAGACGGTTCGGGACACGTGTAACAAGGAATCTTGCACTGTCTTTATGCGTGTATGAAAGCAAGAAAGAAAGAAAGAAAGAAAGAAAGAAAGAAAGAAAGAAAGAAAGAAAGAAAGAAAGAAAGAAAGAAAGAAAGAAAGAAGACATTGCCACAACGAGCTTCAGAAGTCTGAGACCGTACGCGAACGTACAGGCTTGTAGCACACCACACACAATGCCACGCTAGCCGCATCCCTGGACAAAGGAAGAGAAATGAGACGTCGTCGCGCTACTGACGTCAAGACTCCGGGTCGTGGTCAACTGGAAAATCCGGAGAGCCACCCTCCCTCCCCCCGGAGGCGAGGCGTTGGGATTGACCGCGAGATCGAAATTGGCCTCTGCCGTCGCGATAATGCCGCAACAGGGTGAGGTGAGGTATAAGCACAGCGAGGCGTCAGATCCGCCTAGTACGTGCCAACGTTCACGGTCGACGGTACCGAATGAGACGCGAAGTGAAGATCAGTGAATGTTTTTTTTTATATATATATTAAGTGTACGGTGTCAAATGTTACTGATAGAAACGTGAGAGAAATAAGCAAAAAGGTGCGAACGAGTTGGTTGAGAAGTGTCTGAGTGCTCAGAGGCAGGTCGGCCGGACGCACGTCCCGTTTGCTACCTTACGTAGTTGGAAGTCTGTCAATGAATGGAAGGAAAGTAAAAAGTTGCCCTCTAGTAGTAGTGCAAACCGCTTTTTGAGAAGTCATAATGAAATTAATTTGTAGTACTGCCCTCGCTGTGATATCCGGCTATCGTCGATTGTGTGATCTATCAGTAATAAAGATTGTTGTTGGCCTTTACTGCATTCTCCTTTCAATGTATACGCGGTTATCTTGTATATCCGTGCATGCGAGAGTCGTTGGAAATAAATTCTCAATTGTGAATTCAGAGCATTTCCCTTCTTCGTTTCGTCTTGTGCATAATTCTTCTACTTTTATCTTATGCGCTGTTGCTTCCAAGAATGGATAGAGAACGCTACCGGTGAGCATAATCGGAGGTCCGCGTTGACAACACAGGTGGTCACTGTATATATCTAGCTATCCACTCGCGGGCATCTCAAAGGCAAGTACGAAGTATCAACAAATGGGTTTCTTGAAGTACCACCCTGGAGGAAAGTCTGACGCCACCATCTATGTGAGCTCCTCAAGGGGCGCTGTGACACTGCGACAATGACGGGATACGAAACATTTCGGCTTGTCTTGAACGGGGCTTCGCCCGAAACGCGTTCGTGGCGGCGCCAGTGAACTTTTCCAGGTATCCAAGTCTTCGGCACGAAACCTCCGTCACGAAACGCAATTAAAGTCGTTGCATCGAACGACATTTGTGGAACTTCATGTCATTATCCCCGCACGCTGTCACGTGGGCAAAACCAATGTCATTTGAAAATGATGACAGTGAACGCAGACCGTTTTCCTTCTCCGAATTCGGCAACCATTCGCTCATATAGCATTCACGTACGTTGCTAACTGCACTTTCTGGCGTAACTACTTAGGCTTTGATAAATGGTTAGAGTAACACGGTAAAATCGGTTTCTTACACTTTGTATTAGAGAATAGTGAACTATCGTGACCGACATGACCAGACGTTACCGTCAAGATGGCAAGCGCCTCCGACAAAAAATCTAAACTAAAGCTCCAGTCCAAACAGCCAGACAATCAGATACAAAAAGGCAAGACCTGTTTTCCAGGAACATGCTATGTATGAAGTTCGCCTTGCCACAAGAAATATTTTTTTTTTAAATAAGACGTTTTCGTTTAGCCAGTGAGACCCTTTAGAGCCAACGGTAGACTGTTGCAAAGTTTAACTCCCGTGAATTGCGTCCATCTTTCATCGTGCACATCACGAGCAAGCGGTATAGGTTAAAGTTACCCTGCGTGGGCACCGATGACTATACCGGCGGAGGCGACATGGGATGGGTTTCCCGGGTCGCTGGTGAATAATGGATGCGAAATACAAGTGGGCCGACAGGATTTCCGAAGCGCCGCTGACTCGGAAGAACTGAGACCCTGAACGAGCCTCAGCGCTCCGCCTATAGCAGCAGAGGCGCTACAGACGCTGTCGTCTGTCCTCGTTTGGACGACAGAAGACAGCCCCGCGTTGAGCTTGGCTTCGGGAAACGTGATAGACCTACCCGAACATGCTAAGGGGTCCGCATCGGTCTGTTTTTTCGGCACTGATAGTGAGGCAAAGGGAAAGTGGCAACTGTAGTGCGGGAGGTTAAATTACAATAGAAAAGCGAACTGCACTGCACTCTTCACTCACTAAAGATGTAATACGCCTAATACGGGGCCTTTAAGGAAATGAAATAAAAAGAAGCTACTGCCAGTCCTCCACAGATTAGAATAACAGCAGGCTCAGGTGTGTTTCCAATCCGACAAGGAGCAATAGGCAACACAACATGGCTAGGTGCGGTGCTCCGGCTTGGTTCGGTTTGGTTTCGTTTGGTTTTGTCTAATCTCGTCTGCTTTGCTGTGAGTGTTGCTCTGTACTACGCCATGTTGTGCTTTGGCTTGGTTCGGTCTTGCTATCTGTGTGGCGTTCTGCACTGTGTTTTCTCCATAGGGTTTCGTTTTGGCTGGCTTACTATGTGGCACGGCGTTCTGTACTTTGCTGTGCTGTGCTATGCTGTGCTATATTGTTCCGTGCTGTGCGTGTAATGTGTTGCGCCATGATGTGGATCGGTGCTGCTTGTGGTCTCTGTGCGAGTGTGCGTGCGTGCGAGTGGGTTGCTTGTATCGAGTAACCTTTGCGGACATCCTGACACATCTTCGGCAGTAGCCACTCTTTCGCAAGCGTCATCAAATCCGCAGTGAACACGTATGGAAAGACGCGTTGGTTGCACGTTTCCGAGATAAACGAGTAGGCGACGGCGACTACCCTTTTTTTTCCAAAGGTCGCGCGTCACGGCCCGCACGTTCGCGATTCGCGCTTGAAGCGCAGAGAGATCAACGCGCTGAAAAAAGAACGGAAGGAAGGGTTAAGCCGTCTTCGCACGGCACCGTGTCCTGGAGGGAAATCCCCTCATCTCCGAAGCAAGGGAGGTTCGTAATATATTTAGAGAACGGGCGCGAAAAAAAAAAAGTCGGGAGCAAGAAGTCTAAAGCCCGATAATGCGCAAATGTCGCCGTTGATGATAAAGCGTTAAAACGATCCGGCCGAGTTCACGCTCACATCTTTTTCGCGTTGTGCGCGATGATATATTCGCGAAACGGCGAACGCTCGATATAGCACTCAATCTAGCGTCCCATTAGGTATTTCTCTCTCTCCTCGCATCCCTGTCCTTTAAAGACTTCACAATACAAGAGTGGGATGGGGGAAGGGGATGGGAGGGCTCGACAATCTGTCGCAAAGAGTTTGCGCACCTTTCTGGGGCTCAAAAGAAAAAAAGGTGAGAAAGACAGAAAAGAAAGAAAGCGAAACTCAAGTCGACACAGATTACGAAGAGCACGGAGAATATAGACCGTGACTGATGAGTCTTGAAGGCGATAGAGCAGAGGAAATGCATACACCGAAGCGTATATATTGAAAGGTGAGGTCATTCACAAGGTTACAGATCGAGGACGTAGAACAGCCGTCAAAGAATGGGCTACACGGTCTTCAACCATTGAACTGTGAGCACAGAACACACAGGCACGCAGTGCATAGAACGCACGTGCACCTGATAGCCGTTGATATGGGGGCAGGCAGGCACTCGCTCATGGCAATCAGGCTCAGGGGCCGCGAAAGGTCGTTTACCAAGGGTGAGTAGTTTCTAACAGCACAACTCAAAATCGACGTAACAACCGTTTCTAAAGCGCGCGGCAGCATATGCCGGAAGGAGAGCAGTTTTCAACGCAACAGTGCTGCTTTCAGGCACGTTAGTTGCACGGAACGCACTTTCTCGCTGTACAGTTGGGTAGCGTATACTGGTAAATTACACGAAGAAGGCCATAAAAAAAAAAAAAGATAACTTCGATGGGGGCCGAAATTCAAAAAACGTCCTTGCACAGTGCACAGGGTGCACCGAAGTGCCCCACTAATGTGGAAAGTTGGGCTAGTCGGTGATTAATCATCATACAGTGTCGTGTGTTCTTGTGTGTCTTCGCCGTGTCCGTGTCAGTGCGCTGCTTCACCAGCAAGGTATGATGCCCAAGTACGGCGTGCCTCGTAATCGGATCGTGATTTCGGCCCTAAAATTCCATGCATTTACTTGGTTTATTATAACGAAAGATAGGACAGAGCGCAGAATGAAGTCGTGTGAACTTGTTCGCTATGAACCAACCAGGGCGCAACGGAACACCTACGCACTCTTTCACCATTACCTTTTATTGCTAAACGCACTAGGGGGATCGTGTGAGTGCTACGTTCACCGCTGATGACGCATGCTCCCAATAAACGGCAAAGGGTGAAGTGAACGTATGTGTTGAGAATAGGTGAGTGCTTATGTAGGACAGGACAGCTGACGCATCCAGTTCGTTAGGCACGTCGACTAATGTGGACTGCGTTACCGTGAGGCACGTCGGTAGGTGAGCGTCTGGTGATGCGGACTGCGATACCATAACACATATTGGGCGTTATGGATGGCGCTCTATCGTAAGGCGCATCGCTAGGCACATCGATAGGCACATCCGTAAGCACATCGGGCAATGTGGATTGCGCGGCTGGCGCATGAAAAGTCAACACAATACTTATCTCCCGACGAGTACTACGTAGGCTGCGACAAACCTGCTTCCAGAGAAATACTATGCGAGTGCTTCCAGGAAGGAAGTGTTGGAACCTTTGCACACTTTTTAGGCTGCTTTCGGATAAGCCCATCTTATATTGCGTCGGTGCCTAGAATTTTTGTAGCCGTACGGTGGTCTGCACAAAGCTAACGAATTAAAAGAGACACGTAATATGGCGCATAAAGAGCATTGTCGGCCGTTCAGTGTGACGAGATCGAAGGACACAAGAACTGAACGTTAAGAATAAGGAATGTAAAGTGATTAACAAAGGCACTGACCCGTGCAACGAACTCAAGGAAGCATATACTTCTGGAGATGTTAACGTTGATGTTGAGTCGTTTTCTTTTTCTGCGAGGGGAATTAGTAGCACTGCGGGAACCTAGAACTGCGAACTAACGCCGACATTCCAAAAAAGAAACGAGAAAAGCAAGAATGAAATAAAAGTTTATTCACTCACTCACTCAAAAGCAAGAATGTCGCCGCATAAACAGCCCCTTTAGCAACGCAAGTTAGAAGAAGCTTCGGTAAAAGATGATGATGAAGATGGTGCTGGCTGCGGTGGATCTAAACGCGAACCATGGCCAATCCCCCCCGCTTGTGGTATACTTGCCAAAGTTGAAGGTAACACCAACAACAACCTTCCCGCAGTTATTTATGCATCGCCATAGAGAAATTCCTCCGCCAATCGCTTCAGTTCTTATTGTTAAGCTCATCGTACGTTGGTTTCTTCGCTCATACTTTCCTTGCAGATATTTTATTACTGCCATTCATTCAGAATGACTATCCAAGATCAACTCTTTGCTCTGCTTACATTTCATTTGTGTGCGCGCGTATTTGGTTTAATTATTTCAATCTTGCAAGAGGTTGAGTGCTATGTTTACACATTCCTTCATTTAACATATGTGATCGCTGTTGTTTGTGTTTTCATTGAAAATTTTCTCTACCGTCTCGTTAGGTTCTCGGCCTATCCGTCACAGGTGGTTTACATTTGGTCACACTATCACTATCACCATCACCACACCACCACCATCACCACACCACCACCATCACCACACCACCACCACCACCACCACCACCATCATCATCATTATCATGAGCAACAATAACAAAAACAACAACACTAAAAACACACGAAGAAGACAGCGCAACGAACTGACTTGCCATGTTTTATGGACACAGCCGCAACAAACAACAACAACAACAACAACAACAACAACAACAACAACAACAACTTGTCTGCAGAACCAAGAGGCGATACTCTCACAAGAGTGCGTGGTGGACGGGAGGAACCGAAATCACGCCGCAGGCGAAAATCCCCCCAATTGTCGCAAGCCACACGTAGCGCGAACTTTTTTAAAGATAGCACAAACAAGCACCCGAAAGAGAGAAATATGGGTCCTACCTACCGTCGCAAAATCGTAAAAAGCCGATAGACTAGAATAGAGAAACAGGGGAAAAAGATAATGAAATGATGGTCAGTACGGAGAAAGAAAAAAGAAAGGGGGGAGTGTATAGAAAGAATCTAATGGGAAGCACCGCTTCAGCGTTCGCGTATTAGTCCATAGAAGGACGGCGAGCGTAGCGAACAGCGAACCAATTCAGATAAGAGCTTTCGCTCCTCAATACACGAGTGAGATGCCACGCCTGTCCAGATCGCACCCCCTCTTCCCTACTTTTTACCCCACCCCGGTTCTCCTATACTGCCTTTCCAACATTGTGTTCGTACTAAGATGTGTATCTATTTTTAATTTTTAAAGCCCTCGCTTTTATTTTTTTCTTCATCGTACAGGTTTTTCGTACGTTCCGGGTTTCGGCCGCACCATTCCCGCCTACACGTGAACTGCCTACTGCGAAGCTATCGGGCCGGCGTAACTTTTATCTTGTCACGTTGTCATTAAAAGAGTAAGGGGAACCTCGTACAGAAAAAAAAAAAAGGAATGTAAGGAAATACGTAAGGTAACGACGACCCATCGCGCTAATTTTCGTCGAGTTGTATTGACGGAGCGCTATAGAAGTGTTAAATATAAAGAGTGTGTTAAAAGAGAAGGAGGAGGGAACTGCGTACAGTTGAGTGAGAAAGAGAAGGGGCAAGAAAAAAAAAAAAAAACGGGCGTTGCTGTTGGTGGTGGTGGCGGCTGTTATAAGCTCTCAGCTCTAGCTCTCTCACCTTCCCTCCCCCTTCTCTCACGCCAAAGCCTGCGAGAAAGGGCTCCAGGTGGCGCTTCTAGCACTCGCACCCTCCTCTCCAGCTCTAAGCCCGCCTCACGTGTTTCATATTCGGGCGAGCGGTGGGAGAGGAGAACAGCGTGTTTTCAAAGAAAGAAAGAAAGAAAGAAAGAAAGAAAGAAAGAAAGAAAGGCAGGAAGAAAGAGGCCGCCATAAATCATGATTAAATCGCCTCGCGACTTTCGGCCTCAGCCTCGTAGAGGAGGGAGAGGATGAGAACGAGGTCGAGCATGCGAACGAGTGCAGACGTCAAAGAGAGAGAGAGAGAGAGAGAGGAGGGAGTGGGAGACTAATGCGAAACAGTTTGAAACGGCGATAGGAAGATGTGCAGAACCGCGTTATGGCATGTCGGTGGAAGTCGGGCAAATTTCCGGCATGCTGCGACTTTTTTTTTATTTTTTTTTGTAAATTTAACCGTCCTGGTTGTCCCTAAGGCTCCGCATTTATATCACACGCGCTTTGGCGCTATCGCCTCTTGACATGGCCACTGACAGTTTCCTTCCGAGCGCTAAAAATAAGGAAAAGAAAAAGAAACGAAATAAAGAACAAATGTAGTCGCATTATATATATATATTAAAAAAAAGAATGCGAAGGGCCAATTCATCCCGTTTTGGGATCTCGGAGAACCGTGGGCGAGCCGGGCTGATTTTGTGTGCTTGACGTTGTTATTCTTCGTTTGTTTCGATTGTGTTCCTCTTTTTTCAGCGTAGGACGCAGGAATAAATATACCTCACGAAGCGATTTTTAAAATTTCTATTTTGTCCTACACGCTTATGTCTCCTGCGGTGAAGGGCCCAAGGTCGTTGTCGCTGGATACAAGGCGGAGCGTAGATCCCTGCCGCGAAAGCCGCGTTTTAAATTATAGCGCAGCGGGGTATAACTGACACACCGCGAACCGTATTTTGTGCCGACACGCTCGACGATTACACGCTTTCCTAGAACGAAGTGTGCCGTAGAGAGTCTAACGGCTAACTCCAGGGCGACTGAATCTGTACACCTGCGCCACTCGAAAGCTATATGGGTCTCCGTTTATTTATTCATTTTCTTCCCAGGACAAGAGCCGTGTTGATACAAAGTTTATAGCTTATCGCGAATCCAGGACACTCCACCAGCCGTGACTCGGCTGATAAATGAACAAAGCAAAAAAAAAAAAAAATCGAGAGAACTGTGAATCATTGCCATTGCGTCTGGTAACTTTACGCAGAAGTGGGAGAGGGGCTTGGCTGAAACCGACGGTGGTGGGTGTAACGAAAAACTTCGTGAATTCGGCCCCAGTTTACTGAGTAAGGCAAGTTGTTCTCGACACATCTACGCAACCGCGGCTGTTGCCTTTTCTTCCCAAGAATGAAGAAACAGTGCTGCGTCACTTACGCCTGGGCGTTGCAATCGCCAATGCATCTTCTTTTTTTTTTTTTTTTTGCGATGACCGATAGCACCGAGTGCAATGCCTGCGGCGTCGATGAAACGATGGAACACCTCCTATGTCACAACCCGTCGTTTGAAAATGAAAGACATGATCTCCACGCATCTCTAGCTCAGCTAGATGGAAAGCCCTTCACACTGAACAAGATGTTGGTACCATGGCCTCGCATACCGTAACTTTACAAAAGGTCATCAAAAGCGTTGCTGTGATTTCCCAAGACTACTGGACTGAGCGACCGTCTGTGATATACAGGTAGAGCAAACAACTGTCCCTCGTCGGCAGGGGCGTAGCCAGGGGGGGGGGCTTATGGGGCTTCAGCCCCCTCCGAAATTTTTTCGTGTTGTCCATGCACCGCCGACCAAAGCGACCCCCGGCGCCGGAAATCACTCTGGATTATGTCTAGAATGTCTTTTTGACGCTCGAAAAGACATTTAACCGCGAAGATTGCAAACTCGGGCTGGATTTCGTGGCAACGCCCATAACCGGGAGTCATATAACGCCAAGCAGTCCCATCCGAGCACAAAGTTTCAAGGGCCCTTTGATGGTGAGCGGGCTCGCCGCGGCATCTCACTGAGGCCACGGAATCTATGGAGCGCATGGATATCAATTGCAAAACTTTATAGGTATAAATCTCATAAGCTCTTGATGTGAAAGGTGCATTGACATTTCCAAAGTTGTGCTTTAGATTTTCAATTGCGGAACATTGTGGGTTTAATGCTGTTATAAATATTTGACGCCAGAGGTCCATTGATTTTCTAAAGACTTACATCGGAACATACAACGAGACAAGCCAAATCAACACACCAGCAGACGAGTTGACAAAGAAGGCAGCGAGGTCCAATGAGACGAAACGTTGGGGTGGTTCATTTGTGCCGTCATGTCATATAAAAAAATATCAACATTTTTTTAACCTACGCCAGAATATCCATGTCAAGACTCTAAAGCCAGCCAAAGTAACTACCTTCTTATTTAATTTTTTCTACTTTGACTTTTATTCGCGAGGCCACATCGAGCCTCTTCATTTTTTTTTTGTTTTTTGTTCTCGCTATCCTACCCGCGAGCTGCCAGAGACAGCCAGAGCGCATACGTTTTTCTCGTATGGCCCCGACCACCGTGCGGTGCACTTCGGTGCGTGTTCGGTTTGCTCTGGCCAAGTGCATTTTCACCTGACATAGTTTTGGACGCTTTCTGGCTAGCAGACGAGAAAAAAAAAAAACAATGGTCGCTCGGCGCCATCAGTGTGGGGACTCGAAGGATTGCACCGCATTCCTTGAGCGGAACCTTTCCGGAAAGTCTTGTTTCGCCGCTGTAGGATACTGAGCATTATGCGTATGGTTCTCAGTGGACCAAGCGTCTCATGTTTTCTTCGGTATTCCTTCCGTAGCCCCATTAGGTGCCCGAAGTAGGCATTCGATTCTGGCCAACATACTTTCCTATGCGTTTTTTTTTCATTTCGGTGCCTCCGCCTCACACAAAAAAATACATTGTTGCGGCGCAGCGAATTGTCGCATGGTGAAAGTTCGATTTTGATACTTCTTTTGCGGAAAGTAATGGGTGACGGGACGCTTCAGTTGCCGGATACGTTTATTATATTATTGCGAAAACAATTATATGGACACTCCAGGCGCATTCCTGCCGTCGCCGTCGCCCTCATGTTTCGTATAAAGTCCAATGGTGATAACATCGTGACCACGCGCTGCATGCTGTATGTGCGAGTGAAAGCGTAGGAGGGGAGGTAGAATGGGTGAGCCGACGATGGTGGCTCAGACTTGTGTGCGCAAAGGAGAAAAGCGGGGAGCAAGCGCGTCGCCTTCCGTCGCGCGCAATGCATCGGGGGGAGTGGATGGAATGGGGGCGGAATCTAGGATTCTGTGAATCTATGATTGTGCAACATGTTTATTTGCCTTGTTTGACGCAATATATACAGTTACTTCTTCTTACATACATAGACTCATTGGAGACTTAAATGTATACTTAAATATATTGTTGCGAGGTTTCGTGTATACATGCAGTGAACTTTGTTTCCAGTGACACTTTTTTGTCCTTTATCAAGCCGTATTTTCGCATTTCTAATGTACCAGGGCGAGTCAAATGAAAGTGAGCCTACCCTAACCACGCAATAATGGTTCGGCTCATTACCTGCGAGGCATGCGCGTAGAAGAATGGCATGTCTCATTTACAAAAGCGACACGCAGGTGTGAAAAATGTTCTTTAATGCTCTCATACACTGGGCTGAATGTGGTTGCGTCACATTATGGACACTTCAAAAGTTGAACAGCTCGGTGTCGCGAAGTTTTTGACAGATGAAGGTGTTTCCAAAACAGAAATTAATCACCATATGGCTGCCGTGTACGTTGAACACTGCATTTCACTGACCACTGTGAAGCGTTGGAGCAAACGGTTCAAAGGACGTTGCAAAGACATTCTAAGACCGTGCCAAAACCATCGTGCAATCATCCCCCCACAATTCCAAAGGTTCATGAGCTGCTGAAACGAGAACGGAGGATAAGCATCGATGAACTGGCAGACCGTCTGAACATCAGTCACGGTTCGGTTCACGCCATAATTCATGAGCTTCTTGGTTATTGGCTCTTTGGTGCGCAATGGATCCCCAAGATTTGGATCCATCGCGAGAAGACGGAGAAGTTTCGCGCTGCCTTGACTCATCTGATCGGGTATCACAATGAGGATGACGACTTCTTGTTTGCAACTGTGATCGGGGACGAACCTTGGTGCCACTACTACGAGCCTGAAACACGACGGCAAAGCTTACAGTGGAAACATTCGAATTTACCACGCCCAAAGAACGTAAAGGCCATCATTTCCGCTGGAAAGGTGTTGTTGACTTTTTTTTTTCGATCGACAGGGTCCATTACTGATAGAATTCGCTAAATCTTGAGAGGCTATCAATTGTTTCCGATATTGTGAAACGCCAGAACGGCAACGTGTCGCAATCAAGAACGAACAACGTGGAAAATTGACGAATGGGGTTATCTTGTTCCACGACAATGCCTGTCCCCATGTCGCTTATGTGGTTAATAGAAAACTGGCAAAGTTCAAGTGGGAAACGCTGCAACATCCGCCATAGAGCTCAGACCTGTCACCTTGCGACTTCTACATTTTGGGGCAACCGAAAGAAACAGCTCAACGGAACCAGATACAGACTTTTTGAAGCAGCAACCCAAGGAGTTTTATAAGACGGGAATCACGCTACTCGTTAGTCAATAGGACAAATGTCTAAATTTTCACGAAGACTACTTTTAAATAAGGTACCCCGTTGTTGGCTCATTCATTTGACTTGCCCTCATATATCTTGCAGAACTCCTGCTTTTTATGCGTGCTCTCTGTCGCGACTATAACTTCGGTGCAATTACTCACGATACTCGACAAGGGACAGCTACTCCTGCATAATACATTAGAACAAACGACAGCGTCATTGAGATTTTTCACTGGCCGTTGCATATATACAAAAATGTAAGCACGGTTCTTGAATGACAAAGTTTCATTAACATATTTGTCCTCAACTTGTTCAGTTCATTGCCTTTTAATTTTTCATATCAGTGGCATGCACTGCTTTCCTGGTTTCTAACTGATATAGTTCTAAAGTTCGTGTGATGTTTTATTTACTTAATAAATAGACAAAAAACATGGAAGCATTGACGTCAGTTATGTTGGGCACAATTTTTGGCACATACGAGCATAATATTTTATGAAAAAATACATATTTTACTTGTAATTACAGTGCGTAGCTTTCAAGAATTCGTTTGCAGCATCTTTGGCAATGACAATGCAGTTATTATTCATGTATTTGATCACTCGATAAATTGTTTAAGAGGAAGCTTTAGCTCGGGCCCAATCCGACGCGGCCTATTCAAATACTTGTAAAACGTAGAAACGCTTTTCTGAGATAATCCTGCTAATCGCTTTTATTGAAATTGGTTGCATTTGAGAGAGAAAGCTATATCTTAGTGTCTGTTGGAAACAGAACTTCGATTTAGGGCCTGAATTTTGTTTAAAACATTTTGAAAAATTGGAAAGTTCGAAAAAATAGAAGCACGACGTTTACAAATTATTAGCTATACATGAAGAACATATATTTTGGTTCTGTAAACGGCATTTATTATACCAGTCAAGGCGGACAAGTTTGCTGTGTCAATTTGTATCTTACGTGAATTGGTTACGTTGTGTACAAGGGTTCTGCAAAAGACGTATTTCCACAATACTAAATTTTTTTGAGATTCATCTGTAACATATCTATTTTGTCCACTGTAGATGTACTATTAGATGCAATTCACAGAATTGTGATATAATTTTTCATTGTTGAGTCACTGAGTTTTAAACTTGATAGTTCCGTTTTCTGAAAATTTTCAATTTTGTCCAATATTTAATAAATGATTGACCACCTAAATGAAAAATTCGAAACCAGTAGTCACTAGATTTTAAGTTTTTTTTTTCAAATGCAACAAACCTCATCAAATTTGGTGCAGTGGTTGCCGAGAAAAACGAATGCTTCTTTTATATGTGTGTAGATAGGAGCGCCCGAGCTAAAGCTTCCTCTTAAGGAGGAGGCGGAGCTGCAACGTGCAGCTATATATATATATATATATATTGGGCCAGTGGCGTAGCCCCCCCCCCCCCCCCCCCGAACAAAATTTCTGGCTACGCCACTGCTCGTCGGTGATATCAAGAGTGGACTTTCTCTTACCTTAATCTCCCCACCCCCTCCCCTCCCCACCCTCTTGCAGGGTAGCGTAGCCCATTGCCGTGCTCAGTCCTGCTTGCCTCCCTGCCTTTCATTTAACCTCTCTCCTCTCTGGGCCCGGTTTTCTCGCACGCTGCACAAAACGAACCCGTTCAGATTCTCCAATTTTTGTATTCATATGCTAATTGACTCCGTATTAGTGCGTACCGTTGGCTGTATTGGAACCGCGAACATCTGCACCTGCGACTCTTAAGTGAGTCAAATTGCTGTCTTAAGAAAACGAGAGCCATCAACAAAAGCATGCTGTTCACCAGGTTCAGGGCCGTAACAAAAAAAATTATCAATTGATTACGTACTGCCAGATGAACAAAGCCACACTGTATACTTTGACAAAGTTATCGAATTCTTCTACGGACTTTCTTACATAGAAAATCCCAGCCGTGGGCACAGTTCATTTTTTTCTTCATTCCTTCTCGATGATATAACCTTCAGTTTCGGCCAACTCTTGAAAGATATAAAACTGAAGAGTTCACTATAACATGTCAGAGCGCCAAAGTGTGTGATTGCGTACCTAGCTGTTACGAAAAAAAAAAGAAGTGTACAATTCAACAACGCGGTTCATGTTTTTTCAGCATGTCTGCCCTCCTCTAGCACTACAGTTGTTTCCGAGCTTTTCCTTGGGCATTTGCTAATTTCCTTCAGATATTTTCAATTATGTTAAGTACGTTAATTCAAAGTATGCAAATTATCTGCAAAAGTCAGTAATCTTTCTTAAAAGAGCGTCATTGAACATCAAAGCAAACTTTATTGTAACGTATTTATTTATTTATTTATTTATTTTCTTTAGCAACTTTTCGGTTATAGGTTAACTGACGAGACGAGACTTTCCGCACGAAAATTAACTGCTGAGTGTTGTTTGGTATCACTGTGCTCGTAATCAGTAATTAAAGACGACCTTTCGGGTGACTTCATCGAGACCTACAATCACAAGATAAGCGACAGTGACTATAACAACAGTGGTAATATTGATACAGTGATTGGAGATACAACATGTGACCGTGTGAAGCACATGGCAGTTAATTGCAAAAGAAGAAAGCTCATTATAATTGACGGTGGCCAAATTCGTGGTCAAACAAGTCAAGAAATGAATAGTTATGGAGGGAAAAAGCCGTCGTAAACAACAGTGGATTTTCATGAGAAATTTAAGAGAACCCTCATAAAGGCTCTTTTCTTTTTTAACTATATTTTCTGTCGTCCAAGCACCTCCACGGAATGAGGGCGACTAAAAAAAACCATTTAGCCCGAGTCACTCTCGCTAACTGGCGCGGGGATTTATGATCTCTGCGACCAACAACATTCACGGGACCTTCGCGCTGCACGTACAAGCCATATGTTATACTAGGGGTGTGGCGCAGAAAATCAGCAGCGAATTCGCGACGGTTGCTCCAGTTGGAAAAATGCCAGCAGCATACCAGCAGTGGCGACGTGTCGCAGGCCATTTAGCAGAGCCACGCAAAATCTCGCCAAAAAGGTAAAAAAAAAATTAAAATAAAAGTAACAGAAAAAAAAATACGCGGGAACAGCTATAGTGCTTAAGCTGCTTAGTCATGACATTAAGATAAGACGTCAACTGGACACGTCTTCCGATTGTACGTTTGTCGATAGATTGCCGGTCCCCCTCGCCTCCCCCCCCCCCCCGCCCTAGAGATTTGCGTGGCGGTGATGTCACCCTAAAGTACGAGTCGCCGTAGTGAACAAGATACGAACCGTGCGTGGCGTAGGAGTTGCTCGGCGGGCAAGCTGTTCCACTTAGGGCACATCTGCGCTCAAGGTGCGTTACCGGGGCCCGCGTCTTCTAAACTGGGCCAAAGTTATTTACGACACAATCAATTCGGCCGGCGTCCCGGACGTTGATCAGTACCGCAGCACGGGAGCACAGCGGGCGAACGTCGGCCCTCTATGCGCGTGCGTGAAACGCAGACGTACGGTTAGATTACAGCACACATTGCTATAGCTATAGGACGAAGGCAATACTAAGAAGCCCACGACATCGTGTTTCTCGAAAAACAACAACCACAACGGTTATGGCGTTCAAGATTGCGACATGAGGCTGTACGGAACATATGGAAAAAGCGCACACTGCCCATTGGGAAAGTTCGTAAAACAAGAGACTCAAGTGTGTGTGTGGGGGCGTGGTCTTCGCAATCTCCCGAGGTCACGGTTGTGCAGGTTCACGGCGGAATAGGCCTGCCGCACCGCACGCAATCGCATACGTGCGGCTGTCCCACTTTTCTTATTTCGTTTCCTTCTTAGAGTCTTCCAACAACTCGAAAGCCATTTTTCGTGGTCGGCTGCGTGGGTGTGTCCATTTCGTGCGATACAGGGTGCGTACGGTTCCGGCTGCCAACTTCCACTCCAAGACGCGCTTAAGCGAAGTGAAATCGGCCACCGCATAGCAGACGGCATAAAAACGGCAGCGCGCACAAAAGGTTCCCATATAGTGCGGGTATAAGGCGGTAAGATTTAGAGCCTGTGGCCGGACCGGTCCGTGGTGCCTCTTATACACACCATACGACAGTGGAGTTCTCTGTATGCACGAAATTATTGTTATTATTTGTTTTGAACACATATGTACAAATAACAGGAAAGGGAAAGCGAGGAGCAGGCTGGCAACTGCCACCGGGAGGGGCACAACGCCTGCCTGCTCTTCAGGAGGGAGGTGACAGCAACACAGAAATGGGAGACAGGAAGGAGGGGAGGAAAGAAGAAAGGAAGAGCAACAGGACAAATCTAAAGAATAAAGTTTAGCACACAGTACAGATCCACAAAAACAACCTTCCGAGAAGAACACGGTGTTACGTTAAACTGAATGTATGTGCGCCATACAATCATGTCATTAAAACTTCTTTCTGGGCAAGTTGGTGCATACTTGACATAAAAACTGTTTACTTAACTGACATAAACTGTTTGCGCTGTAAACAGTTTTTATGTCAAACATACAATCATGTGCACCTGATTATTTCTATAAGAAAAAAACAGTGTTGTTATTGTGACTAAATGATGTCTTTTTTTTTTTTCACGGGTCCGATGCGCCGTACACTTCCACACCACTGGAGGAAAAAAAAAACATATGCATGACGAATCGGCTTGTATGTATAACCCACCTGTACTGCCGCTACAGATGTCCTGGTTGACGACTCTGTTTATCTGCGTGATCACGCGCAGTGAAGCAACACGCGTTGCCCAAATGTCATCGCTGTAACAGGCACGCCTGCCAAGCGCATCGTTCCTTTAACAAAACGAACAGCTTTGCAGAAGCGTTCGGCTATTCGCGCATATACCGACAACCATCGTCGATGCTATCTACACAATTATTTTTTTCTTCTTCTTCTAACAAGGAACTCTCGGGAGCACGCGTTACGTCGATATCAGTCCAGAGGGTGCGGCCGCCCGACGATATCAACCCCATTAACACTTCTTAACATACCACCAAGACTATAATTACAGAAGGGCCCGATTCCGGGAACGCTTCTGTTGCTACTTGCAAAGCAAGCACCGGGGAAATTTGGCTCACGCTACCTAGTTGTCCGCCAGCTCACTAGAAAGGAAAAAAAGCTTGCTACGGTCTTACACCAGGCCGATACACCTTCATCAGTGCTCGGATTGCGGCAAAATCGTTTCGGACGCTCACATACAGCCGGCGCCTCGGCAGATACCACTGGCGCGTTTGAGCTGGCTTGGCTCGGCTCGGCTACAAAAAGAGCAATCGCTCGGCTAGCGGGCAAGGAAGGCAGGGGAGAGATATGAGATAGCTGTTAAGCGGCCTGGTTAATGACGCGCTTCGCGGAAGGGTCACCTGCGAATGAGTGCAGCCGCACGGCCTAATCTCACCACTTCATCTTCAGCAGCGCGCAAAGTTCCCTTGCAAGACCTTTCCTGCAAGAGTGCCTGGAGCCCAACCCCTTCTTTCGCCCTAACTTTTTTTTTTTCTCCAAGCCGAACACTTTCTTTGCAGCTGAGAGAACGACGTCCACACTAAGGACAACAAATCCGATCGTTCCATATTCTATTGATTGATCAAAACATTTTCTTTACATCGCCGGTATTGCAAAGGTGCACAGGTCTACACCCCTCAAGATGGCGCTGGAACTTACGCTCCTGCAAACCTGCCGTAGGCGAATCAGTGGCTATGGCAATCTGCTGCTGAACAAGAGGTCAAGGGTTCTATACACTGTTTCGGCGGCCGCATTTTAATGCGGACGGAATGCAGAAACGCTCGTGAGGCAAGAAGCGTTAAGTGAACCTTAACGTACCCCAGGTGGCCAATTCAATTCTGAACCTTCCTCTTTATACAGTGCCTCACATAGCCCTTGCATTGTTTCGGATTGCTAAAATTCTTCGGTAAAGCAATGAAATAGGGAAATAGACAGTGTTGCTCGGAAAACGACAAGTCATTTGAATTATAACAACGTCGATAAACACCATCAGCATTGTCTGACAAAGAGGCCCAAAGAAAATACAAACGTCAAAACACAACACAAGAATGGGACGAATGATAGTGACAATCAAAGGCAGCTTAGCTTGTACACTCCGTTTTGTGCTCTTCTTGAGCTGTATTTTTTTTTTCGCGTTTGAAACATGTGCAGGCCAGTCCAAATCAGCACCCCTCTACAGTACACTTGATGAACAGATTTTATAGGTTGGGAAAAACGTTTATGAGTGGCCAGTAAGAGCGACCAATAAGTTAGACATCTCGACAAGGAGCAGCAACCCATAAATAGGAGTGCCGGGCTTGGGATAAATAGAATTCTGTCACTATAAATTTTGGTATCCTATACTGCACTTACTATACTTACTATGCTACACTGCATCACTATACATTTTACGCACGCCCACCTTTCGTAAAGTCAGTAAGCCCTCCCCCACCTCCCTTTCCTTTTCTTCTTGACACCGCTAAATATTACTTTGTTTCTTTTTTTTTCAATTTCGTTCATGACGTGTCAAAAACTATCACCACAATGCCGTCATGGCAAAAGAAGTCGCCAGGCAGCAAAAAAAAAAAAAAAAAAAAGCCTCCCCAAGTCCCAACCCAGTCAGCCACGTCACTTTTTCAGCATCAAGTATGCGTGCTCCAAGTGTTGCACTGAGCGCAAGTTTGCCGCCGGCTGGGTTTACGTGAAGTCATTTTCATGGAGAATGCGCCGTACTTACGGCACATATGTCAGGTCACCGCTAGGTAATAGCTGGCTCCCGTCTTTCCCTACCATAGTTTTATAATAAATTTAAAAGATTATTTCGGCCTCGTCGTTACGTCGTTCTCGCTAACATTTCGCAGCCAAGATCACCTTTCTTTCTTTCTTTCTTTCTTTCTTTCTTTCTTTCTTTTGATTCACGTTGTTCAATGAAGCATTTGGTGACTTTGCTCCCTTGGTTCATGCAGAAAAAAGGGAAACACCGCCATTGCATGTACACCTAGACATTATAGATGCGAGCCACTGGAAAAACGTACACTGATTTCGCTCCCTCTGGGCAACTAAGCGTCCTGACACCCCCCCCCCCCCCCCATATAGAAACAAATATAAATAAAAAATAAACAGGGGTGACAAGTGTTTGAACGTCAACGATGCGAACCAAAACAAAATTCAGTCTTGCCGCGATGTGTGGACGAGAACGGTGCAGTGGTGAAGCGCGAAATCTTCCAATGTTGCCCGAATAAAAACACAAGTCACTGTATAAACGTTAGGACCAAACACTTTCGGGACAAAGGAAATGCTTTCGTTATAACGAGTCAGCTATCGCGATCTTTTCAAGCGGGTCGACGATCTCGTCAGAAGCCGGACCCCCCTCTCCAAACCCCCGTCCGAGCCATCGGTCTTCCGGAATGCCCATACCGTGAGCGAACTCATATCGGGACGATCGCTTTCGCAAGTCGCGCGCTCTCCTCACGCCACGTCAGACGAAGACACCCTTATGTGGCGAGCTCGCAAAGACGGTTCTAAACTCAGCGGTTGCAGGCAAGCAAGCAAGCAAGCAAGCGCGCACACACACACACACTGCGTATAAGCCTTTTCAATCTCGCTTAAACGATGGGCGTCCCGCGGCTGCATCTTTCCGGTAGGTGGCAGCATCTCCGCGCGAGGGCCGCGATATTAGCGCCGCGGGGGTGCCGCCAAAGAACTTTCCGGAGTGCGTCCGGCTTAATGGCTTCACATCGCGAGGTGACGTCGAACGGCGAGAGCCTGATCTATCTCGACGCGGTATCTCTCTACACGTTGTATACCCGCGAAAACGGTGCAGCGTTTTCTGGGCGTTATAGGGCCATAGATTAAACTGACGCTCTCATAAGGCGGACCGGCATGCCGAACTTCTTCCTCGTCGTGGTCAGGTATGTTCCATTGTACCTTCTTCAGGGGACTGCTCATGAAGGTACCCCGCTTGGTGTAGTAATGCCAGCGAGCGGCACAACTCCTGACGGCACAACAAATAAGAAATTTGTCCGGTGCTAGGCTACATTTTGTCCTTGGCACCCTTAGCCCGGCCCACCCACCCACTTTCTCACTTCTGGTGCCACCCCCTCCCCCTCTTTCTTTCTTTGGTGTTGTTTTCTCGCGCACGATAGACTATATAACCGGCCCGTTCCAGAGTCTCTCGCAGCCTCTACAAAACTGCACCAATTTAGTGAGCGGGTATATACCAAGCACACACACAAAAAAAGTTACCTGGCCCATAACTGGGCGTCGCGCCCAGCGGCGTTACCCGTAGTCGGCAACCTGCCAGGGGGACGACGTTTCGGACCCCGCAGGGCGACGTGTCGGAGAGGAAGGGGCCCGGTCCGCCTAAATGCGGTGGCGTGGCTCGCCGCACCTTTCCAGCATGCTTTTTTATTATTATTACTATTATTTTTATCATTATTATTCGAACTGGCGCGGCGAGCGGCGGAATCGATCCCGCCCCGACCATGACGGCGACGACGTCGACCGAAATTTGGGAAGCGCCGCGTCGCACGTGGGACGCGCCGCTGATCGCCCAGCGCGATTAAATTGGGCGCACACTCATCGCGCCCGAAAGACCCTCTTGGAGGCAAGCACCGAGAGCTGCTAAGACGGCCCGACAGCCGCAACAAGCGCACGGAATGGCTCTCTTATTTTGTTAATTGTTTCTCTATTTTTTTTCCCCAAGCAATGGACAGCAGGATCACCTTCTGAAAGCCCAGGCAGGATTGCATAGAGCGGTGCAGCTTCGCCTCGCGGAAGTTGTACATACCGTTCATAAAATAGCCGGAACGTTCTCCGGTCGTGTAATGTAACTGCTGGAAGCTGCATGAGTATAGGAAATGCGTTGAAGCATTTCTTGCGTAGGTGGGGCAGGCGTCGTGAGGTTGATTCTGAACGCGTGGGTGAGGGCCCGCTTCGTCTGCGACCTTGTGACGAAGAGTACTTGGTGCGCGTTCGACTACGGACTGCGCAATTCAGAGCAACCGGGAACAAGACGGTGTCGTCCGGCCGCGTACGATCTGCAGGAAGATGAGTACCGGAAGTTAGTTAGTTAGTCATTTATTTAGTTAGTTAATTCGAGTTTAATGGCGCAAAAGCGACATAGGCCATGCTGTGCCAGTCACAGGACAGTACAAGATCCAATGTTAAGGCAGCAATAGTCGTTGGTCGATGGCTTCCCGCGTGGTTGGTCATGGTGATGTTTCCCAACACGCTGGTGAAGGGCCCACTTCGATTTTGACATTTTCACAGCGAGAGAACTCGGTCGCTGGTTCGCTTCCTGCAACTGCTCGCTTCAGAGAGAACACGCGTTGAAGCGTTCTCGCATGTCTGGAGCAGCGTCATGATCGTGGTTGCCAACGCATGAGTGACCCCCTTCTACTGCGACACAGTAACACGGCCTTAGTACTAGGTTGCAGGTTCGATACCCGACTGCGGCTGTACACGTACATAAAGCAACAAATATGTAATAGCATCGTACGGTGGCGTTTAATGTTGTTTCTGGAAAGTGAGTGGGAAGTGTGTTCAGTCCTTCCTGGTTGGGGCCATATCGCCGTGAACGTGTTTGCTAATGCGTGGATGATCCGCTTCCACAATGACATTTGAGATGATTGCTGCCTGCACATTCAGGGTTGGTTGAAAGTCACTGCCACAGTGTAGCTGCTGGAACTTAATTACATTATGGCATCGATGTGAAGTATAAAACAAGCCAATGTGGCTTCGAGCACGTCGGTGACATCTGCTGTTGCCCAGCGAATGTGTTATTTGTAACATTCGATGCGAGGCAGAGGGTTCGAATCCCGACACCGGCGGTCGCACTTCGCTCGAGGCGAAACGCGAGAACGCGCAGAAACGTTGATCATCGTACGAGAGCCTGAAGTAGCCGAAAGTAGCCCCGAACCCTACGTCACAGCATCGCCGAACGCCCAGGCCTATCTTTGGGAAGCAAATCTTTTATGAATACAAAATTCAGCAGCATCAAACTGGTTGGAATATAGCTTGTAAACGTCAACTTCTGTCGCCTGATAAGGCGAAATACTAATTCCGTGATGTTGAGGGAGTAATTCCATAAAGTTCATTGAGGACGCAGATTCAAGCCTCTGGCCTCCTTGCTCAGTGACATCAATTATGTACCAGAAGCTTGTAATCCAAAGGTCACGCGATATTATGGAAGTACAAATAACAAAAACAATGACGCAGGTTTTTCCCAGCTGATTCATTGGAAATTTATACATTCACTACGTCGGATGGAGCACTAAAGCAAAACGAATGTTGGCTCGATGGCTGGATCAGCGTTGTCCAATGTAGAATCAATGTGGCCCAGCATTGTACGCCATCAATGCCCCCGATTCGTGCGCGCTGATAGGGTTCAGGCATCGTGAAGTGAAGTTGAAAGTCCCTCGTGAAATAAACACAACAAGAGAGAAGGGGGAGCTGATTAAATCACGAGTGAGTGATTACACTGGTTTTTTTTTTTGGTAGTTATTGCCTCAAATGCACATGTAAATCTCACTTTTCCAAAGGTGACAGTCACCGCTTCCCGACATTAAATGCCGGCAGGACCGGATGTTTCTCGACATGGGTTTTGTAACATGCATGAGCAGTGAGGAATGAAAGCTCCCTCACTATTGAAAATCCACGCCTAACTCATGTAGAGGAACAACAGGCTTGGGGTGGGGGGTTCTGCAGCAGACGCGGCGTGGTCGTAATACCGTCTTTGTCGTGTCATTTTTGTCGACAAGAATACGTTTCGTAACACTGCTCTGGTAACTACTGCGATAGTGCTGTTTCTTAAAACAGCTGACAGATGACAGGATGAATCCGACCTTTTTACTGAGAATTGTTATCCTCTATGCAGAGTCCAAATGTAGAAACACCAACAACGAAAAATTCATGACGTGGAAACAGCACGTGTTATGAGGAAGGAACAGAAATCAGGGTCGAGATCATGTAACGATTTCATCTGAACTCATTTTCTCTCAGTGGACCAGGCCATGCTCCGTCTGCGTTATCACCAGAAGGATAATAAAAAGAGAGTCGAGAGGAAGAATAGAGGGCCTGGGTAATTTTTGTTGATTTGATTCTTTATGTGCGCGCATAGACGCGGGACTGGACTGTCTAACTGCAAGAAAAAAGCTCCTTCACATAGCACTCAACGTTCCGCTTTAATGCAAAGCAATATTTTCGAAAAGTCTTGCCCGCCACAAAATCAAACACTTGTGCCTCCCCCCTCCTCCTCTTCACCCCCGTCATTCACACACACAAACATAACATGCCCTTCCCTGTGGAAAAATATACAAAAAGAAATACCGTGAGTCGCATTTGGCATACGACGCAAAATCTCACCTCGTCTGGTGATGCAGACGACGCAGTGCCAGCGACGAACCATGAGAAGGTAAGCTCACGCGCTAGCGAAGTAGTCTTTCTCCACCACCGAAAAAAAAAACAGAAAAAAAAGAAAGAAAGCAGATAACGCGAGACGCCAACAACAACGGGGGAAGTAGGTGTCCAGCCAACAAAGTTCCCGGCGGCGGGGTCAGCTACGACGTTCGACGGCCACCATTCACGGCAAGAACGACGTACAGCAGTCACCCACAAACTTAACAAGACAGCGCGGCTGAAACAAGCGCGCCGCACACAACCACGCACCACACGGCAGCCTGCGCGCGCGGGGGATGCGCCGTGTTGTGTGGCTCCCGAACTCGGAACAGCGTTCGCGGTTTTGCCGGGAGCGGACCGAAGAGGGGGGCAACTTTTTTCGTTCTTTTCGTATCGGCCAGCGGCGCCCGCAAGCGCGAGAAAACGCTCTCAAAAGCGCGCGCGAGTGCCAAGGAGGAGGGCAGCTTCTCGAGTCGGCCGCTCGGGGGAGCGCAACGCCCCGCGTGACGTCATGTGACGTCAGCTCTGCCCCCCCTCTTTCCACTCTTGTTTTTTCCGTTGCTCTCTCACTCTCCATATCGTTCCATGTCCGCCCTGCATGTTTAATACGAAGTTCGTTTCATGACTTCTTTATGGCTGTTCTTTCGTTGCCGTTTTGCCAGGCCGTGGTCTCTTTCCAGTCTGTTTCTTTGCTGCCACGTTTGTTTTGTTCTGCGCGCTACTGGGAGTCACAAATTAGGCCAATTAGAAGAACGCACTCCAACGAACGAGTCGAGCCAAGTTGGCCGGGTGGCCGGCCGGGCGCATCGTCGCCTGCTGCGAAGTCGGCGTCGCTTTTGCAATGAGCCAAGACAAATCACCCTCGGAGTGCTAGAAAATGTCACTGTCGGTGTCTCGGCGGTGAGCATACGATGACTAGTGGCGCGATTCTTCCTCTCTCTTTTTTTTCTTTTTTTTTTGCCGGCTCAATTATTCTTCCTACGCCCTGTCGTCATGACCACCGGTGAATGAAAGTGGCGTTTTTGTCACCGAGGCCGAGGAAGGTGTACGCGAGGCTAATGAGTGCGTATATCAACTGCCTGTGCGTGGCGTGGCCGCACGAGCGAAAATTTATGGACAAACACCCACCTAGCGAGCGATAGTAATATTTAACGGCAGCCTACCTGACACAAGTGCGCAAATGAACATTAATGTTTAATTGCCATAACATATTATTATTCATTTTTCCATCAGTGCAGGCTGACAGAGTGTTCCAGGACCAGAAATCGAAGTTATTGGCTTGGTTATCAACGTACGTTTTACAGCAGACAGCGGCAGGCAACTTCAACGTATACATATTAATGCGATAGCGTTAAGGGCCCCGTGTCGCGGAAAATCCAGCGTTGGACGGTGGTTCGGCAAAAATAATTCCGTGCCAAGTTCCGAACCACGCATACCCGACCACTCTTGTATCACCAAAGTTGCTCAGACCTTACCTTTCATTCTCTACACAGTTATTCCTCGGAAAATTTTGAGAACGGCAGTCCACAAACGAATGTAATGGGAAAAAACACCGACAGCGCACATCTTTTATGTTAGTTCTTCTCAGACTGAAATATTAATAGTGCGAAGCAGCAATAGGAGATTGACCCACGCAAGAGGCCATGTTTCTCTGCCAGAAAGCTTGTATTCGTGCACAGCATTCGCCGCCAGCGTTTCGCTCTAAACCTTACGGTTACATAAGCTGCAGTTTCATCCTGCATAAGTTGCAGCATGAAAAGCAGTTAGGGGTGCTTGAATGCTATCGCGATCCACTCTTAAAGGCGAAGCCTTAAGCGTCCTCCAAATTTTAAAGCGAAAGCTTTACTGGCCGCGAACTTGCGATTTCGCCGTGGCCGTGCTCCGAGGAGGCACACGACGTCACACCGCGTTCCTCGTCGTTGCGCTCGCCTCCGCTCGCTTCGCCAGCTGCGTCGCATGCCCGATAACATGTCGGGAGATGGAAAAGGAGAGCTCGCGTGCGCCGCAACCACAGTTGAGGCGGCAGTATGGACGGCGACAATTCTGATAAGCAGGAGGATGCCTGCAATCGACGTTGGAACGAGATGAAGAGGAAACGAGTCGCCCAGGAAACAGACGAACAGCGCAACATGGCGAGACAACAAGACTAACCTAGACTTGCAATCAAGATTAACCAAGGCTAACCATGTTACGCCTTAGCTTTCGCTACGTATATCCTGGCATAGCCGAGCTAAGCCACTGCCAATTTTTTACACTCGTAATAACAAGTATAACCATCGGACAGCCAAAAGATTTACATACTTCGCTCGACCTCGTGCAAGCTACGCGTACCTACGAAGCATACCGTGCGTCCCAGCTAACGTTGGGACACACGGTATGGGGGGGGGGGGGGGGGTTAAAAAACGCGGTGCAAGATACGATTTTAAGACCTACGGTATTCGGTCGTCTGGCCTCTGACGACAGAACAGAGAAGGTTTGAAAAGCGTATCCCGACGTGGAAGCTGTCCGTTACGCGCTAACGGGCGCCTTGCAGGACCTTAATAAACTTTTTCAATCAGCCAGCCAACCAACCATCACAACACCATGGGTCTTAGGACCATGCCTTGCACCGTGTTTTTTCAATCTTTCTTCATTTCTCGTTGAACAGTTTGGCTAAAATTAGCTGGAACAACGCTGCATTTCGTGCATATGAATGACCAAAAAATAACTGTCAAAATACAGAAACGAATTATCAGCGCAGTTTCCAGAGAAATAGCGAGTGCTTTTTTTTTTTTTTCTCTGAGAATCGCCAACAAATCTAGGCGTTGGAGGAAGCGTACGGTTATTCGAACTGTATTATATTTCTCGCCTACACAATCATAATGTAGTGAATTTTTATGGGCCAACCATATCAAAGACCATCTTTTGTGCCACCCAAGACAAGTGATATGCCTAAGGCAGCATCCTCCAGAAATACCGCACAGAGTCGCCGCACAGCGTGATACGATCGATGCATGGACATTTATGAAATATCAGCAAAACCAAGTCTATCTGCAGTACGCAATCCACAAGTTACGTAATTGCAGTTGATGACGCTCAGATTCTAAAGTCAGTCTCTGTGGTGGTGGGTTTTATTTATTTATTTATTTATTTATTTATTTATTTATTTATTTATTTATTTATTTATTTATTGCGTGTCGTCGGATAGTTGTTTGAAAGCGCTATGATTTCTGCAGGAATAATTGGACCAGGATGGGTTAAAGATAAATTATGCAATGCATTTGCGAATGGGTTTCTCCGCTCTATATATATATATATGCTCATATCGCTTTGGCTTAGCCTTTCTAATTCCGATCTTACTATGTGCTCAGACGAAGTTGTCGAGCCTGGGCAATTATATAAATGTGCACTGAGTCGAAGATACGGGACAGAAAGTGGCAACCAATTTTCTTAATGTCAGTGGAGGCCTTCGCCGATCGCAAAGGTGGTATATTTCTTGTGTTTTCCTATAAGAAGGCGCGACATAGGATTCAAGGAGTACTACTGACATGGCATGAAAATTTTCATCCACCCATATGGAGCACGAAACTAAAAAGTATATATATATATATATATATATATATATATATAAAATCGTTTCTATAGGCTAATCAATTTGTGTCACATGATAGGACCACCATGTCACCGCGCTGCTGAGTGCGGTACCTATTCGTGGCAGCTGAAGCTATGTCAAATGATAGATAAATAGATAGTTAAGCATTATTTGACGGCAAACACAAGGCTCAGCTTTCGAACTTACACAAGTCCCTGTTAAGGTCGCTGCGCACGCCCACACACCAGAGAGAGAGAGAGAGAAGTTTAATGATACGAAATGCTGAGAGGTCGGCCTGAGGTGTATTCCTCTAGCCAGCTACTCGGCATTGGGGGAAGGGGAAGAGGGAAAGAAAGAGGGAAGAAAGAGGTGCATGATGGGTGACGATGACGATAGAAGGAGGATGTAGAACATATGGCAAGCAATTTGGCATGCTCAAAGTCTGCAAGCCCACACACCAGTTTCTTTTTGGGGTATCTATTTCGATTGCACTTCGCGATAGGTTTGCGGTTCGCTCGGAGAGGTAACCACTCACCGACTTGGCGCGCGCAGAAATGTAAAGATCGAATTGAGGAGACCACGTGCCCAGAAACCAGAGCCTCTGCTAGAATTTGTCAATCTAAACTTGCGAAATAGGGGTGTGCGAATATTTTAAAAAAGAAAATGTTGAATAACGAATTGAATAATCCTATATTCGAGTCTTCCTTCGAATTGGATAGCCTGTCCTCGTAACTTAGGAACACTTTTTCGATTAGTTTGGATCTTCGAGTGAAACACGAAACCGGAGCAAGATTGCTATAACATTTATCCCGGTGGCTCGAGACAACTTAAAATACTTATTCTTCTAAACCGCGATCATTCGCCCTCTCTAAAGAATCCGGGGTATGTGCGAACAAAGAAACATTTTTAACAAGCAATAATATCACACAAACTTGCTAAGATTGCCGTTACTTGTTATGAACATCCTTTTATACTAATGGCGTAAACCGCGATTCTTTCTTCTTTTTTTTTTTTGAAGCTATTCGATTGTATTCCGTTTAATACGCTTCTGGCACTATTTAACTCGTGTTTGATTCGGTGTCAAAGACTACTATTTGCATACCCCTAACGTTTCGGCATGGAATTTCAAAGTCCGTTCTTAATATGCGCTCAGACGAAGTTGACGAGCCCGGGGCAATTACATAACTGTTGAACGAGGCGAATTAAGCACCGCGGACAGTAAGCGGCAACCACTTTTCTGAAGTGTCAGCGGAGACCTTCACCGATCGCAGAGGTGGTGTTTTTCATGTGCCTTCCTACAAGAGGACACGACGTGGGATCCAAGGAGTACTACTGACATGGCATGAAACGGAAGACTGTCATCCACACGAATGTATAGCAGGAAGCTACAAAGGAAACCCATGCGGGTTTCTCACTGAGATGGCGTTTTCGACTTGCCATTGTTTTGATTTAGACAAGGCTCAATCCCCCTAAAGCTCTGGAAACACTAATAAGCTGTCAGAACGGCATAAGCAATTTAGTGTAATGCTTGTTTACGCGTTTCAGTTACAGTTTTGGTACCCACATGGTGGACCCTTCGTGACGTCATGATACACCGGCTCTCTGCGCGCTTGCTACGGGCGGGATCAACCAAAGGAAACGCGTGTAACATTCGCGTTTATATATATTTTTTTACACGGTCAACTACAAGGATAGCCTTACTGTTACACAACGGCAGCCGATTTTGCTCCGTGTCGTGACGTCACGATAATGTCGATGACTTCAGGTTCGACTTTTCGAGACCAACTTTAGTATCAAATTAATATCTTATGCTTTTTCCAACCTTCTTACTTCGTAAATGTTATACTTACCCGTGAGACAAGCGCGCCCTAGATTTTCTACAACTTTTCAGATATGTGACGTATGCAGATGGTGGGGTTTAGGTATCTGGATCCAAAGCGTACGGCACCACACTTTATACAGAGATCAAAATTCAAACTTCTGTGTGTACGCATAACATCGGGTGCAAGTTGAGGACCCGGGACATTCACATTGCGCAAGATTCCTTCTAGGACACTAAATGAAAGCAGACGTCCTTTTAAAAAATTCCGGCCTTAAAGCCTTCAACACAGCTTTCTGTTATTTAATACACTGATGAAGAGACTTGCTCATCGTCTCGGTCAAAACACGGTTTCAGGTGTCAGTGACTATCCGAGAAGAATAGTCTGCGAAATGACTGAAGATCAGATGGTTTCAGGGTGGGAATGCCCGAAGTAATTTTGTAGCAATTTTTGGACAATGAGTAACACTTCATTGTGGAGCAGACTGGACATACAAGCTTCACAAAAGTTAAGCTTTTATGTCCTCCGTTCCCCGTAGCAGAATCCGTTGCGTGTATATAAAAGTTGAGCTTTTATGTCCTTCTTTCGCTTAGCAGAATCAGTTGCGTATATATGCTCCTCTTCAGCAATAAACGCTGTGTTGAAAAGTTAGCGCTTGTCCTGTCTAGTCTTTGTCGATCGTCCTTCCCGCGCTAGGCTTCCAGTGTAACTATGTACTACCAACCAGCCCAGGCATATACTCTTCTGATGCCCTTATTCACCGGATCATACGGCAGGTGGTAACAACTTTATTGAGATTCTGATCATTGGATAAGAAAGCCGCCACCTTAACCTTTATTTAGGAGGCCTAGAATTGGACGCAGCTGATGGCGTCCATTTGAGGGCCCCCAGAATACGAAAGCTATACTTTCACAAGACCTGCGAAACCAACCACACAACACCCTGCCCCGCGCCAGCAATCTTTCGCCGAGGCCTGTCGGAGCCAAAGCTGCTTTGGCGCAGCGTGGCGCAATTTCGGACATTTCGGCACAATTGGGATCGGCGATTTGTGTTAGCACTGAAGTGGCGCTACTGGCGCTGGATTACCACCCCTGCGGCTGCCAACAACTCATACATCAGAGTATCAGGAATGTAACATATATTATCTACACATGACATTTCAAAAAAAAATTCAGCTGATTGCCCCGAATTTGGCCGCGAACTGCTACATAGCTTAAATGTTTGTATCCACCCATCATCATCCTTTCTTTCTTTTCATTTAACAACTTACGTTTGTGGTGACATATCGTGCTCATTGTCAACGCTTCCAATCCGTATACAGTAAATAAATAAGTCAGTCAATCGATGGCATGTGTTTGAACGTGTCTCACTCTTAATGCATCCTTCGGCTTTGCAGAAGAGTGCCAACTTGGAATCGTGGAGAAATCGTGTATAGATGGCCATGTACGGACGAGCCCAAGGCATGTACGAAGCTCCGACACGAGGTGGGTTACATGAAGACATATTGAAACTCGTACAATGTTTACGTTTTTGTTTTCGGTGATTATCTTTCGCCGTCTAATCACTGTGGCAAACGTGCGCGGGTGTGAAGCATGAACTCCTCGCCGGATTAACACACTACCCACTCAAGAAGGAAGGCACGACCATCGATAAGACGCCGGAATTGCGCCCCAGGCAACATAACCGCACATGCTTATAGCTATAGGGCGAAGTGCGATGTTCAAGCGTCCAGGCTTCGAGCAGCATGTAACAGTGGTTAAACAAAACAACAACAAAGAAAGCAACAAAAGAAATGATCACCGGAAAAAGGTAAGCAATGCACGCGTGTCAATGCCCCCTTCTTAAGAAGCGTCGTACCGATGCTACAAACAGAACACGAAAACGAAAAAGTACACGTAAAAAAAAGGAATCGAACAAAGCAAGTAAGAATCAAAGTTTTCACAGTTCCTTAGCCCTCGTAGAACGGCTTAAGACGGACTACTTCGACAACCTCAGTGGTCGCTGACAGCACCGCTGCGATTGTGTGACATCGTTGAGCCCGACCTCACAGTCCGGCGCGCCAAGACGTCGGAGTATCTCACACGGCCCGAAATAGCGTCTTTCGAAACTGTTTTTGCGTTAAAGGGCCCCTTGCGAGGTCTGGCCATTTCAAGCTGACAAGCGCAGTACACACAATGCGCGCTAACGATCGTGTCTGCTAAGTATTGCATCGCTACCTGCGGAGGAAAGAGCTTAAATTTCAAACCAAACGCCATTTGTCCTTCTCGCGGCCGCCGCGCTATACCACCCGGAGAGTCGACGTCAATCGCACGAGTTCGCCTACGTACTTGGCAGTGCTGTGACGTCACTTAGTGACACATGACTTTGACAAGTATTCAAGACATCAATTATTTATTTAATCTGTTGCTTCAATAGACAAATTAAAGTTTATAGAAATGATAAAACATACAAACCGAATGTCTGCGTGTTTTTGTTTTGCATTGCACCTTTATCGCCATCGAAATGCAACCGCTGAGGCCGGGACCGAACCCACACCATCGAGCTCAATAGTACAACGTCATAGCCACGGTCAGTTGCACAAGAGAAATTTTTAAACCGAACTTCGAATTGACGTATTTCGTGCCAAAAAACGCGGCGCGCCGTACGTCATGGATTTCGAAGTAGTTTCTCGTATACCTTCGCCGTTGTGGCGCTGTAAAAGTTAGCGACACATGCTAGGTTCAGTTCCTGTTTTTTTTCTTTTTTTAATGCCATGTAATCCATCTTTACGATTAATAAACACACTAGACGCCAGTAGACGCTGTATACATCTGTGACGTCACGGCGTACTGGTGCGGGAACATCACGACAGTGTCGCCACCGGTACTTCATTCTTGCGTCTTTCCTATAGCTTATCAAGCATCGTCTCAGGTTAAGACTGGCTTTTTTTCTGTTGTTGGTGTTGTCGAAGCGGAATTTACTATTAAAGCGAAATCTATTTATTGCCTTTAGTGTCCGCAGTATATTCTCGTCCGATGCGCTAAATGAAAAATGGTCATACTGAATTTTTCACTTCAGCTGGAAGGCTCACTCATAAAAGCGACATAATAGAGTATATATATATATAAAGACAGACGCCGCGATTAACATTGATATTCTGTTTCACCACTTCCTCTGTCTTCCCGCCTTCGCACAATTTCAAAAAGAAAAAAAAAGTGGCTGCGATTTCGGAAGACCTCGCGGCGCCATACTCTGCGGGCGTCAACGAGAACGGAGGTCAGTCGCAAGCTCGTCGGCGATTATCGAACCCGCGATCTTAATCGCCGGCAGACCGAAACGCGCGGGCTGCCCGCGTGAGATACAAACTCGTTCGGACACACTGAGGCACCCTGTATAGCTGCTCACGTATGCAATTCGGCTCAATCGCCGTGTATACGACGTTCGAACCAACCAGAGCATCCTACATACAAGTGTCCAGCGCGGGTCCGAGCAGACCTCCGATCTTGTTGACACCCAACACAACCAACCGAACCCGCCACGGTGGACACGCGATCCATCACCTGGCAACGACATCGCGACGATAACGACCGAGACGATCGAGGCGGCGTACGACTTAAAAACAAAAAAAAAAACAAAAATGAAAGAAAGAAAAGGAAGGAGGACGCGCAACGCGCGGAATCGAAACGGTGAAACCACGGGTCGGTAGAAGCGAGGGAGGCGAGAGAGAGATAGAGAGATAGAGATGGAGAGGAGGTGAGGGTGAGAGAGAAAAAGCAGGCTAGGATGCGGCTTGACCCGAGCAGCGGTTGCGTGACCACGAAACCGACCGCAGCGCGACGCGATCGAGCTGCCTGACACGTGTGCGTATGGGCGGCTTGGCGAACAACGCCGAGGGCTGTCTTGGGGGTGGACGAACGGAACAGATAATACAGACATATATTATTATAAGCATATCTTATAGATATATTATATATATATATATATATATATATATATATATATATATATATATATATATATGTTGTAGAATATATAGATGCACGGCACGGACCCATTCAAGCCTCCTTAGGCTTTCTTTGTCCGTGCTCCAAACATCTGATGAATGTTGAATAAAGGTGAATTGAATTGAATGATTCACGCGGCGCGGAGAACGACGGCAGCTCAAGGAGGAGGGCACATAATGAGCGTTGCCTATAACGACTGAAGTTTATTATTTGGAACATGCGGTTTTACATGTTTTTACGCGCCAGAACCACGATATGACAATGAGGCATACCGTTTTCGGGGGGGACTGCGGGTGAATTTTGACCACCCGAGGGTTTCTTTATAACGCGCACTCAATGCACGTTGCAGTCGTCATCAATACTAAAGGGAACACCTTTCTTATTTTTTTTTCCTTTCTCAAACGCCCATAGTGGCTAAACACACGTGCCTTCCACAATGTTCAATGATGTTCCACAATGTTCAACGGAACTAAAAAATTGAACAGGAAAGCTTACTGCCATGTATCGAGTTCCTAGATTTGAACCCATACATCGCGAGCTATCGGCGTTTTCAAAACAAGTTATGTTACCTTGCATATTGATGACGACTGTATGTGAGTATCTTTCTTTTCTATTTTTTTTTCATTTTGCATTCCGCCCCCGAGAGAATGCAACCGACTAGGCGTCTGGGATCGAACCCCCGACCTGTAGCTCATCAGCGCTGCGCCATACACGCTACTACGGCGAGCAGTTTTACCAAGAACAATGGATGGATGGATGGATGGATGGATGGATGGATGGATGGATGGATGGATGGATGGATGGATGGATGGATGGATGGATGGATGGATGGATGGATGGATGGATGGATGGATGTTATCAGCGTCCCCTTTTGAACAGGGCGGTGGGTTGCGCCACCAACAATACACGGAAGGAAAACGCCATCTGTACGCGGATGTCGTTAAGAGACATGGAATAAACCAGCAACTTCCTCTCACGATCTGACAAAGAGATAACAAAATTCAGATACACAGTAATTATGGTGCCGTCTTATATCCGTGTGTTGTACGACGCAGGCGATGGGGCATGTGACGTGCTCAAACGCCTCCTCGGGCAATTTTACGTTCCTCTCTCGGTGATGAAGACTGAGCGAAAGTAATTAAAGAGACGCACAACAGCTCCTTGCGGTCGTCTCGTTTGCAATTAGGCAGCACGTGAGCCGGAATAATTCGTCTCTAGCTCGAGAGGGAAAGGGGGGGGGGGCACTTTGGACACTCCCACTTGGGAGTCGTAATAGGGCTCCACTCTCTGCGCAAATATTTAGAACCACTTTTGAAGCCTATACCTTTCATTACCGACATCAAAGCTGCTCAAGGACGAGTTAGCGATTGGCATGCAGATGATGCTGACACTCACCACCCACAACGCAAACGGAGTGGTTACCAGATCATAACCATCGCGTTAGGTTCTTTTTTAATTGTTATTAGTATTTATTTTCAATGGAACAAAGAATGGGACGAAGGCTACTCATAAAAAATAAGTAATAATAATAATAATTTAAGAACAACCTACCGCGCTGGTTATGATATTTAAATGGCAATACACGAGAACAAACTTCAGGATGGCGAAAGGAAAATTTAAGAATGAGCACATTTCACTCGCATTCATTCAGGTTTTATACGCACACACACACACACACACACACACACACACACACACACACACACACACACACACACACACACACACACACACACACACACACACACACACGCACACGCACGCACGCACACATACACACACATACACACACATACACACACAACACGCACGCATGCACCTAATTTTATTTAGGTACAGAATTCCACACACTTTGCAGACAAGCTCAGCCAGGCAAGAAGCGAGCCCTTCGGTTCCGGTGCCGCATCGCTGTGCAGCACCACTAACCCCCACCCCCCACCCCCCCAAAAAAAGAGAAAAAGAAAAGGTGCATGGCTGTATCTCGAAAGCACGGGTGCTGCAGCGCTAGCCGCCCAAGGGTTATCCTTCCTCAACAGGCCAATTCATCAGGATTCCTGTCTTCACGGAAGGCAGCAAAGAAGCAGGAGTTCGGGAGAAGCACGTGGTGAAGGGGAGAGGGGGTTAAGAACGGAGGCGCATGCAAGCACCTACGAAGTCAACGCTCACCCCATGCCGCGAGCTGATCGGTTGCAGCAGTCACGGGCGGAACTTCGGGTGCTCGTTTAATTAACGACCGCTGCTCCAAGTATACCCAGGAAAGGAGGAGGGGGGAGCGCTCTTATAAACCCTGTTCTCACTGCTATTTCCCGCTCTTTTGTCTTTTCTTTCTCTGGTTACCTTTCAGCTAAACGGTCCAAGCACCCAGGAAAGGAGGAGAGGAGAGCGCTCTTATAAACCCTGTTCTCACTGCTACTTCCAGCTCCTTTTTCTTTTCTTTTTTTGTTTCTTTCTCTGGTTACCTTTCTGCTAAACGGGCTCCCGACGCAAACATGGTACAGGTGAGGGAAGTAGACCGAGTTGTCTTCGCAGGCCGCCTGCGTAATGAAGACTGAAGAGCGTGTCCACGGGGATAGTTTGTTTCTGCTTGGAAAATTTGATAAGAAGCAGAAAATCGATATTTGGAGGAGGTATGCTAGGCAGGTTACCCAAGCTTCTGCCAGACCGAAGTGAGAATAGATGCCTTGGTAGATTGACGGTACAGTTCCCTGTCCTGGTTTTACGGTTAATCATGAATTTCATATCGTTTCGAAAGATGTCATTGTGAAGACGGAACGTTGCACAAAATGGAATGCAACAACGAAATTATTGGACTAATAGCCAACGTTATGTTTAGCTTATGGTCACGGCCGGTGCAACAGCATCGTGGATATCAGCCAACTTGAGATAAGACTACGGTCATATATTTCATTGCATGCTGGGGTGTTAGGTGCCAACACCACGATCTGATTATAAAGCACGCCCTACTGAGCGACTACAGATTAATTTTCACCGCAAGAGGTCCTTTAAAAGCGTGCATCCAATTACACGGGTATAGACGGGAATTTTTGCATTTCGCCCCCATCGAAACGCCGTCGCCGTGGCCGGGATTCGATCCCGTGGTTTCATGCTCAACAGCGCCAATGCCATAGCCACTAGGTCACCACGGCGGGTTACAGCCACATATTTGTCGGAAACGTCTTATTCATTGGTCAAGAGCCACGACTGGATCGACCAACTCCGGGCTGTCGGCTTGGCCTTCCCGTCCCGACGTGGGAGCGGCCCGCAGTCTTGCCCCTATAAAAAAGGGATGAAGATTCTTGCGGACCTGAATAAGGAGGAGGAGATTTTAATGAAGAGAACGGAGGAGAGGTGGGCCCGGAGAGCGTGTTTCTAGCCTGCTACTCCTCACTGGGGAAAGTGGAAGTGGAAAGGGGAAATAAAGTTGACTACTTACCTACCTATACCTACTGCGGTGTTCATATACGTTGTTGTGACATATCTCTAGCCACAATGACAGTAGCCATATCTCTTTGCCAAGCACCGGTCGACGCAGGTGGCGCCACGTGTGCGCGGTTTGAAACAGCAGTGCGCGAGGTCCGGCGACGTGAACGTACATGATTCGCGATGTATTTGAGGACATATTGACAATTTCAGGAAGAGCATCGGTATGCCCGGCAAGGTTCAATATCCTCGTTCCTATATTTTTTTTTTTTACTACACTGCTTCTTTAACGCCAAGGTTCGTTCACCCTAGCACTGTTCAGTAAAAACATCGTCAGCCTCAATAACCGAGTCGCTTCGGCATCAACAGCGGAGGCATGCTTAGACCAAATGGTGCGCGTTTGTCAGCTTTTGGCAGTCTGCGCCCGTTCCTTAGTCTCCCTTCCAGTGACACCTGACATCGGAGTACTGCTGAGCAAAATTAACACACCCCACGCGTACTGAAATTAAACGAGGACATGCATACTCATATATTGCCATGATTTAAGGCTCTTTTAAAGGTCTCCATGCAGGCCCGTAAGTGCACGCGCAAATTACGGCCGGTTCACTCATGAAAAACAAGCGCGGCCACTCTATTTCCTACGCGCCACAATACGTTCGCAGACATAGTTTGCTTAGAAGACAGAAGCACGGCGGGTCGGTCAGTGCTGTGCAGCCTGCTAGGGTCATCGGGTTTGCAGTGTAGTGGGAATAGAAGCGTAAATATTGTCTGACACCACTCGGTTTGCTCGGCGTTTCCATTGTTCCTCGGCTTCTCATGTTTTTTTTTATTTTGGTCTTTAATCTAGAGGCACAAATTGCCAATGATTTATGTTCTCTCCTGCTCGCTCCCTTTTGGCTTTAAGCACACCGGCGTCGAACAGTGGGAGACCGCCAGCTCGAGAGGGATACGGGTAAATAGCTCGGGCAAGGGAATGAAAGAGCTCGACTGTTGTGTTTGCCCCTCGGAGACTCAAAATGAAACATACCGCAAATAAACGAAGAGAAAGGTTGCTTCAACCCACGCGCAGAGCGAGAGAATGATGCGCACGCGAAACAGGCAATCGAAGCGCAGCGGGCTCTCGCCGAAAAGGACAGTCCGCAAAAGCGCCAAACATCTAGATGCGCCCCCGGAACTTCCGCGCAACTTCGTTCCTCTAAACGAAGTCACGCCCAGATTCTTCGGGAAAGAAGAAAAAGAAAGGAACGGAAAGCGAAAGAAAGAACTGACAAAGCGACCGCGGTTCATTCGCGTTTCACTGTAACACGTAATAAAGAGAAAAAGAAGAGACAAAGAAGACAGCAGGAACCGCCGCCTTTCACACCCGCTGTGACGCGTAACGAGTTGGTGAGCAGCTTGGGTTAACAATCTAAAAAAGAAAAAAAAGTATCGTTGGTTGAGAGCTGGGCATTCGTCGCGTCGGCGTCCTTTCCCGGAGAAGACGCCGCGGGAGGGCGCCACTTGCGGGACGTCCCGTTTGAGAAACGAGGTGGCCCGTCGCGCCCCCTCCTAATACCATGCAGCGTGCCGGAAGTATACATAGAGCAGCGTCGCAGGCTAATGAGGGGCCTGTGCTCGGTTACTGCACGTTACCGTGAACGGTTTCACGACAAGCCGTCGACGCGACGGAAGAACGCGCCAGTTATAGCCAGAGACAAACCTCGCACGTGCACGCAGGCGCAGGATTGTGAGGAACGCTGTCATGAATACTCGGCAGCCATTTTGGTCCTACAGGCTCCCACAACAGTGCACGCTTTTACGGTGATCGAGGCGTAGGGAGCAGAAGTGGCCGCAAGGGCGAGGTCGCATACGACGGAGGCCCGCAGCTTCCTTACCGGAGGCAGAAAAGGCCGCCGAGAGGCACGCTGACCAAAACAAAGACAACAAGTGGAACGGACGCGGCGGTAATTGGCTTTGGCAGGTCCATCTCAGCGAAAGTCAAGCGGATTGAACCCGCACGTACGTAAACGTAGAGAGAGAGAGAGAGAGAGAGAGAGAGAGAGAGAGAGAGACGCACTAAGCTGCGCAAGGACGGATAATTTAAGGTGGCGTCCGAAGGCCGAGACGTCCGAAGACACCTGCAGGGCCAGTAAGCCCTGTGTTTTTTCGTTTTTTTTCCCACCTAATCCTTCCCACTAGGATTTCGAGACTTCGTTTTACAATCCCCTGTTATAATCCTTGCAGCGTTTTCATTCCGGATACCGTAAGTACGCCGCGAGTGTCGTGACCACGTGAACATGTATAATGCATGTACAACGGTGATGTTAATGGCGACATAACGCTTTCTCCCTTCCCGATCCCCGCTTAGGAATAATCAAGTCTTTTTTCCGGGGGGATATATAAGTTGACGTCCTTAGGAGACGAATTCTCTAACGGCTGCATTTTCAGCCAATCAGAGTGGTCGCAGCTGTCCTCCGGGCCAATCAGAGCTGACAAGATGGCGAATTTCACAATGTGGCGTAATTCGGCAATGTCCGTGGTAGCACTCCTAGCTGAACCGCCACACTTGCACGCCCGTATGTATACTGGCACCGCAATTCCCTTTAGAAAATTATTCTTGAAAGCTTTCTAGGAAATCGCGTGCACGACAGAGAGTGTAGCAGATAGGAGCGAAAGGCAGACGACCTTAGGGCCACGGTGAGTTCAAGCAGCCACCACGCCTCCCCGACGTCGCGTTGCGCGTTCTTTCTGCTTCGTCTTTGCATCCGCAAGCGGCCACACATCATCGCGTCGTTAGCGCAGCAGTCGCGCCGGGACCACCGACGTAAGACGACGACTTAGGGCGCGAACGCCACACGCTTTTCACATCTTCTTTTTCTTTTTTTCTCCGTTTGCCAGGGAACGAAGGTTCGTGCTGCGTCGGTCGATCTATTCCTGTGCTGCAGCTGAAGGACCAGCGTCGCATTCCGAGAGGGCGCGCGAAACGCTTGACACGGCGGTATACGTGTCCCTCTTGACGGGGTGTCGTGCCACGAAAGGCTGCGACATGAGCAGCACGTGACTCAGCGGAACGACGGCGCGAGATGGTGTACGAACACGGCACTTTTGTTCTAGAACAACTTCTTCGCGATATGTGCGCAACGTCGCTTTCAACCGCTCGTGCGGTACAGCCTACCGTGGCCTCCGATGTGCGCGCGCAGACGCCACCAATCTCAGAGTCTACGCGTTTCAGTTCAATTCTGCAGGGCTGTAAGCACCCAATCCCTTGCCGAGCATTAGTCGAATTTGAAAAATCAACATTTGCCTCCGAAAGGGTTCTCTTAGGACGTTTAGAGGAGCCTCGTCGTCGGCGAGATGTTCAAAGGCTGTCAACAAATTTTTGCACGAGAGGGTGGCCTTGATTTTTAGAATTTCAATAAACTTAGCTGTTCTCGTTAACTCAAATCACCATTATCGCCTTGATCAGTGGCACTTTCCTGTTCTTCTTTAATTACCATTCCCTTTCCGGTATGCTAAGTAGCTGGTCAGTTCTTCGATTCTGGCCGACCTGCAAGCTTTTCTATTATATATAAAAAAAGAAATGTGGCAGAAACTATCGGATATGACGGTCAAATAATTCAGCGATAACTTTCTTGTACAACTTGCTGCGTATCCCCATGCTACCCGTGAATCTCGAAACCCTATGAGCACGTCAGCAGCCACAGGCGGTGGCCATCTCGCTGCCAACCACTATGCCGTATGATACCACGACACCGTGTATCTTGTTGCAATCACGGCACCCCTGTTCACATTCCGTAGCAAGCGCGACTAGCCACAGCATCTTGGTCGCAATGGCTATCACTCATCAAATGTCCTCGGTGTACGCGAAGCTGCCTGTTGCAGATGCGGCGCTATTGGTTTATTATATTTAAGGCTACATATCCCTTGTAACACCTTGGCACATCCATTACTAGGTACTGGCCAAGAATGGACACATACCAATATCACAGACGCAGTTCAGAAGTTGTCGGTTCGGGTATACGCACTCGGTGTCTCACGTTATCTGCTCAACAAGGCAGCAGCCAGCACATACCAGTGGCCCGAGATGACCACCCTCTCCCGGTATTAATGCCATTAGCATTCTTGGGAACTTCCCCCAGTAGTCAATATGTATGTAGCTATCTATGTATGTATCTATGTATGTCCGCGAAAGAGAATATAACCTCTTTTGCGGATAACCTCTTTACCACCAATTTGGGTCCCTGTTCTAGTAGTTCGTGGTTAAAGTGGTAAAGCATCGAGCTGCTGTGCTGAAGGAACCGGGTTCAAAACCAACTCCTAGACTAATATAGGTCGCAGGATATGTGCAACTGGGTATGGGCAGCTCTTCAATTACCTCTTTCACGTCATTTTGTGAGAGAGAGAGAACAATAATTTCTATTGGGTTGACTACCAAAGTTGACTACCTCGTTGGGTGGATCCCTTAGTTTAAGGCCCCATTGGGTCGCACCACTCGGCATACCCGCTAGATCAGCCGTCGCTGCTCTTGCGAGTCTGCTCGTCAGCGCAGTCTTCAAGGAGGAAGGTGAAGGAATAGGGGAGTAACCCGGAGGGTGCGGGCATTCCCAGGTGCAGTGATATACTGTGGGCTTTGCTCCACAGTAGGTACGTTATTAGGGCTATTGTGCGGGCGTAGAAGAGGTGAATATAAAAGAGACAGGGGAAGGAATGAGTTGATGCTGTCGCCACGCGACGGCATCTTCTCGGTTAAGGGGATTATGTGGTTGGCGAAGTGTCTCCTGTTATCTCTGTAACGTTGTAGAGTTTCAGTGTAGTTCCGTTCGGTGCACCTTCTGGGTTGGACAACTCTTCAAAATGGCGCTTGGTTAGCGAACTCTCGGGCTACCGCCTTAACGCGTTCATTGCGCCATACTGAGTGGTGGTGGTGGTGGTGGTAACACCTTTACTGAGATTCTGCTCAGTTATCTGGTAGGCCCGAGTCCTAGGATGTCCCCTCACCAGGAGCGACCCTTTCGGCCCAGGCAACGAGGGCTTTTTGTCGTTTTTCATCCGGCGTTCTGAGCCAATGCGCATGCGGCATTGGGTGTGTGCCGCATTTCGTAATCATTGCACAAAACATACCATAAACAATTACGCATTAACCATCAGATCGACCGTTAATAGCATTAGAGTCGCCAATGATCTTTAAAGGATGGATGCCCCGCAATTTTTTTATTATTACTGTGCGCCATCGGCCGACGTCCATCCAAAGTGGGCGAAGTAACTAAAGAAAGCTATCGCGTTAAAAAATCACTCCAGTCAAACACGAAAACCTATGCGAAAACCGGCGTGCACTTCAGCTCGCATTCGTATGCCTGACTCTACGACAACCCATCGGCCCGAAAACGGTTGAACCGGAGACCAGGGAGCGTCTAGCGTGTTTTTTTTTTTTTTCTTTTTTCAAAGAACGTAGCGGCTTCTCGGAGCAGGTACAAGGTGAACGCTTTCTTCCAAACGCTGCTGCTGGCCCCACCGGAAGCGGCGCTCAGTCGCACCGCCCAGGGAACGGGTAACCTACTAGCCTCCCAGTTGCTTGCTTATTTGCAGGTGCCGAGAATTAGCTAGCAATCCGGCAACGGCGAAGTTACATAAGAAACGCCGGAGAAAAAATGCCTATAGCGCGCGGGGCACCCGGCAGATAGCATCTCGAGGTGTGGCTGCCACGCCTAGAGTTGACGCTCACGATAATGGCCGTCTCCCCGGGAAGGGGGCGCGCTAACTTTCTCACCTCGCTTTTACCTTTTAATTGCCGGTAGAGGCATCGATGAAAACATGGCTGCACCTGGGGCAGGTATAAACAAATGCAAGCGAGAAGCTTTTCCTCCCCGATAGCGGTGAGCTTGTCACGAGGTGCACGGAGCGGAAGTACGTCTTTTCGAAAAGTGGCAGACGGTCCTTCGTGGGGTTTTGGTGCAGCCGTGGTGGTTACTGGTTTTGATGCCTGGTTGTTGTTGCTACTTGCCTTTGGTCGTTGTCGTGTTTGTTGGCTGGTTCTTTCTACTGGTTGATGTTGATGAACTTTGCAACACTGTCTCGATTGAGTGGAAGCAAAGCACGTCTTTTTGGGGAAAGAGCGAGGAAGTGAATGTATAGATGGCGTCTATGCGGCGATGGTCTTTATGGTATTGGGCGTCTGGTGGTCATCGGAACTTGCTCCTGGTATTTGTCGTTGTTTATTGTTGCTGTTGATGTTTCGTTGCTTGTTTTGTTCGTCGGGTGTTCTTGTAAGCTGTTTTTCACCGCAGCTAAGAGCACCGTCGCTCCAGTTAAGCACTGACATCCTCTTCCCTGCCCTCGAAACGCACACGGTAGCTGATGAACTTTCTCTTCGGGGGCTCCAGCGGCCCACAGGGCGTGGCTGCCGGCCATCGTCACGTGAGCAGGTATCTCAAAGACGAAGAGAACGAATGGGGGTGGTTCCTCTCTCATGGCTGTGGCGTGCTTCTGAAGAAGCCGCTTCAAGTCGAGCCAAGGAATTCGCTTTGGTCGCGCCGCGTGAGCTGCTTGTGCGGCCTGGTCGAGCGGCCGTGCTTGTGCGCCGTACCCCGTGCGCAACGGTTGAGCACACCGAGAAAAAAAGAAATGCTTCATTTTACTCCGCGCTGCTCGCACTCACCCCGACTCCTCGCACGGTGCCTCTCAAAAGGCGTGTATTGTCGCGCGCTTCATTAATTACAGAACGCGCTCGGATGATAATTGTACGACGACGACAAGCAAAGAATGCACGCATTGGCCGATGTACACGAGCTTACCGAGAGCTCCCGACGAACGTCGCTATATAGCGTCGGAAAGACCGCGAGTTGTGGATGAATAACAGTAAGAAGAAACTTGCAGAGCATGCTATAAGTCAATGACAAGCTTTCCTCTACAAAATCGGCATGGAAACTCAGGTGTAAAACGTTACCGACTTCCTAGTTATGTCTGCCCGTTTCTTGTTGACCTGAGTTTGAAGACTGCGCGGTGACCGAAACCGGCCGATCGAGACGACAAGAGGGATAATTGAGGCCGCCAAAATCAATCGCCTGGGAAAATTAATGTGTCAGTGAAGCATCAATAGGGTTGAAAAAAAAAATATAGTGATAGATTATCGGCTGCAGGCGCCGCGTCTATAGGTGGCTTCTTTCGGCCTGTCCTGCATGCCGCATCTATGTTTTTTTTTTCCGATGCATGCCGCACGTGTTTTTAAACACAGCGACGTTACTGAGGTACAAACATCGAGGTAGACCATGCAGGTACAGCAACACGGACAAGGAAATCGTTCTACGAAGTTATCTGTGCAAACTTCGCGAATACTAAAGTAGTCCCAATGTATGATCCATTTTTGTTGCATGCACAGAACCGTATAGGACATCTCTGAATATGCCCCTCATCTCTCAGCCCACTTGAGAGGCCATCGGGCTGACCTTAAACAAAAAACCTATTCGCCGTCATCAGTTCCAAGGACAGTGTCCTATGATTTACGCGGGCTACGTGCGAGTGCTTATTGCTTAAGAAGCCAAAAAAAAGAAGTACACCTTCGTTAGACACAATTATACTCGACTTGGCTGTTTCGCGGTTCGTAATCTTGTCTCTCCACAGTAACCTAACCTGATGTGCAGTGCACCGCGATTGTTACGCGATACTCGGAAAACATGGCGGCCGATACTTTCTTACGCCACCGGTGGGCGCTGGTGACACTGAGATGACGCATTCTTGCGTCACATGAAAGCGAGAACCTTTTCGATGCATCGTAACTGCTTTCGGCCTCCTCAGCGATCCCCCAGTGATCACCGACGGCGCATTAAAGCGCCGACCACAGTGCTGTCCGAGTATGGCGTTTCAATCGCCGAGCACTGTACGTCGATCATATCACGTCTGCGCACAAACTTCGCCCAGCGCACCTATAAAATTTTGCTGGACGTTTGCGCTTAACTGTGCCTGCCTATTCACGCGTTTTCGTCCTACTATAGTTAGGGGGCGGCAGAAAGGTAGGTAGGCGGATGAGATTAAGAAGTTTGCAGGGACAACATGGCCACAATTAGTACACGACCGGGGCGGTTGGAGAAGTATGGGAGAGGCCTTTGCCCTGCAGTGGGCGTAACCAGGCTGATGATGATGATAGTTTATTGAGCAAAAACCTGCCGCCGTGGACATCACGTGCTACAATCAGGAGAGAGCATTACATCACGCAGCCTGCCTTGACCATAGAGTTCCACACAACTACTAGATGAAGCTGTGGACGCTAGTGTGTAAGGAGGCTACAAGCTGACCGGTTCAACGCAGCATGAGAATGATGGATAGCATATGCATAGATTCGTCTAAACTTCACCCCTTTGGATTTAAACGGCTTCGTGACTTTGCAGTCTGTTCGTTTTGAAAACAGCATTGCGGTTTGAACAATTAGGTAAACCTTATTGTAGGTGTCGGACAACAGGGTGTGTGTACTAACGATCATTCCCATACTGGTTGAACGATCGCAGCGCCAACGCAACGTTTCCTCTATTGATTACTGTAGGAAACTCTATGGCCTTGGGCATGGCCTCCAAGATCCCCCCCGCAAACGCGCGCGAGTGTGATCTCGGAGGCCATGGCCTTGGAAAGCGAAGTTTCCGTGAAACTATTCCCTTCGTTTTGTGCTCGCCGTATCGGCCGCGGATGCTTGGTTCGGGGTACTTTTTAATCGACACACACTTGTTCGGAAGTACTACCTGCAGAGCAGGAGCACTACAACCTACCGCCCGCTCTGACGTGACAATCACATGTTTGACTTCAATCGTGTTGCGCGATACACTGCTATATCATTCTATTCCTAAATAATCGCTACCAGTGCGTCGCCAGGACATACTACAACCAAGGGCGGCCTGGCGCAAGCGTATCCCGTCACTTATTTTGTCCTCGTCGCAGAGCGGAACATCAGTCGCTCGCAGTGGGTCGCCGACAAGTCGAAATTGCCACATTGGTGAAATACTGCTCATATTTTCAAAAAATTCACCTTTTAAAAAATGTTATTGGAGTCAGTAATCCCAGGAGTGGGTATGAGACAAAGTAAAAATTACAATTCACAATGTCTACACGATGATGATGATGATGATGATGATGATGGTGATTTGTTGGCGTCCCCTTTGAAATGGGGCGGTGACAAGCAGTCACGTAGTCAGCTAGAGATACATACTATACATGCTCTTCAATCTAGCATTTTTGCACACATCTCCTTATCTTATTTATCTTCCTCAAAACTTCTAAATCTACCTTATTTCTTATACCGCTACCTATGCCTGTAACGGATCCAGTCGTATCAGTCTCTTCCCTGCTTACTCTAAAACTTCTCTTTCTTATCTCCACTGCTGACCGGTTGATGCCTTCCTTCCACTTTACATCGAAGCGCTTCTGGAAGGAAGGCGATACCTGCGGGTCTCGCTGGATGAATACCTTCGCTATCCATTAGCGATGTGCTGAGCAGTCTCCGGATTTTTGCTGCAGCAGACAGACGGCTCATCTCGTTGCGAATATTTGCTCCGGTATGCTTTCGTACTTATAGGCTCGTCATATTTTGCACGATAAGCTTACTACTACTCAGGCGATTTCAGCTCGAACCTCGAATAGGGGCACAAAGAGGGTGCACGCGCCCATTTTAGATTGTTGAAGAAGAAGACTTCCACGAGACCGAGCCTCTGTTTTGTCTGTGCTGAATTTTTCGACACGATAAACGTTTCACAGCGCCGCAGTACGTCGACGATGAAGTCCAGCAAGGCGGAAGACCTGATGTCCACGACCACGACCTCGTATGAGACGGCTCCGAGCGTGCCGGTGCGGAAAAGGGACAGGAAACGCAAGAAGAGCGACTACCAAGACGAGCAAATGGCTGCGGTGATGGAGCTCATCCACTCCATCGAAGCCGGTGAGTTAAAATTATGGGCTTTTTACGTGCCAAAACCACTCTCTGATTATGAGGCACGCCATAGTGGAGGACTCCGGAAATTTCGACCACCCGGGGGGTTCTTTAACGCGCCCCTAAATCTAAGTACCACGGGTGTTTTCGCATTTCGCCCCCATCGAAATGCGGCCGCCGTGGCCGGGATGCGGTGAGTTCCCGCCGAGGAGGCCATGGCGATCGTAGTCGATTAGGTTGGGACCCAGCAAAGCGCCCGTAAAGTTCGAACAAGCGGCCGCGCTTCTAAGGAGTAGCAGCGCATAAACGTTTACGTCCCCAGTGGAGCGAAAAACGCGAGCGACAATTCCATTGCGCGGAGCGAATTGGTCTCGGAGCTACTTTTTTTTACGGACACACCGGTGAGAAGCGGCCGATTCACTCACGTGGCCAAACGCAGCGACGAACTATGTACCGAGGTGGTCCCCAAACGCTGGGTTTCAAATAAATTATTGGTTGGAGTTAGTAATTTTTTTGTTTTCAACTCTTGTTCCCAACCAGACGGACTTCCGTCGAAGATGTTTTCGTTCAACTATGTATACCCTCCCCTCCCAGGATAGCTGAACTCAGCCGTTGTGATTCAGCTCGAACCATTTGTTTGCCGTGGCGCCAAGGATGTACGCAAGTGTGGTGACGACAACGCTGGCGCGCTCTGCCTCCCTCCCGAATGCCGCGTGCGGTTTTCCCTAGTGTAGACGTAAGACGACGACCTCTTCCCGTTGAAGCCCAGAAGTCATCCGCGGCTTCACTGCAATTAACACACGGACACACGAACATCGTGTGCACGCATGCTTAGGGCCGATTTACGCTCGAGCCGCCCATCGCCGCAAGCCGCACCGCATGCGTGCGGTCGCGCGAAAGGTTGCACGTATCAAACACTTGTGCACAAATTTCGCTTTACAATGTGTAAGGTATACACTGTGCACACAGTGTAAATGGTAATTTGTGCACCAGTGCCGGATACGTGCAATTTTTCGCGCGACCGCAAGCGTGCGGTGCGGCTTGCGGCGATGGGCGGCTCGAGCGTAAGTCGGCCCTTACACACCACATACGCACACGCACGCACGCGCACACATCGAGCAAGCCACTAATGGAACACTGCATAAGAGCTAGCTGTATATCATACAAGTAAACATGGTACGCCGCGCCTGCCACAGATGGCAACTTCAACGTGTACACAAAACGCATCACAGCGTGAGGTGCGTGTTCACAAATTCGTCTCGATTCGACGCTCGGTGTGTGCACACTGTGGAGCGAATCGGTGCGAGTTCAATCAATCGCAGCCAAACGGTCAATCAATCAGTGACCAATGAGACATCACTGTTGACATCAAAAAATAAAACAAGCATACAGAAGGAGTTTGAAGTGTGGGTTGTACCACCGCGGGTATATAGGGGAGTTGCATAAAGCCGAAAAACCTGCAGTGGTGCAGTCAGGCAATAAACAAAAAACGAAAGCTTTCTCTTTAAAAGAAACCTTGACGACTCCGTTGATGCCCGAGAAATGACGTGCCGGTTGTTTTTGTGACGTAGCAGAGCGCGATTCTCCCTAGACGAACCTCGCAATACGTTTTAACATGACGCATTCAGAACCGGTTCAGAACCGCGCGACACGATTTATCCTGTCAACTTATTCATACAATACAAGCATCTCGGCACTAAAAGCCCAAATAAACCTACCCTCTCTAGCCTCACGCCGTAGAATAGCCCGTCTTAATCTTTTTCATAAATTCTTTCATTCCTTGCCTTTTGACAACCCGTACATAAAAAGAGCACATCGCATTGCCCGCACCAGTCACCCTAATACAGTATATCTCCCACAAGCTCATACCGTTACTTTTCAGCAATCATTTTTTCTGCGCACAACACGAGACTGGAATGGCCTGCCCGCCGAAGTTGCCACTATCATCGACCCACTTGCATTCAAGCGACTCATCGGAAATATCCCCTTGTAATTTGTAGTATCTATTTGTCACTAACTCCCCACTCCCTCATGTAATGTCTCAACAGAGACCTTTGAGGAAATGAATAAATAAAAAAATAATCCATTCAGATGACGACGCCGCACGCCGGAGCCAACACGGTCAGACGTCCGCGATGGACGGCTCCGCGAGAAGGCCACCAGACCATCCGGCAGCCCAGCCTCCGCAAGGCTCCGGGACAGCACCGGCTCGAGCGGATACTTTCCCACAAATCCCGCACGCTTACAAGTCCGAAAGAGCAGCGCCCAAGGAATCCAGCTCGAAATCGGCAGCCAAGGAAGGTAACGTACTTTATTACGATTATTGCACGAACCTACAATACGTACATCGGCGTACATCGGTTAGTAAACTTGTATTGCGCGGCGTGGGCTACCTTCTGTTACCCAATGCGATTCATATTTCTAGGCGAAAGTTCTCAATTGAGTCAATAGACACTATAACCTTGACACACTCCATGTGTTATCGCTTGATCCTGTGTTGCAAAACAACGGTATTGCCTTACAATCCCCAACGTTAGCTACGCAAAATAACCGCGTCAAGCACTACTTCTTCGCAAGAACAACCGTTGAATGAAATAGACTTAGATCTACCTGGAAATAGAACTCGCAAGTGAGTATGAAGGTCAACTATAGGAAATCCCGATGAGCGCATAACGTGCTGTGAAGTCAAGGGCACCGAAAAAAAAAATATGTGCGAAAGTTTCCGATTCCTCTATTTGTGAATACAAACGTTTTTTTTTTTCGACATATTTTGAATGCATTCATTTGAAATGCCTGGCAACATTGCGGCAACGCATTAGTAGTAGACAGCTAGCTATTTCTTTGCAGGCTTAGCAACAGTCTGAAACTATAACGTACGCAGTATACCCACAATACTAAGCGCGTAGGCCTGTACACAGGCCTGCGCATGTAATGCCTTCTCGTCAACTACACCCCGTGCGCAGACGCAAAGCCTCCAAGCCTGAGCGAACACGCGTATCCGCCGGTTACACCGACGGAAGGCGCCCAGAAAGGAGATACACCCAAGGCTTCTGCGGACGCCAAAGGAGCCCGCTCGAAGAGGTAGGATCCGGCGCCATTTTATGCGAAGCATACTAGCCGCACAACCACGCTCTTCCTTGCTGCGCCGCGCGCGGCCGCGTAGCTACCATATGACGTCATAACAGCTCCAAAGGCGGAGGCTCAACTCGTGCGCTCGCTGGCGGCCGCGTAGCTACAGAGCCGGGTCTCAGCTCGTGCGCTCGCCTGCATGAGTTGTTCCTTCGTCTAGCCGAACCAAATATAGCCAAGCAACAGCAGTTCACCAGGCTATGCAGGGGTTCAACAACTAAAATAAAGGCTAGTATGCTTCGCATCCTGGGCTTAACCTTAGCTAAGCCACAGCCATTTTTACGGGCGTCCGTAGCTTCTACGCTTACTACTACGCAGCCGACTGCACTGGTAAATAATTTGCACCTTTAAATGTGAAAAAAAAAATGGTGCAAATGGATCTATAACTCACACCCTTACGCCCAAAATTGGGGCAAGGTTGTGAGTTACTTCACCAGTTTCGAGATATTCATTCTCGAAGTGTTGTCCACCAAAATGCATCGGCGTTTTGGTAACATTTTTGCTTCAATGCATGAGGCGGCGTTTTCTTTAAAAAAAAAAGAAATGAGGAGAACAACAGTGCATTCTTACCGCAACTTTGACGACGCATCTCAGTACCAGCGCCGTCCCCAGAATTCGTTCCAAGTCGATATGCCGTGCAAACTCACAAGCTGCAATTCGTAAATTTAAATATGTACCGTAAGTTGATTAATTAGAAGTTTCATTAGCGTAGTTACGTTAATTATTCAATTAGGCATATTGACCTATCACTGAAGTAATGACCGCCTCATCGAGCAATTTAGCGCAAGCGTTATAACTGTGCCATTTGCCAGAGGCAATTTTCTTTTTAAATTGGTTCAGCTAAAAAAAAAAGAATACCCTACATATTATGTTCTTCGTGACTTCGCTTGTCATTGCGTCTGCTTCTGCGTTCATTTCGCTCTTTCGGTAAACCACTGACACATATCCACCAAGCGATTCCATAGTCTGACGAGAAAGCTTATAGGTGGAGAGTACATAAGTGAATTACACGTTTCATGTACCATATGTCAGTTTTATACCAACAGACCAGTGTTATGCTATGTTCAGGCTACGTTCGTAAGGCGCCGATTTTTCGTAACATGCGTAAGCGGAAGCGCAACAAGCGTTTGCGTCTAGTTCAGACTGCGAACGTAAAGGTACCAACGCGCGCAATTCACGCAAATATCGTGGGTGAGAGTGTTAAAGGGTCGGCAACATTTACGACTGTGATATTACGACCGTTGCGACAGTTTTCAACAACCGGTGACGACACTTCGGTCCTCCCGTCTGCAGACAGCTGCCATTCCGTGCGCACGATTAGGTTGGCTGTGTTCGTGAAAATTTGTGCAGTGCGCCTTGCGAGACTGTTTTCAGTTCATCTGGTTTATCTGCCGAGGAAATAGATGGCCACAGATGCGTGCTCCGAACTTCGATGAGTGGTCTCACTAGGTTTTCAAGGAAGCGGAACTGCTGGGGCGACATGCGCATGAAGTTATGAAACATCACAGCGTCACCAACTCGGAGCTTGGCGAAAAGGTTGTGAAAATCGCCGTCCACGGCCCTGTCGAGAAATACTTCCCGCTCCCAAACCCTTCTGCGTCGCCTTCGTCGTCTTTGTGCGATTGAATACATGACTATAAGTTTGTTTTGAGCGTGAATTTCTTCGATCTCGGCCAGCGCTCGCATGTTGGCAGGAGCCATATTGGACCGCTGGTGACGTCGATTCTGCAGCTCCAAATTTGATTGGCCTGTTGTAAAAGCCGTAATTTAAGCAGCAGTAAATGTGAACAAAGGTGCCGGCTTAACTGCCGTAACGTTTTTTACAGCCGTTACGTTCGATACGCCAAAAGAGCTGTTACGCGAGTTACGACCGTAGTGTGAACATAGCATTACTTCACCAGTTTCGAGATATTCATTCTGAATGTGTTCAACAAAGTGCATCGGCGTTTTGGTTACATTTTTGCTTCAATGCATGAGGCGGCGTTTTCTTTAAAAAAGAAATGAGGAGAACAACAGTGCATTCTTACCGCAACTTTGACGACGCATCTCAGTACCAGCGCCGTCCCCAGAATTCGTTCCAAGTCGATATGCTATGCAAACTCACCAGCTGCAATTCGTAAATTTAAATATGTACCGTAAGTTGATTAATTAGAAGTTTCATTAGCGTAGTTACGTTAATTATTCAATTAAGCATATTGACCCATCGCTGAAGTAATGACCGCCTCATCGAGCAATTTAGAGCAAGCGTTATAACTGTGCCATTTGCCAGAGGCATTTTTTTAAAAAAATTGGTTCAGTTAAAAAAAAAGAATACCCTATATATTATGTTCTTCGTGACTTCGCTTGCCACTGTGTCTGCTTTTGCGTTCATTTCGCTCTTTCGGAAACCACTGACACATATCCACCAAGCGAGTCTATAGTCTGACGAGAAAGCTTATAGGTGAAGAGTAGATAAGTGAATTGCTTCGTGAACTATATGCCACTTTAATACCAACGGATCAGTGAAAGCCGTGCACTGGAAGCCACAGATGGTACGAAAAAAAAAAAAGAAATAAGCATAATGATGGGACGTCACCTTCAAAATCCCGTACTAGCTTCCAGGGACGTCATTGATTTTGACGTTGTTTGACCGAAGCTGGTTGACAGCTACATTACTTACTTTACTAAAAAAAAAAAGACGTTTCAGGACAATTATCGGGCTTGAGGTTTCATGATTAACATCCTTTATCTCCAGCATTGTCGAATACAAGTGTTGAAAACAGTCGGTGCAGGAATGCAAGCACAGGACTTAGATGGACGCGGAAGAGCGATATTTAAGCGCATTGACAACTTCAGTCGGCGGGTGCTGCATCACTAGAGTGCAGACGACGTCCTTTGTGACCACGGATTTCACCGTACCCTCGCGTATTTCCAACGATGTATCGCAGTATTACCTATTATCGCAGCATGTTGTACCCATGAGGCGAAAATAATTTATTTATGAATTGATTGATTGATTGATTGATTGATTGATTGATTGATTGATTGATTGATTGATTGATTGATTGATTGATTGATTGATTGATCGATTGATTGATTGTCAGCGGCTGTGACAGCGACGCAGTTGCCGGAACCTCAGCACCACCCCCGACAGACGGCGTGGCAGTCCACGACGCCAAAGTTCCCGACATTCCTAAGGCTGAGGACAAGGGAGAAGCCAAGGAGGAAGAAGTACAGAGCAGCAAGGTGCCCGTTGTGCCATCCCTGCCGGCTCAGCCGCAGGCAGGCAAGGAGGTCCCAGAACCACCGAAAAATGTAGGAACCGCCAAGCGTAAACGGTAAGCCCTATACGCTAGCATGAACGTTGACCCGTTTTCGAGAGTATGTCTGCAAAGGAGAGAGCCACCAGCGTGACCGAGGAGAGTCAAATTGCTGTGAATATCTTGTGACTGTTGCTTTCACTGGGCATCAAGCTACACTTAGGATATAGGCGACCGTTTCAAGCTCGCCGCCGCTAGGGAATGATATAATTCGTGATTCTCTATTGGCGCGCTGGAGGAATCGAGACTTCATATCATTATTTTTGCGTCTGTAAAAATTGTGACTGCTTCCGTACGCTGCCTTCGCTCGCTGGAGAAGAAATATTTTTTTAAAAATACGAGAAGTTATTGCAGATTGATATACCTGTCAAAGGATAATAGCGGGACCGAAAGAGAACATCGTGTCAGTATTTAAGTAATATTTCCCTCTGGTGTCTTTTCATCGGCTATAGATGATCGATCATTTAGATATCGAACGCAACCGCATAAGAAATATACATTTTTTTGGCACCGTATACAGACTTTTGAAAAAGAGTGCCTGTGCCAGATAGCACAATTCCAATACTAGAACTGGATTGCACGGATAGGCGGACATTACGTGAACAATAAACCGAGATTCGTTATTGACTAGTTATTGACGTTATTGACGTTATTGACGTCATTGACTAGTTATTGACGCCTAGCGAACACACCGGCTGCATATCGTGAAGTGCAACACGTGCCGTAGAGTAATTAGGTAAAACTTAATTATCGAAATTTTGTTGATTTACCATTTAACCTTTCCAGTTGACATCTATGTAGAAAGCACTACGTAGATGTCACTACGTAGGTATTGCATGTTGCTTTTCCGATACCCCGTGAACCCAAGTTGGCGTTAAAGATGTCGATTGAAGAGTGACACATGCCAGCTAACCCAGTGACATATTCCTAGTGGTCCCAGGAACACATACCCAGTGGCACATAGCCACATACACACTGGTCCGTATTCTAATGTGCACTACCTTAAGGATCGGCCCACGATCGAAAGTGGCAAGATACCATCCGTACAGTGGCTACAGGAAACTGGGTTGAGTTCGTCAAGAATGCCTCCACGCGTGGCTTTTCGATCTTCGTTACCGCCAAATTCAACGCGGTTACTACACCCTTGGGTTCACTGCAGATCAGCACTCACGTTCTTTAGCGGAAAACAGAAGCGCGCCCTTAGCCGCCAGTAAGCTCAAATGTACGAATGGTTGAACCAGCGACGCCGCAGGCAGGAGCCCAACGGGAAGCATGCCTCTTGTATATATAGCAGGCCTTCAAAGTTCTGCTGCGGGATGATCATGGTGCTCCTGGTCTTGTTCGCGGTGGCGCTGGCCCTGGCCACGGCCACCTTGGGTTATGTGGAGCGCTTCAATGACCGCGATCATCCCGTCCTCAAGGGCGTGTTCGGCACCGTGCGAGGCGCCCGCCACGTGCTCACCGACCAGGGGCGCGAGCTCCCCGTGTTCGCCTTCCTGGGGATCCCGTACGCCAAGCCTCCGCTGAGGGAACGGCGATTCCGGCCGCCCGTGCCGCTGGACAAGGAGGTGGGCGTTCGCCGCGCGGGTATGAATGAATGAACGAATGAATGAATGAATGAATGAATGAATGAATGAAGGAAGGAAGGAAGGAAGGAAGGAAGGAAGGAAGGAAGGAAGGAAGGAAGGAAGGAAGGAAGGAAGGAAGGAAGGAAGGAAGGAATGCGGCATTGACTAATGCGAATAGCTTTCTTTAGTTTGTTTTTTCTCCTCCGTAGTATGGTAGCAGCAGTATAGTATATAGGTCTCAATAGTTCTCTAGTGCCAACGCCAGCTAGACCTTTTTGAGACATATACGTTCTCTCAAGCGAGAGCTTCCCGTCGTGCGAATGTTTAGACGCTCTGGTCGCACTGGTCGAAGGAGAGGGGGGGGGGGTCACGGATTTCCGTTTCTTCGCCACCTTGTCCGACGGTTGCAAGCACGATCGCCACCGAAGTCCGCTGCATGCGTCTCTTCCCAAGTTCGGCCATTTCGTCCTGCCGGCTCACTAAGGCTTCGCTTAAGGCAACTGTCGCGATTTGTGGTTATATATTATTTGAAGCGCGAACGGTCAGACGAGTATCTGCCCTCCTTGGAGTAGCCAAGCTCAGAAGGAGACACAGCTGCGAAGCCGTTTGTCAAGACATCGTCGTCACGCTGGTTCCGTTGCCGTCGTACCGTCGTCTTCACGCTGCACCCATCGTGGTTGCGCCGTCGACATCTCCATCGCTGTCAACACCGTCGCCGTTGTGCCACTGACGCTTTCACCCCGCTGACATCATCATCATCATCAGCCTGGTTACGCCCACTGCAGGGCAACTTCTCCAACAACTCCGCTCATGTACTAATTGTGGCCATGCCGTCCCTGCAAACTTCTTAATCTCATCCGCCCTCCTAACTTTCTGCCGCCCCCTGCTACGCTTCCCTTCCCTTGGGATCCAGTCCGTAACCCTTAATGACCATCGGTTATCTTCCCTCCTCATTACGTGTCCTGCCCATGCCCATTTCTTTTTCTTGATTTTAACTAAGATGTCATTAACTCGCGTTTGTTCCCTCACCCAATCTGCTCTTTTCTTATCCCTTAACGTTACACCCGTCATTCTTCTTTCCATAGCTCCCATAGCTCCATTCCACCCGCTGACATGCCATCTACCAATACGTGTCGAAGATAATGTATGCGGCCAGCAGCAAGCATATAATACTTTGGAAGTCTTGCTTCTAGGTCCAGTTAAGTTCTGTGGTCAGCATTACATTAACAACCATTTTCGATGGTTTCTGCAACATTTTTTTTTAACAACCTTGTTCTAAATGTGTCAGGTTAGCAGAAGTGGGTAACAGAGAAAAGGATAGGAAAGAGGCACGGTGGGGATCAGGGGCCGATTCCGAGGAAACCATCTAAGTGCTGCTCTAAAAACGGCAGATGACGCCTGTTTCGCGGGCACGGATATGACTCGACGTCGTTTGGTGACGTCACGATCGAAGAGTGTAGACACATGTTCGCGGGCGAACGCAAAGAGCCCCTAGACGGTGCCCCGTGCTATCCACTCGCGGTCACATCCAAGCCTCGAGATCGGCCGTCAAGGTCCGGTGTCCGGAACTCGGGACAGAGGTTCCAATACTCGCCGTATAGACGGCTAAAATAGACAGCCATGGCGACAGCGGCCATCTTAAGTCTCGTTCAAATTCTGGATGTGCTCCAATACCGCAGTTCCTTCGAAATCAAGAGATACTGAAACCCTAATCTATACAGTACCAGCGGAACAAAATGGGCAGTGGTTGGGACGCCGCGCGGTCGCGTTTAGTGAAGCTGTGTTTATGGCGTACGAAGTCGAAAACGCTGTGGCGTGTGGGGTGCTTTAATGAGACCAGCATGCCCAGCCTACCCTGTCTCCAATTACATATATTATAAATAAAGGCGATTTCCGCAACGCATGACTATAAGTTCACATTAACGTCCACAGCCATTTTGAGACGGGTTCCGCCGCCACTTCACTCTTTTTTATTATTTGCTTTTTTTGTTGTTACCTCTACTTCCTGGAGTGACCAGAAGCAATATCCCTGCCCCCAATAATTAGGCATTAAATCAACAATATTTCACCCCATTCAAGAATTTAAAATAAGATTCGGTTCTTCTTATGAAATATAGTCCGACTGCTTCTTGTGACCGAGAAATATTCGTATTTTAGTTACACGGTTCTAGAAAAGCTACAAAAGAACTTTGTGCCAGTGTTGTCGCTGAAATGAAAGAGGCCCACACTGGAGCGTGTCATCAGTCGGCTTCGCCACCCTTACGAGAATTCTCTGGCAGTGGTCGTATCAGTGCGGCGTTTTCGCCTAGAATGTATGCCACTTTCGACTGTAGAACGAACATCAACAAAGCCTTGTAGCCGTCAGAAGTTGCTTCAAGTAAAGAAAAGAGCTTTGAACGTGCAGGTGCATTCCTAATTTCTGTTTTCACAGTTAGCCTTGTTTTTACAAGTGTTTTGTGTTCGGTTGTTAGCGACAAAGAGAGAGTGTGCGTGTGCATGAGCGCGAAGGAGCTTCGAAAGTAAAGGCGTCATAGTTGGTGTGTTGTCAACGCGTGCATTCCTATATTTTCTTATAGTTCTCGCTTTGTTTCTACAAGCGGTTTTGTTCGGTCCAACTGTTAGGTTGCTAGCGACAAAGAGAGAGTGAATTATGTGCGTGGCGTATGCCTTGGCAGTTTTCGTACCTATATCTGTGTGCACGAGTGCATCGGTGTTCATCCCCATCGCGATGCGGTCGCCGTGGTAGGCCGGCAACCAAGCCCACTACCTTGTAGTCAGCCGCGAAAGTTTCCGTAGCCTCAGAGCATCGCCTCCTCTATGTTTTAGAGGATCTGATGCTCAGCGCCGCTGCGTCTATTTAAGACCGTGTTCAGGGCAAGAGATCCCTTTTTCAATACCGTGCCGTTTCAACCAGCCTCCAACCTGACCTGTGTGCGCCATATAGTATACGGCCCAATACAAAGTTTACGGCAAGGAGCTCTCGAGCCGCAAGTATATGGCAATTCAGCCCAACACGAGGAAGTTAGGGGCAGCAGGCACGGATGTGCCTAAACTTCGTCCATCTGTCTTCGAACGGCTTCGTGATTTCGGAAATCGATCGCTTTCAACGAAATATTTCGTTATAAACGCAACGAGATCGTAATGAGCACGCGCACGTGCGTGGACACTTATACAGCCTTCGTGCGTTTAGGAAAATGCGATTTATTAAACATTTAGAAAGAGAAACCGCACCACAATAGCGTTCGAAGGCACAAAGATTTCTCGCATCCACGTACTGTATACGCATCATTCTCACGGTACAACCGTGGACTCCGAGATCGCTACGGCGCTCGTCGGCGCGATCTCGGAGGCGACGGTACAGTCGAACGATCGAAGGCTGCAGAGTTTCCTCTAGCAGTAAAGAGAGGGCACAAGAAAGATTAAAGGCAGCGATTTCCTCTGCAGTAATCGTTCTACCAAGCTCCGTGGTGCGCGGCATCATGCGATATATATTCATCGCTGCAGGAAGACGTGAAGCGGAACCCGCTAGGCAGGCAAGGGAAGCGTCCACCATGCCCGCAGCAGGACTTCTACCTCGGCAAGCAGAACGTCAGCACCACCAACGCCAGCGAGGATTGCCTGCACCTGAATATCTGGACGCCACCGTGGGAGTGCGAGCCGGAGAAGGAGCGAGCCGAGTGCAAGCTGCGAACCGTGCTCTTCTTTCTCTACGGAGCCGCCTTCCAGAACGGCGCGAACAGCTTCGAGGCACGTGCACTGCATGCGTGTTAACGAATTGGGCAAATTTGGGGCTAGTCCGCAGTCCGTAATGCATTTGGGCTTCTAGCGCAGCATAGCTAGGCGGTTTCCGGCGCACGTTGTGGATGCGCGCCATGTGTCGACAACACAGCGGGTCGCCAAATTCCGCGAAAAGGATCGTTACGTGCACGCGCGAGATTGTAGAAGCAGCAGCGGTGCTGAGTGATTGTGAATTCACCGTCATTCTATTCAAGAAAAAAAAATATTTTCTGCATGGTAACTGATGATAGGTGAACGCTCGCCATTGTACATGTGGTCCAGCTTTATGTGACTGGTTTGGTTTCACTCGGCTTTTAGAGCGCAGCTTTTAGGCGCCCGTTCCTGCGTTGAGCGCCGAAGTGCCTCGCCTGCGTAACCGAGCGAGCGCGGAGCGCAGCGAGGACTGAAGCAAGGAGGTAGCGAACAGAGCGCGAGGAGGAAAGCGGAGGAGGAGGCTATAATTAAAGCATGAGGAGGAAAACGGAGGAGGAGAGCATGGCGAAAGGTTGAGGAGAACAGCAGAAGAATGCGATAGCGAAGAGAACGTGAGGAGGAAAGAGGAGGAGGAGGCTACAAAGAGAGCGTGAGGAGGAAAACGGAGGAGGAGGGCATGGCGAAAGGGTGAGGAGAACAGCAGAAGACTGCTATAGCGAAGAGAACGCGAGGAGGAAAGAGGAGGAAGTCACTCTGAAGCACCACGAGATGGCGCTCACGTCCGGGCATCCGTAAAGCCCCTTAAACTTCGTAAAGTACTGCCACGCTTTGAAGAATGCCGCTTCCTCCTCGCGCGCTCTGACCGAGGCCGACGCTGCGTCGCTATTGGCCTAATAGCATCACGTGGGTCCTCGCGCCGTGCATCAGCGCCATTTTTGCTCGAGAAGCGCCTGCGGAGTGGCGAGGAGCGCATGTTGGCGCCGTTGCTACGCTCGAGCAGTGTAGGCGGCGCCACGGTCGAAGAGGGAGCGTGAAAGAGAGGAGAAATGAGGAGGAGTGAAGGCGGAGGAGGAGAGCGTCGCTACTTTACGAAGTTTAAGGGGCTTTAGGCATCCGCGGCGCCGCCTGCCTTCCGGTGGAAAGTAAAAAAAAGGAACCAGAAAGCTCGCCTTCGCGCACAGCGTTCGCCGCAAGCGTTTCCATTACGGTTGCATAAGGTTCAGTTGCAGGGAAGGGCAACTGTGTGGCCGGTCTATACATAGCACCACACGTCGCGGCTCTGCCAGTTGGTGCGGTGATCGGTGCGATGCCTCAATATATCGCGAAATGAAAACCCGCATAGAGCTGCGCTCAAACTTCGCATTAGGGAGTATCGTAATCGTCGGTGAATTTTGCTCAGATTTACATTTCCAGAACTCAGCAGATCACGTGACAACACTTGGCGTGCGGGAAAGGACAGCGGGCAGAAAACGAAAAGGGAACACCTATAGGAGGGAGTATGAAGACAGCCAGCTAGCCTGAGCAGCAAAACCAACCTCGTCTGACACCACTACTCCCTCCGTCCGGGGCCAGCGCGTTGGCTAGCTCTGGGAGCTAGGCTCTCCAAGGTTGCCGGATCTGTGGGATATGTGGGAAATTATGAAATATTACGTGTCAAAACGACCATATGATTATGAGGCACGCCGTACTGGAGTACTCCTGTTTAATTATGACTTCCTGTGGTTCTAACGCACACCTACATTTGATTGTTATGGGGAGCAGTTGGCTCCCCATCGAAATGCGGCCGCCCCGGCCGGCGTCAGATCCGCGACCTCGAGCTTAGCAGAGCAAGAACGCCACAGCCACTGCGCTACCACATCGGGCGGTTATGTGGAATATATACATTAAAGATACAACGTCTGTTGTATTCCTAATGCTGTCATTTATAAAACCAACACTAGAGGAAAATGCAGACAGTTGTTGGGGAGCGCCGTGCTACGCGAGCAAACGCATGAAAATACAGCTGTTCTAGCCGGCCCGGAGCAGACTACAATGGCGAGTCCCCCGACCATGGAGGAAGGAAAAAGTACAGGAGGGGCCATACCGCGACGCGATTGAAGCCAAATCTGGTGGCCCAACGCACGATCGCACGTCAAAGCGCGCGGTTTGTTTCAGTGTTCCAGCACCGCAGGCAGAGCCACGGCAGGGCAGCTGAAAAAGCGCGCTACAAATAAAAACTACTGACATAGCTACTGGGGACCATACATCTCGGCAAATCTCGATTCATGCTCCGTGATCTCTATGCAACAGGTCATGTGTCGGGCCACCGCTGTGGTTTCACGGAGCGTTCGCTTGCCAAGGCTGGCTGCGTGACGTAATGCTCCCTCCCATATCTTTCCCTCCTCCATGCCCCCGACAGACGTGGACCGGAGCGTAGAAGGCGTCCTCGCCCACAGCTCCGTAGAAGGTGGAGACAACCGCGGCGTCTACTACGGCGTTGGGCACGCGAATGGCGGATACACACGAATGCCGGCAACGCGTCCCTACGGCGTGGGCGAGGAGGACATCGAGGAACCCTACCGGAGCGCATTTAGCAACGCTGCCACTAGTCGCGCACGAGGATAATAGGTCGCGCTGGCCGAGCATGCGCCTAACTCTCGGGGACATCAGCGCAACAATGGCGCGAAAACGCGCCTCAGGTGTCCGTATGTATAACTGCCATAGCAATAAAAAAAATGGCGACAACGGCTAAACAAGTTCCTTAACGGCGCAACTGTGCAGCTGTACGACGGCCAGTACCTATCTGCCCTGGGCGACCTGGTTGTGGTAGTTCCGAACTACCGGGTCGGGGCACTGGGCTTCCTCAGCGGCCCGTCCAGAGGCGTGCTTCCGGGCAACGCTGGCCTCTACGACCAGCGGCTGGCACTGTCGTGGACGCTGAGCAACATCGAGATCTTCGGCGGCAACGCCTCTCGCCTGGTGCTGGCGGGTCACGACGCCGGCGCGGCGTCCCTGGGCTACCACCTCTTCTACGGGGACGCCGATCTCTTTACGCGCAACGTGGCCCGTTACATACTGCAGGGCGGAGGACCCTTCAGCAGGTGCGCACCTCTGCGGGTCTGTCAAATTGCACCAGTGGCCACCGAGATCGGAGGTCATGATTACACGCTCCTAGAAAAAAAAAATTACAGGGTCTCTTAAGATCTCTCTTACGAGGTGAACGGCGAAAGCGTACTCTTCCTCCCTTATCATTCACCTCTTTCTCTTTGCCTCTTGTCTTTCTCTTCTTTCTTTTAGTCATTGCTGCTCACTACTAAGAATGTTTAGTCACTTGTAATCAATTGTGGTCATTACCGGCCTCGTTAGACATGTTCGTCATATCCTAGTCATTAGCACTCATTACAAGTCATTTCAGAGAGTATTAGTCATTATTAGTCATTACTGGTCATTACTAAGAATTTTTAGTCATTTGTAATCACTTGTAGTCGTTACAATTCGTCGTTAGACATATCACCAGACTGAATTTGTCTGCTTTTACCCTTACTACCTCTAGGTTGATATGTTTCTTCTTGACCAATTTTACTATTTCTCTCCAAATTAAGGTGAATCCTAGCCCTCACTAACCTATGATCACTGCACTCCGCCCGCCCTTTACGCTACCTATCACTTCTACATCCTGCACTATACTAGGATCAGCAGAAAGTATGGAGCCAATTTCATTTCTTCTTTCCCCATTGGGGATTTTCCAGGTCCACTTTCTGTTGCTACGCTACGCTTCCCGAAAAAGGTGTTTATTATTCGAAGCTTATTCCTTTCTGCGAATTCTACCAGCATCTCTCCTCCTGCGTTCCTAGAATCGACGCCGTAGATGCAAATTGCTTGTTGATGCAAATTGCGTAGATGCAAATTGCGTAGATGCAAATTGCAAATTGCTTTTTCCCCATTTTTTCATTGAAGTCGCCTATTACTACAGTATACTGAGTTATCACTTTTCTCATCGCTAATTCAACATCTTCATAAAACTGATCTACTTCCCCATCATCGTGACTGGTTGTTGGAGCGTCGGCTTGTACTACCTTTAATTTATATCTGTTATTAAGTTTGACTACGACTAAAACTACCCTCTTATTAATGCTGTAGAATTCGTCAATGTTGCCCGCTATATACTTATGGATTAGGAATCCTACCCCGTATTGCTTCTTATCTGGCAGACCTCTATAGCAGGGGACATGGCCGTTATTTAGCAATGTATAAGCCTCACCAGTTCTTCTGATCTCACTAAGACTGATGATATCCCAAACATTGTCTGACAGTTCCTCAGAGAATCCTGGAAAAGCTAGCCTCTCACTCGACTGAGTTCAATTAAAGGTTGACAGGGTCAGTTTCCATTGGCGGCCTGTCCGTTACTGGTCATTACTGAGCATTTTAGTTATTTCTAATCAATTGTAGTCGTTACAAGTTGTCGTTAGACATATTGGTCATAGTCATTACTATAGTCATTTTAGTCATTACTATTCATCACTAGATATTTCTACTCATGTTAATCAATTGTCGTCATTACGAGCCGGCGTAAGGCATATTGGTCATTTCGGAGTCATTAATAGTAATTACAAGTAATTAGTAGTCACTATTAGTCATTACTAATCATTATTAACCTTTACCAATCTCTATTATAACGTTATCATGCACTAATTGTCACTATCAATCATTTTTCATTATTTAATCTGTCTTCATATGCCGTGATGACGCTTCGGCGGACACTCCGGCGGTCAGCTTTGCTGACACAAATTTCACCGTGGGCCTAAAAAGGCTTTCGCCATAAAAAAAAAATAGTAAAGATGTATATTCAAAGAATGATCTTTCTTTTTTTGCGTCTGTCTAGACTGCCTTGCGTGATACGGGGGCAAACCTGGGAGAAGGAAATTGCGACGCCACAGTGATGGTCAACGGTCAACACCCTGTTGGCACGGTATAGCGTCCGCGCCTCATGAAGAACGTAAGAGGGTCAACACGTTTTCAAAAGACGTCGGGTCGCACGGCAACCAAGGTCGTTACAAACCAAGCGCAGGCGTGCGGAGAGCTCGAACACAATGAAAAATTTGGGAGGACGCTTAAGCTTCGCCGCCGAACGCGATAGGATTCAAAGCGCCATGACAGCTTCTCACGCTTCCCGGCAACTGCAGCTTTTTATGTAAACGTAATGTTTTCATGGAAACGCTGGCGGCGAACATGCTATGCACGAAGGCGAACTTTACGGAAAGCCTTTCTAGGCTCATGGTGAAGTTGGTGTCAGCAGAGCTGACCGCCGGAGTGTCCGCCGAAGCGTCATCACGCCATATGAAGACAGATTACAGACGGGTTAAAGAATGAAAAATGATTGACAGTGAAAAAGATTGATGAAATGACCAGTATGTCTAACGCCAACTTGTAACGACTACAATTGATTAGAAATGACTGAAAATGCTTAGTAATGACCAGTAATGACTAACAATGACTGAAATGACTTGTAATGACTACTGATGAATATGATATGACCAACATGTCTAACGACGGCTTGTAATGACCACAATCGATTACAAATGACTAAAGATCGGTAGTAGTGAGCAGTAATGACTAATAATGACTGAAATGACTTGTAATGACCAGTACTGACTACTAATGACCAACATGTCTAATGACGAATTGTAACGACAATTGATTACAAATGACTAAAAATGCTTGCTAATGAGGCAAATGATAAGAGGAGGAAGAGGAGGCTTTTGCCGTTCACCTCTTAAGAGAGATCTTAAGAGACCCTATAATCTTGATGGTGTTTGAAGGAACCGAGGAGGCCACGCCCCCCCTACCTTTAGACAGACCTCAAAGAGCTGGAATATCGCATTAAAAGTGGTTTGTGTTTGAGTTTCTGCGTAATATAATTACGTTTTCTCGTACATTCATGTATATGAATATTACAATCTGACGCTACCATGTCTGTAGGTTGTGCGTAGGTCGTATATATAATTTACACAAATTTTCTGACGCATTTTACTTTCCGAAATTCACTTAGTTCAGCAACGCCTACATGCACCATGCGGAGGGCCTGCGTGGTTGTGGATGGTTCGGGACGATTTTCCCGGCCGCCGACGCTGACGCCGACAACGGATTTTCTGCGACACTGTGCCCTTAAAGTTAAAATGAGCCTTTACAAATATGTGCACGCTGGCTCGTAAACTGGGAAGTCGAGCAGCGTCGAGTGAAGGCGATGATCACTCGGTAACGTGGTGAACGCTTCACCCAGAGACGCGAAGCGTGTAATACCGTCCCTACACAGCGAAAGATATCCTTGGAGCGCGACGCCACACATGCCCGCATGAATGCGAATCCAGTGCAGTGGTTTTGCTGAAAGACAGACGCACACCTGGCACTTCTATTTTGCGCGACGCTTAACGGACGATCTGCCTGGCTCTAGGTGAAGCCATCGCATAGCGCAAACGAAACATACATGATGAACGCGATACACGACACCACTGGAGCGCTTGTGTTCTTCGTGTCTAACAAACTTTGCAGTATACCACTGAAAAAAGTGCTGCCATGAGTATCAGCCACAACAAAAGTGCCTGCTGGGATTTATCACTCACGGCCAACGCCGCCGACACCGACGACACCGTCTTTTCCGCGACACGAGCTCCTTAACGCTGTCGCGTTAAAACTGCTGCATGTCCAACCTACTTCCTCGGAGGCACCTCTATGAAGACTGCTCAGGCCTTTCCCATTTGTTTTATTTGCGCTACAGTCGTTTCGCCGTGCATAAACCGACTAGCCCAAGAACACGTTGTCCCGAGTTACCTCTCTCTCCGCGGTTCGTTGGTTTTATACGAATGCCGAGATTGTGACAAGTTTTCACCGCCGCGGTGTCGAGCAGGTACAAGGACGACGGGCTGGAAGGCGCCCACCTCCTGGCGACCAACCTGCAGTGCGGCAACGACCTGTCGGCCCCCGTGACGCTGCGTTGCCTGCAGAACTCCGACGTGGACGCCGTGGCGCGGAGCCCTCTGGCGTCCAGATTCGTGCCGCTACTGAACCGGACGCCGGTGTCGCATCCGCAGCCGCGTCGAAAAGCGTCGGATCGCGGTGAAAAACGCAAGGTGCCGCGCGTATACCGCGCTCTCTTAAGGCTCACCCATAGAGTTTCTCACAACATTACCGTGTTATACTGATGAGCAAAACGTGAACAAGGTGAATGCAGTAGCCAACGTTTCGACAAGTGGACTTGTCTTCTTCAAGTCCACTTGTCCACAAGTCCACTTGTCGAAATGTTGGCTCCTGCATTCACCTTGTTCACGTTTTGCTCATCGTCTTGAATTTCCATCTCCCGCATTCCCCGTCTTTTCTCCGTGTTATAGTGAGAAACTCTGTGGGCGCACCCAAGCTCTGAGCCTAATTTGTGCCTTCAGAATCGACGCGAACAGCTAAACGCCAGCAAACGGCTGTTAAAAATATGTGACGTCACTACAGGAGCTAGTGCGGAAACTTCAAGAGGGCGCCGCTAAGCATATTTTTCGTTTTGGCGCCTTCCGCGGGTTGAGACCTCACTCGGGGTACGCGAATTATCTCAGGTTACCCTTGCCTCTTTCTTCACCTTGTGGGTGCAGGCTGCTGGCTGCCATGTCATCGAGTATAGATCAAGACCACTACCTATACTACCAGCTACCACATAACCCACTAGACCGATATACTCGCTAGTTTTGCCCCTACGCGACGTTATGGACACCACAGATGGTGCCATAATGTTGTTGGGGGTAGAATTACTGTATATGCTCCCCTCGGGGGGAACTACCTTCGGGGCTTTGGTTTGCTTTCGGCAAGTTCTTCGACAAGTGATATGTGCGGCTTTGGTTTGGTGTGCAGTTTCTACGATATAATATTGGTTCAAGCGGATGGCGTCGTTGGCCGCCACACGCTGGCACTTAGTCCGGCTGCTTCCCAAACGAACACGTGTCAAGCTCCATTATGTGCTCCACGCATACGGGAGCGTTCAACACTAAGAGCGCGCCTGGATTCTCGGGAGACTTGTATGTTTTGCACAGACATTTGAATCAGTAGCGTTACCTATGCATAACATTTGCATAGAATTAAAGCAAAGTTTCGCTTTAATGCCGACTCCCCCCATACGTGAGATCCACCAAAATCTTTTTTTTTTGTATTTAAGAAGTATGAGTTTGTTATCCTTCTACCATTTTGACTGAAACCAGGTTCTCATCCACCGAGGTAGCTCTGTGGTTGAGCCTTCCCGCTGCTAAGCTCGAGGTCGCGGGCTCGATTGCCTACCGCGGCGGCCACATTTAGGCGAGGCCGAAATGCAAAAACGCTCGTGTACTTAGATTTAGGTGCACGCCGAAGAGCCCCAGATGTTCAAAATTAATCCAGAACCCTCCCCTGCAGCGTCTCTTATAGCCCCAAAGCTGGTTTCGAACATTAAATTCCATGAATGAATGAATGAATGAATGAATGAATGAATGAATGAATGAATGAATGAATTCAGTCAGTCAGACAGTCAGTCAGTCAGCAAGTCAGTCAGTCGATCGATCGATCGATCAATCAATCGAACCGGGATCTTGGCTCAGGAGACGGGTCCCCAGGGCAAGCAGTTCCTGCTGGGCCGCGTAGTGCTCGAAGGAGTCTACCCCTGGTTCGTCGAGCACCAGCGCACGGGCTCCAACGACCCGCTGTACTTGGCCACTCACCTCATTGGCCGCAAGGCACTCGAGGAATGGCAGACTGCCACGGGAACGACGCTGCGGCCGTCAGCAGGAGACACGCTGTACCAGGAGGCCGTCGGCGACGTCCTGGTGAGCGCGCGATGACATGCGATCTCTAGTGGTCGGTCAAGAAGCTAGCCACAAGCTGCGTGCTTACAAAGTGCGGCTCATAGAGTTTCTCACTATATTACCTAGAGGGAAATCTGGCGCTGCTGCGCTGTGGTATGCATGGGAATGCCGGTACATTGTGACCTCGGATTCGCATCGTTCCCGGAGAGCCAGGAAAGCACCGTTCCGTCTGGCACAATGATCCATTTTCTACTAAAATAGCACGGAAAAAGCTGTTTTAGCTTTATTATTGCACAAGAATATCTTTTGTTCAACTATGAGAACTTGTTATTTATTACATGTACAACTATATGATAGGTAAAATGTATCAGCGGGCCGCTAAAGTTGGAGGACAGACGGCAAGATTCGCGCTCGCTTTGAAACAGTTTGTCGTCTGTTCTTGCGCCAGATTTCCCTCTAGGTGCTATAGTGAGAAACTCTATGGTACGGCAACTACGTTGACATGTTTGGGTACGAATTCACAAAGCTTTTCGTTCCTACGAGCGTTTATAGAAGCCACGTCTTCCTGACATGTGCTATAAAGCGATAGGTGAGTATAGCTTCAGAGATATGGCAGCGCACGCGGTCGCCGGATCTCAGAGGCCATGCAGTGATACTATGGTAGAAGTGATCACCGGCCAAATAAAAAGAAAACGCTCAATGTAACCCCAGTGAGATGCCGTCTCGACCGTCCAGCACGCTGACGTCCATGTACTCTTGGCAGGTGGCGTGCCCTATGTCTGAGATGGCCGAGGTGCTGCAAGCTTGGGAGAACCGTGTGTACGCCTACATTCTGGGCTACCGCCCCAGGTATTCGAGTTGGCTCAACCAGACCGAGGCCGTCCGCTTCGAGGACATGCACATGGTGTTCGGCATGCCGCTCAGACCCGACGTGCCTTCGAGCGAGCTGGACAAGCAGTGGTCCCGCACCATGATACGCGTGTGGTCCACGTTCGCGCACACGGGGTGAGACGTGGCGGCGTTTGACCAGAGCTCACACTGGCCGAGTTCCAATACCGGACGCGTAGACAGCCAAATAGACAGCTAAGAGGACAGCGGCCATCCGAAGTCTCGTTCCAACTATGACGAAGCCGGCAAAAAAGATTGCTTCAGACAGCATGTGAGGGTGTGTTCCGATTCTGGCCAGCATCGGACACACTCTACATAGACAGTTAAGGAGACAGCCGAGACCATAGAGTTTCTCACTGCATTACCTAGAGGGAAATCTGGCGCTGCTGCGCTGTGGTATGCATGGGAATGCCGGTATATTGTGACTTCGCATTGGCATCGTTCTCGGAGAGACGGGACACCTTGAAGACGCGCTTGGCAAGTACCATTCCGTCTGTCACAATGATTCATTTTCTACTAAAACAGCACGTGAAAAGCTGTTTTAGCTTAATTATTACGCGAAAACATGTTTTGTTTAACTATGAGAACTCGTTATTGCGTGTACGACTATATGTTACGTAAAAAGTATCAGCGGGCCGCTAAAGTTGGAGGACGGACGACAAGGTCCGCGCTCGCTTTGAAACAGTTGGTCGTCTGTTGTTGCCTTTCTTCACTTGGTCATGCATTGTAGGTGAGTGAAGATGCAATATGCGTCAATGGAAACATTTCATGAAGATTTTACTTTGAGAACGCGTTATTTATGTAGCCATATCCACGTTCTAGACGAAGTCTCTTACAACACCAGCCAACACGAGCCTCGCAGACACATATACTGTCATTCCCATGACGGCACGGTGCCCCCTTAAGAAATTCCCATAGACGGTGGCGCCAGATTTCCCTCTAGGTGTCATAGTGAGAAACTCTATGACCGGACGCGTAGACAGCCAAATAGACAGCTAAGAGTACAGCGGCCATGCGGAGTCTCGTTCTAACTATGACGAAGCCGGCAAAAAAAAGATTGCTTCGGACAGCATGTAAGGGTGTGTTCAAATTCTGGCCAGCATCGGAGACACTCTACATAGACAGTTAAGGAGACAGCCGAGACAGCTTCGAATTCATGTAATGAAACGCGTTTTGTACCGTCTGGAAGGCGTCCGGAAGACGCTTCTGAGAAAAAGTTGAGAAAAGCACGCATGATTTCTGTATTTTAAGTATTTGCGCCTGCGAGCATACGAAAAAACACGATGTGACTTACATTAAGCACGTAGGAGAGCGTGTCTACGTTTTTTTGTGCGCAGACGATCTTCCTGTCAGCTTTCCAAGCGTCCTGCTCAGCCGCCATATTGTTTGGACAGGAAAGTCGCCCGCGTCGTTTTTGACTCCGATGCTGTCTTCGCGACTTTGACGTCTTCGTGAGAATTGGAGTAGACGGCCACTGTCCGCTTAGCCGTCTACTTTGCCGTCTTAGGGAAGTACTGGAACACAGCCTAAATCCGAAACTATGCGTGCTACTTCACTACCAAAACAAGATGGCGGCTTAGCAGTATGCTTGTAAACTCCACGGGCAGGTTGCCTGCGCACAAGAAAACATAGTGACGATTTCTAATGTGCTTAACGTAAGCCTAGTGTTTTTCATTTGTTTTCACACGAAAAACGCGAGGTGGCGTCAAGTCGCAAGGACGTCTTCCAGATACGTTCCATTGCTGGAGCTCGAAGCTGTCTTCTTAGCTGTCAACGTTGGACTGTCTCCAATTCTGGTCTGAATTGGGAACACACCCGCTGTTATGTGGGTTTACCATCATGGTATCTCTGCGACGTTTATCGTTGTCTTGCCGACAAAGTATAGTACTTCATCTACATCTGTGGTCTTGTGTAGGATATGACGATGTAGTCTCCCTTAGGTTAAATCAACGCGTAAAAAGAGCGCAGTAGGGCTGGGAAATTGAATACGGAAGAGTCAATTGCAGCAGATACTTCAGAGTTCGCTAATGGCGAATTGCCACTTATTAAAATCCGCTCCTTATAGTAGGTAGGTAACAGTCGTTTTGTGCACAGCTTGTACGGAACATTATTTCGCGTGACAAAACGCGCTCCCGCTCCTACGTACAACAGGTGAAGCTGTCGAGCATATATAGTGTGATTGAGAGGAGCGCGCTGCTGCAGGTTTAAGAATTCAGGTCCCGCGTGCCATTCATGTCATCGGGATTAGGGTAACCTTAAGGTATGGTGTCATTCCTATGCCGTGAAATGATAAGGCCAGGGTATCGTGATTGTTGGCAGGGTTATAGCGGAAGTAAATGTGTACGGTATGGATAGGGTACGACGGTGCAGGGCGGTGATAGAAAGTGCCAGTCGAGGGACTTAATAGAAAGGAAAGGAAAACGCGAAAATGAAATGGAACGCTAGATAACGAAGAGAGCACTTGCAAGGAACCACGTCATTATTTCATGTTAAACCACCAGAAGCTGCACTGTAGGCTGTGACGGACAATGCACTGGAACCCTACGGGAACTTGACCACCTGATACCCAAATAATGTAAGCGAGCTGTTCTTGATTCCCGACCCGAACGAAAAGGGCTTCTCTGCCATCGGAAATAAAACACGCTTCATCGGGCTAAAGCCGGTAGACGTAACATTGAGTGCGCGCTAGATGAATCGCTGCATTTTACAAGAAGACAGGAAATCGACTGCATACATTTTAGCATATCGAGGACGTTACTATAGTGCCAGACGTGTACCGCAATACCGAGAGATTGGTGCACGGGTCAACCAATGGTGCGTCAGAAACGTTGTTTTGCACAACTTTTGCCCGACGAACCGGAGTCCCCTATTGCTCAAGTGCACGTACGTGACCGAAAGGGAAGGCAATAAGGAAAGCACGCCACAAGCGGAGTGAACCCATATAAGAGCTATCGCCGTAAATGTTTCGCGCCCTCTGGCGTCGTAAAAATGCAGAAAAGGTCGCAATTTCTCTAGCTACCGCAGCAGAATCTCGAGCCTATGTCTACATATGCACTATGTCCGCAGTGCTAAATTGAAAAAAAGTGAAAGGTTGCAAACCTTTCTTTGAAGACGCAAAAATTCTCTCTAGACACAGATGCCAAACCACGCGGGAAATTATCGAGGCATTCCACATAAAAAGATTAGGAGACACTTGCGTCAGTCATGCTTCGTTGTCTCTGTTAGATTGCGAATTTCAGTACCTTCGCAATAGGTGTACTAATCTGAAGTAATTTTTGTTCTTTGGCTTCCATACCCCCTGATATGTTTAACTGATGCTTTTTACCTTGTCATGTTCTCATGCTACGGTTTTTGCAATCACCTATATATATATGTTCTTCGTTTTAATAAAAATTCAGTTGAGAGTTAGCGCTCGTCCTGTCTGCTCCTTCTTTGTCCGTGTTTCACTTCGCGCTAAAAGGCAAGATCATGTGCTAAATTTATTCCATCTCTTGCTTTATTGCAGGAAAGCGCCTGTGATGGACGGCTCGAAGTGGCCAGTATACGACCCTCTGCGGCCCGCCTTCATGAAGCTGGGTGTCGACGGCATGAGCATGGAGCCTGACACAAGGAGGGCGCGCTGCGACTTCCTGCGCAGCCACCACAACCCGTACTGATCGGGAAGCGATAAGGAAGCTTCCCCAGCAGCGCCACCTACCGCAAGAAGCATTTCTGTTGACTGCGATACGTAGTGGTTATCCCCGCACGTATATACGCGCGAATGCGCTCGCGCGCGACATAGTTCTTACAAGTTCTTCCAGCAATGATTAAACGCAAAACCTTTCGAGTTGTGTCCATATAATGGTTGGTTTCGTTTGTATATACAGTGGTGGAACAAAACATTGCGGCAGAACTAATCTCGCAATGGCTGTCGACGGTAATGAGAATAGCATTTGAGCAATGTAACGACGAACCGTATTCCTAAAGTCTGCTTTATTTACCCCTTTTATAGTGGCATTTCTGAGACTCGTTGCTTTGGCTATATACCACATACTCCGATATCGTCCCAATTTGCTTTGATGGGAAGACCTTTGCTGCCGTTGTGGTCGACTCCAGTGGCAAGATTTCGAATAGCGCCTCTATTTGCGCTTCAGACCCCGGAGTCGCCGAGCAAGCCGCCATCGCCCTCGCCCTGCTAGACGGCCGTGGATCCGAGATATAGCGATTCCAAAACGGCAGTTAGGAGTTTTCAGAAGAGTTGCATTGCCAAGCAAGCTACTCGTCGTCTTAGCAGCTCGAGTCCGTATGCTCCCATGCATCATTCAATCCACTGGTTTCCCGCCCACGTAGGGTCGGCCGAGGGTGCTCCCCTGAACCTTAATGAGTCTGCTCACGAGGCTGCGCGTGACTTCACCGACTGCGCTTCCTCTAAGGAGCGCCGACTCCCCTCCTCCCTACGGCCACAAGGACGCTCCCGCTGCTCACAACGAGAATATTAAATTCTTCTACTGTTCCAGAAGGGTCCTTCCACCCCCTCACCCCAAGCTGAATAGGGCGCAAGCCGTTTCGCTTAGACTTATACAGACCAGCACATATCCGTGTCTGTCCGCTCTCCACGAGGCTTACCCCTACGTGTATCGCGACGACGCCTGCCCGTCCTGCGGGCAGACCTCCACTCTAGCGCACATGCTCTGGGAATGCAGGTCAACATACCCCAAGTTCATTAAGCAGGAGTGGGACTCGCTTCTGCGTAGCACCGTTTTGGACAAGCAAATCATGGCTGCCCGCCGTGCCCACGCGACCGGGCCGGTGGGCTAGACCAGCTGCCGGTCCCGAGGTGGGACTAGCCGGGTGCGCGACGAATTCGCGTCCTCGCCGGACCTGCAATAAAATTTCTTCACTCACTCACTCACTCACTCACTCACTCACTCACTCACTCACTCACTCACTCACTCACTCACTCACTCACTCACTCACTCACTCACGTGACAGTCACCCATCAACAGGGCGGCACGGTAGCGCCGAGTGCCCACTCTATGACGCCGACGCAATAACGATGGAATGACAAAGACGGAATGATATCGATGGAACTTCAAAGGCGGTCTAACGACGACGCCATGGCGACAATGAGATGTCGATTCTTAAATTATGCGGTGCAGACAAGACAAGACAAGACAAGACAAGACAAGACAAGACAGACAGACAGACAGACAGACAGACAGACAGACAGACAGACAGACAGACAGACAGACAGACAGACAGACAGACAGACAGACAGACAGACAGACAGACAGACAGGAACTGGATGGATGGATGGATAGATGGATGGATGGATGGATGGATGGATGGATGGATGGATGGATGGATGGATGGATGGATGGATGGATGGATGGATGGATGGATGGATGGATGGATGGATGGATGGATTGACGGACGGACGGACTGACGGACGGACGGACGGACGGACGGACGGACGGACGGATGGATGGATGGAGATGGATGGATGGATGGATGGATGGATGGATGGATTATGCCTTTTCTGAGTTCTCAGCTACACTGCTCAGAATGTTGGAGCTGCATTATGCCAGAAAACTATAGCCATGAGCAATGGCTTTTTGGAACACTTGCCGCAATGTTATTCACACCGCCTGGGCAAGCGTCATGCACACAACTTTCATATTCCAAGAACGTATCACAAGGAAACCATGTATGTCCTAAATCAGGCATGGGTTTGTGAGAGAAGTTTAATGTGGCATACACGAACAATTATCTGTACCGCATAGGACTTACCACTAGCCCATACTGTGATAACTGTCGCAACTTAGAGACAATTGAGCACGTATTACTAGAATGCCCCGCGTACCGCGACGAGAGACAATTTTTTGAGCACCAAATGGACATGATTTGCCCCGAACCGTTAACGTTACCGACCATCTTAGGTCCAATGCCCGGCCCTTCAAAACAGCGACGGGTTTTGGATTTATTGTTCAAATACCTGACAGAAATTGGTCAAATAGGAAAGCTTTAAGAATTGCATCCTTCCTATACAAAAGCCTAAATTTACCCGCCATGCCACCTGTAAAAATTAGTATCAGGTCCAGTCGGACATTTCATATTTATTTTTATCCTTTTTTTTTCTCCCACTAATATCTGGAATCTTTTAATCCCATTCCCCATCCCTATACAGAGTAGCATGCCAGCGGTTATATACGCGCCGGCAAAATTCTCTGTTTTTCTAATAAAGAGCCCCCTCTCTCTCTCTCTTTAATGATGACTGGCGAGATTAGGCGTGGGCAAGCCTTGGCTGACATGGTACTGCAGTTTGATTGTGTGAAAGGTATGAAAGAGGCTAAGCCGCCGCGAGTCGGTCCGGTATTGCACTATTTTCGGTATCGGCCCACGTATGGGGAGTGCTTCCCGTCTGCTTCACCTCCGCAGCGGATTGACCCGACATCTCGCTACCTTCGGGATCGACCCACATATGGGGAGCGCTTAGCGCCTGCGTCATCTCCGTCGCGGGTCGGCCCGGTAGTGCATAATCTTCGGGATCGGTCCACGTATGGGGAGTTTTGTGTCTACACAGGGACACGATCCTGGGGGAATTAGTCCTTGACAGCTTCGCTGTAATTCGCTGTAAAATTGGTTACGTCATCACACTAATTAAAAGACGACGGCACTGGAGCCAATCCTGATGATGATGATAGTTTGGTGCCTATATACACACGGATACGTTCCAGGGGGAACTAGCCCTTAACAGCTTCGCTGTAAAAAATAGCAAAGTTACGGTTGAGTGCATGGTTCACGCAAAAAAAAAAAATGTTTTTATTCGGTTATCGGGGATCAGGGTCCGGAATCAGAACCAGGGGCGGCTTTCACGAACATTTAATACCGAAAATAATATGGAACGTAAGAACGCGTTTTGAAATTCGTTATTATTTTCGTTGTTAAATGTTCGTGCAAGCCGCCCCTGGTTGACTTATTCTTCAATTGCGAAGTTTTCTTTCTGGGAAGCCCGTAAGGCTTTCCTTTAATGTTTTATACTCCAGTTGGGTGGATGACAATTTGTCCCTTTATTGAACCTTCCTCCACCGTTGCGGGCTTCCGCAGAGCTGATTTTCCAGCAACAGTATCATCAACATCATCATCATCATCATTGTCGTCGTCGTCGTCGTCGTCGTCGTCATGATCATCATCACCATTCCCATGCTGACTGAACCAACATGCTTGTAGTTCCGGTAGACAACAGCATCTGGCATCAGATTTGCCTGTGTTAACTTTTGTAGGAAACTCAATGGTGTCGAGGAAGCATCATGTTTCGCCAGGGGTAATCTTCATCAGGGTCTTTCTAGGCGCGGCTCATGGTCTCCTTGCATTTATTTAACCATAATAATGCTATCAATTTAAACTATTTCTTCTAACTCACTTACGAAAACAACCCGATTCTCGACCAATCTACCGGAGTAGACAGGGGCCGCTTGTCACGGTGGGTGCCGAGCCGGACGACGGGAAGGACTGACGGCTATAGGAAAGCTGTCGTGGCCCGAAGAAGAGGCGCATACATTCATGGAGTTCCGATCTGTTCTCCTTATTCGTTTTTTTTGTACGCTACCCTCGCCTTTGTGGCACACATTCACGCAAAAATGGGTATAGTGCATACATTATATGAAAATACGCATGACGGCTTTCCAGCTAGAGTTAGCGGAAGGTGCAATGCGCAGCTTGAATCACGCATACGCCAGGAGGTGTCTTGTCTTGTCTTGTCTTGTGTCCCAGACAGTGGCGCATACCACTATGGGGGATTGGCCAAGAAGCAGGCGGTTTTTCGTGTGCTTAGTAGTAAAGCCAAACTAGATTTAAATTGTGGAGCGTGAGACTAGAACTGTAATTTAGACGTATGATGAAAATATTGTGAAGAATTTCGATAAAATTTCGAAAATATTGATAATTTTAGAAAGTCAGCAAGGTACTCTTTTTGTATCTCTAATAAAATTGTAAATTGCAAGAAAAGCATCCCTGCGGCTTGATCCCAGTGAGGTCGCACCAAAAGAAAGAATGGTTGGTGAGGTTAGCGATAGCCCAAGTTTGGTGAATGAGTGTACTAATAATTTTCTTTGTCTTACAAAGCGGCGGCAGGAGAGGTGTGCAACAGCCACACATCATCATCGTCTTCTTCTTCCGGACGTCATCGTCACAAGTCGAACGCCGTTGTTCTGCCATGAAGGAGGTCGGGTCTCCCACCGAGGCGTTCGACACCTCATACGACACGGCTTGGCCAACGCTGTCCGGGTCAGGCAGGAAACGAGGCAAGACAAGTACGCTTTTATAGAGTGCTCGAACAGTATGCCTCGGAGTATTGCGGCAATACTAAGTGGCTCCAGCTAAGCCGTAATGGAGTGGTTCGAAAAAAGCTGGCGCTGAAGCTTTACTACTGTATTGGAGTGCACCTTCTATTCTGAAGTAGTGTTACTGTATGTGGTACTAAAGGGCGCCTATATACATTAACTCTATTCTGAAGTTGGTCTCTCTTTTTTTAGTTTTCCCCGGGCGCGCACCCTTTGCGAGGTACATACGCATCTTTTTACAATGATTTCCATTTATATGCAGCACACAATGCACAACAAACTTTAAACAGCATTAAATTAACAAGTGGATCGAACGTAGTTTTTTTTTTTTCGCCTAACAGTGACTATATGTTGTCGATTTTGCCTAGTGTAAGAACTTGGCTGACCAAGCCTGCACGAACTACGTATCCCTCTGTTGTCCTTCGATAACCTGGAGATATTCGAGATTGTCTTCGGAGGCGGATGAGCGAAAACTGTCACAAACAGAATTTTTCGTAAAATGTCAGCCAACGTTCGCAAAATCGTAAAACGAGCCCTAATTCGTAAACTTTACGAATAATTCGGGAGAGTTGGCAGATATGCTATTAGGCTAAATGAAATAGACGCAGAGTCCTCTCCATGGGCGATGCAGAACGCCTGTTTAAGACAAACGCCGTAGCGCACGCTCGATAAGACACTGTCTCGCGTTCCGAGTAACCCGGTTACATCGTTTGCGAGTTATAGACGGGGTCTGACGCCAGCTGTAACTAAGGTCGTCAAGGGTAACCCAATGGTGGTTCGGTATCTGAGAACAGTCCCTGCGTCGAGCCTCAGCAACATGCTTCCGTATATCCGAAATCGAACTACAGACAATGACCGTTATGTATATATAGGCTTCGCGAAACGTATGCCTGCGGTATAATTCATAAACGGCATTACATCAACAACACGATGCCGCTACCACGTTGGGAACTCGCGCATTTCTAAGATCCACAAATGTCCTCACGCGCACTGCGGAAGTTGCCCATTAGGACAATGATGTGGTTTCGCGCGTCAATCACGTGGAGGCTCTTCTCATTATAGGGTGTAGACGTCGTCAGGGCAATGTATACACGGTTACCTGAGGACATCTGCCAGCGGTCCTGTGGTGGACGTGATTAGGTTGTCAAAATGACAAATCACCTTTTTTTTCTCTCCTGCAGGCAAGACGAGACACCCGTTCGTAAAGCACCACGACGAAGCTCCCAGCGTGCCCCCGTTTTCGCCATCTTGGCCGGGGCAGGAGCCTCCACATGTGACGTCGCCCGAGCAGCCAGCACCTTCGGCCCACACCGACGAACCTGCCAACGAGGCGCCCAAGGAACCTGCGAGCAAAGGTGGGGAGAAGGTGTCGGACGTATAGCTCATTGGACTTAAAAGCATGTGTGATACATACGACATCTCACACGGTTCCGCCACGTCCCTTTACATACGTGAGCAGTAACGGGGCGTCCATATCTCTGTCAGACACACACACGCGCATCTGTAGTTTATGGCATGTTCAGAGTTCCCTACAAATTTTACTAGAGGGAATTGACTGTGACGATATAGTATCGATGAGAGCTGCAAGCATGCATGGTTCAGCCAGCATGGTAATGATTGTTGGTACAGGTATTTGCAATGTTCCGTTGAAAATTATCAACTTTCAAAGTCACAAACCTGTCTTCGTGCTGTCCGAGTTACCCTACTTCCAGCTGCCGTATAAACACTAATGCCATCGTTCCCTCAAGTAATTTTTGTGGAAAACTGTGGCGCTCGCCAGTTGTTCAGCCATCAGAGTGTATACATCAATCGTCACCATTGTCGGTGTCGCTCTAACAGAGTGGAGGCTGGGCTTAGCACCACCCCTGCAGCTCAGCTGACATACCAACTCCGAACAGATGTTTCGCGAACATGGTTACCTCCTATATAGGGTCTCAGGCAATCGCTAATGAATGAATGAGGTTTGAATGAATGAGGTTTTATTATTAATAGACAAGATATAGTACAAGGCAGTATTATACAGGAGGAGGTCCCGAGGTCAAAGACTGCAGAAAGCGCTAAGATCAAAGAGTGCAGGTCAAAGACTGCAGGTCAAAGACTGCAGACTGCAGAAATGCGCCCACTGAGCGTTACCAAATTAATACCGTGGTGTACGCTGGTGTTTGGGTGGTGACCGTAGTCGTGGCCTCGCGGTTGAGCGTCAGCCCCGGCTTCGGGAGGTCGTGGGTTCAAAACCGCGCTGCCGCCGGTTACCCACCGCGGCCCGAGACTCCGCTTTCTTTTAGGAGTGAACTGTGCAGGGAAGGGAGTTTAGTAACGTCTTCTGCCGGGGCTACTTGGTACATGGCTTTTAGAAATGGTTTTAGGGGCAAAATATGAGACGTGGACAAGACGCGTTCCTGTTCGCATGCCTGAGGGTATTAAGCGAAGCATCGCGGAAAATTTAAAAAAAAATCAGTTGCAATTGAAACTGAATTGAAATTGAAGTTTATTCAAAATTGAAGTTTATTCAAAATAGGAAAGCACACAGGAAATGTTGTACAGGACATCTCGATCCCTAGCTCAAGGCTAGTTGGGATCCATGCTAGTTATTAATTCACAATCTCAACATCAATACGAAGAAGTATTGGTAATGGTCAATTGGCAATATTACGTAATGGAAGGGAGCTCGGCTCCATGCCGATCCCGTCGAGCTTACCGTAGCCGCGTCTCATTGCGTATTACTCGGTTCAGCTGCGGGAGGTGCGCCGTTCAGTTCCCATGTCCGGACCCGCGCCACTTTGTAAGATGGGTACCAGCAGCAGCCCCCCCCCCCCCCCCCCTAAAGCCAGGCGTCCGGCTTTCCAGGGAGTGCGTTACTCGGGAGAGTTTCGTGCAGACCGCTACGCTTGCTGAGCAAGAACCAAGACAAACAAAGCACCCCTCAAAATCTCGCGATACAGGTTCGTAACATTTTATAGTTACCTTTCCCAATAAACCTCGGGTACACGCCGCAATCACCTCACAAGCAGTCGAACGTGCAGTGCTGAAATTATCGGCTCGTACCTTTGGTGGATGTTGTTCGTTCTGTGTGAATGCACTTTGAAGAACGAGGCAGCTAACTTAATCATTAATTAATTCGATTAGTGACAGCTGGCGCTGAGACTGCGAAATCGAGAGAGGAGGAATGCAGCATTTCAAGTGCCGTGGCCACATTTCTTCGAGCCGGGAAAGATGGCGGAGGACAAGAGGAATGCGGGAAGCCAACTTCCGGCACCTCTGAGGCAGCACCCGGAATTGCGGAGCCGCCTAAGAAACTATCCACGGAGAGTCACGACAAGGCGGAACAGTGAGTTCCATATTGTTCGTTTAATGAACACAGCTGCGCTATAGTAGTAATCTTCACATTGCCGAATAATTCCAGCTCCTTCAGCGAGACGCGAAACAGAGAAAAGGAATATATTTCCGAATAATTAACCTCGCTACAATACAAAAGAAAGAACTACTCTAACACTAAAAACAGGCTTAGTGGGCCAGAACTAAGGCCCAAGGGCGAAGGACAAAGGCAGCCCGACGCCACGTTGGAGCTCTCGCCTGAACGGCCAATTTTTCGATGGTGTAGAAAATGCAAAAACGCTGGTGTGAGCAGATTCACGCGCACGTTAAAGAATTCCAGGCACCCATAATTGACCCAGGGCCCTCCACTATGCGGCGCCTCGCATACACCAGTGTTGCTTCGTGACTTAGAACCCAATCAATCAATCAATCAATCAATCAATCAATCAATCAATCAATCAATCAGTCAGTCAGTCAGGCAGTGAGTCGATCGATCGATCAAGCAATCAAGCAATCCATCCATCCATCAATCAGTCAGTCATCCAATCAATCAATCAATCGATCAATCATCCAATCCATCAGAATCAATCAATCAGTCAGTGAGTCAAATGATCGATCGATCAATCAATCAATCAATCCATCCAACCATGCATCAGTCAGTCAGACAGACAGTCATCCAATCAATAAATCAATCCATCAATCGATTGATCGATCAATCAATCAACCAATCCATCCATCCATCAATCAGTCAGTCATCCAATCAATCAATCAATCAATCAATCCATCAATCCATCGATCGATCGATCGATCGACCAAATCGTGTCGCCCGCAGGCGCACGTGCATCTGCGGCCCCAAGACGAAGATCCTGCTGCTCACGGTGGCCGGCGTGACGCTAGTGATTATCGCGACGGCCGTGGTGACCGCGGTGAAGAACAGTTCGCCCCGCGACGATCCCGTGATCAGCGGCCACTTCGGCGCGGTGCGCGGTCAGCGGCTCGTGGTCAGCGACCAGGACCACCAGTGGACCGTGCACGCCTTCCTGGGCGTCCCTTTCGCAAAGGCGCCCCGGGGGGAATTGCGCTTCAAGCCGCCGCAGCCCCTGACCGCGCCGGTGGGGGTGAGTGTCCCCGTCCCCTTGGATAACTTGCGCTGCAGTCGGGGCCAGCACCGATTTTTCCAGAAGGGTTGAAATCTGGGCCAGTTGGTACATACTTGAACGAAAAAACCAGTCAAAAACACAAAGGACAAGAGGAGAGGTTCACACCACAACAACTGGTCGTTGTAGTGGTTTTTTTCTGGTTTTTTTCGTTCAACCGATTTTTCTTTTCAAATCGTCGTCACGATCCATCATTTGCAGCCTAAACGTACCCAGCGGGACATCATACATAAGGGAGGACCAATGAACACGCAGAGAAAAAAAAAAGTCAAACTAAGAAGCATGAAAACGATACAAGCAAGAAGCAAAAATGAAAAGGTTACGAAGTATAGTACAGAAAACGATATCTTGCAGTGCAGAAAACAACGTACCGCATAACACAGAATGCTATGACCAGCGTATTAACACTTGTAATGAGAGATAATGAGTTTTTTTATATTCCTCGTGTTTCCAGTATCACAGTGTTATCTAGCAGCTTATTTCAATCATTAATGGCATCAGGTAGCAGAGGTTGATTAAATGCGATAATTTTACGGGGTACACGATACGAATTGCAAATACGTTCGTGTACTTAGATTCATGTGCACGTTAAAGAAACCCAGGCAACGAAAATTAAACCTAAGTCCTCCACTGCGGCGTCTATCATATATATATAGATACAGTGCTGCTTTGGGACATTAGGTCTCATCGAATCAATCAATCAATCAATCAATCAATCAATCAATCAATCAATCAATCAATCAATCAATCAATTTTTATCTGTCTGTCCATCCACCCATCCATCCATCCATCAACCGATCTATCAACACACAGGTGCTTGCGCGTGTGTGTCCCATTTGAATTAAATTCGTTGAGCGTAAGAGAAAAAGAAATTCTACCAGCTCAATGAAGCAGAATTTTAACTTAAGGTCTCCAGTGTTTTACGAAAATTGCCGAAAATTAGTCAGTTTGAAAAAAAAAAAAGCCTGAAGAGGACGAGCTTAATGTATGAGCTTGCAGCTTACACAATATTTTGACGAGGTTTACGTAATGTTTTTGCTCGTCCAAATCAAAACGATTTCTACGTTGTCATTTATGCAGATATGAGCTCCGGATGTTAAGCTTCCTGTTAATTCAAGATGCACACCGCTGAACGAGCCTATTAGCCCCCCCCCCCCCCCCCATATTAGGCCTAAATAAGTGGCACTGTTTACTCAAAACTAGCGCGAAACATATGTTGGTGAAAAGTAGACGATGCGTGAATTCCAGGCAAATGCAACTGACAGAAGTAGCACGCACAAACATTAAATATTTCGACTTTCTGACCAACTTCTCCCTCTCCTAAATAAAGAGAACGACACAGTTTATCGCACGTCGAAGTACTAATTTTTCCCACATCAAACACAATCTATACAGATAAAGTTTGTAAGCGTTTTTCATATAACGCCTTCAAACAGTCTGGAAACAAGTGTTAAGCAATATTTTTGAGACCCTACACTTAATCGCCGCACTGTAACCTTTGCTCGCATACCGCCCCAAATTATGTCCCCATTCTTCCAAGATTGCTCATAGAGTTTATCTCTATGAGCAATCTTCTCCCGGTAGAACTATAGATCGTTCGGTTGCGCTATCGTTTCAATTTCACCACTTTTCACCTGTACACATTATAGGCAAAGACACGGGCAAAAGTTTGTGGGATGCAGGTTAAGCGACACAGTACAGTTTTATCCTGCAACTATTAAAACACTACTACAACGCTTTGTTGGTCCGCGTATACGTTAGATCACACGTACAGAACATTTGAAATCCAAGCTGCATGCTCAGCCTCAGGAAATAGGCTGCTTTTTTCTTCTCATATCTCGCATCCCGTAAGCTTTTCGCACTGCATATGCGTTAAACTGTACACGTACAGTCGCGGACAGAATATTACGGACCATGAAATCTAAGAAAAAGCTGAATATCTCCGCAACCTCACAACGCAATCTGGTATTTGCATTTTGGACCTCGACTAGAATATGCTAACAACGTTGTCGTGGGCAGTTTTACAGGTTGCTGCTACAGGCTGCTCGGGAATTGAACGTTTTCGGAGATCCCGTGGTCCATTTTATTCTGTCCGCGACTCTACGTGCCCATTTGTTCGCGGCTCGGTGACAGCACAGAGGTGGATATATTAGACCGACATTGCACCTGCAATGCTATAGGGTCCCAGTACGCCCACGCAGCCTCAAAAACAGGCCTTGTCGGTTTGCCGCAGAAAGACCAGCGAGAGGACTCTGTGACCAGGACTCTGGACACCTGGACAAAGCGGCCGCCCTGTCCGCAGCAGGACTTCTACCTGGGCCACCTGGCCGTCAATACCAGCAACGCCACCGAGGACTGCCTGCACCTGAACATCTGGGCACCGCCTTCGAGCTGCGGCGCCACCGAAGAACAGGAGGCGTGCCAGCTTCGAACCGTGCTCTTCTTTCTGTACGGGGCGGCCTTCCAGAACGGCGGGAATAACTTCGAGGCACGTCCTCACGGTAACAGCACGACAGGGGGGAAGGGGGGGGGGGGGGCTACACGCTGTTCAATTCGTTTTGACAAATTTGATAATCAAGAACCGGTGGCGACCATGCCGGCGTGCGGCTGTCTCCAGCACCGGTTCTCTCGGCCGTCTGGCCCATACCGTCACGTGGGCATACAGCGAGAGCGGCGCCACGCGACTGATGAGAGCAGGCATATAGGCCTCCGAGATCCCCAGCGTGCAGCAACCATAGAGTTACTATACTGACTCTAGAGGACAAGCTACCCATAGGGCCCATGCATTAAAATCGGGAACCTCAAGAGCGCCGCCATGTTGCTACGCGCCGAGGTTGCCAGCTCCTGAGACGCTTGCTAGACTTGGTGACACTAGTCAGTTTTAATCCGGCAACAGTAGCAGCGTAGCAGCATGGCGTCTCGCTTGTGCAGTCGTGATGTGTGCGTGCAGCAGGTGTGTGTTTGGGTTTTATAAGTTGGTTCTTTATTCTGTGTTGCGGGACGGTGTGGGTGTGGTCCATGTTGGCCGTACAGGTGGCAGTTATGCAACCGAGGGATGATCCTGTTGAAGTTTCCGGCGGTATGCGGTTTTCAGCGGTCACGCCTGTTGCAGGAGTGTCACTCGACGAGGTTACGAGCTCGAAGCTGTGGTCAGATTCCTCGTTGGTGTTCCGTAATTCTCTTCGCACGTGCGCGGTATGTTGCAAAAGCCGCTTTCGCGATCCATCGTCGCGACGATAGATCGGGTTTTTTTCATTTTAAGTACTGACACAGCTGTAGGGCACATGTAACCGACAAACGGAAGTCTCAGGAGAGCGCCTGAGATTATAATAAAGCAGGCGGTGCAGGAACTGCAGGGCACCCAAGGGACAGTGGGGGGATCAAAGCTCGAAGCAGAACGTTACATAGGTTGGTGCCGCCGAGGCAGGTGTGTGCCAGGGAGTGTTCGCACGGACAGCTCCCCTGGCACGCGCAGCAGTGCCTCGCAAGGTCGAGATACTTTAAAGGCACCCGCGCCCATGATCTTTCTTTTGCCTCGGTGCAGGGAGCAAGATTAACCAAAATAATATGGAGGGCGAATGCCTCATGACAAATGTAGCTCGCGTCGCCTGGCGTGTGTAGTAATATCAGAGTTCATTGTACGAACTTTATGCATAATGCGCTTTGTTACGGTACCTTAACGGAATGGGTCTAGAGGACGGTGTTGGTACATTTTTTCGTAGCGCCCTAATCCTATACCCCCACTACAAACACACACACATACCCCCTTTTTTATGTATACATACAATTCCTTGCCATGACGGTTCATAGCCTCCTTTAGTTTTGAAAAATAGAGGAGGCTATGGACCGATTCACCAGTTCAAGTTGTCAACTTGTCAGTAACTGTCATAGGAATCACTGTAATAAACACAATTCCACGATCAGATTGTTTACTTTCATATTTTGTTGTAACACTTGAGGACTACATAGAACTTTATTTTGTATATGTGAGAGAAGTATGTGGATATCACGAGCTTAAGCCAATGTGTGATACAGACAAAGCAGCTGCTACAACGTGAACTGCATTGAGGGCCACACAACACATACGTAATTAAAGGTGCAAAATATAGGGGGAAGCTTCAAAATACGCTCTGTAGCACTGCAAAGTATAACATATATTGTATGTGTACAATAAATGTTAAAAAATACAATGCATCAATGTCCCATTTGCCTTCAAGTTTATTATGAAGTTCAAGTTTACTGAAGTTTATTATGAGCATATGTACAACAGGAATCTACTGACACACCCGCAGTCAAGGTGGCTGTTCGAGGTGTGCTGGCTGCCTCAGTGTAAGAAAAAGAAATTGGGTAAAAGTCGACACCAGTGCCACTGCTTCTTGCCTCTGACCTGCACGTGCCTCTGCGGCATCTTTGTGCACAAGTGTGCTGGCGTGGCGAGGCGTAGGAGTCATCCGAGAGAAAGAGTATTGTTTACATGGAGAAGTGGCTGTTCACATTGCCTGTCACTTTCCCTCAAATGTTTCCTTGGCGACTAGGGTGACACACCCGCAGTCAAGGTGGCTGTTCGAGGTGTGCTGGCTGCCTAAACGAAATAAAAAGAAATTAGATGAATGTCAATACCAGTGCTATTGCTTATTGCCTCTTACCTGCATTTGGCTCCACGGCCTCTTGGCTTGCGGAGTCTGTATGAGGGAGCTGCTGTGGCTAGGCGTAGGCATTGTCTAAGCAAAAAGAAAAGGCCATTTAAATGGGGAATTATGGAAATAAATGCAGTTGTTATGTCTGCTTCTTGCACTCTTCTTGCCTAAATGTTTTCAAACATAGTGTCCAGAACACACCAGCACTTTGACTGCTTCTGCTTTTTACCTGCAGGTGTTGCTGCGAGATCCTTAGTATGGCTGCGTGCAGCATTGTAACACTTGGTGGAGGCATTTGAAGTGGTAGCCAAGAATAGAAAGAATCATCCTTGTCTGCACGAATGCTTTCAATTTCTAAATGCAGTGGTAACTATCACTATTGGTGCAAGGCCCCCCCACATCTATGTGGCAAGTGCCATAGCTCGAAACTGAATTGTTCCTTTAGTGTTTCACAAGGCATCTGATATGTCCACATTAGATGTGATGTGTTTGTTTTTATTTATCCCAGTGTGGAGAGAGCATCATTAAATGTTTTTTTTTATTTTTGCGTGTCTTGTTTTTTGGTTTATTTCTGAATTTATCATGATGCTAAAGTGACTTATGTAATGGCAATCAGCTTTTGTTTTGCAGAAAAACAATGCATTTCCTGACCCATTGTTTGACATCCCCTCACTCGCATAATTTTGCAGAGTATTCTACCTATATTGACTTGCTTGACCTCCACTAAAGAGTCTTGCATTTTCAAATACGACTCTTTCCTTAAAATCATTCGACACTTCTCACAATTTCTGTACCTTGGGCTTCTGATACTCTGCAGTCACCATTTTTGCTTGTTTCTGACTAGAAATATCTTCTTTAATTTAGAGCTTAAATTTTACTTTTGGAACACATGGAAGGGCTTGCCATTGCATATCTGCATAAAAGGGAAACGTGTGGTATTCGGGATTATGTCAGTATTGCATATGTGCCTGTTGTCTAAAATAATTGAATTCTGAAAATGCTCGCAGGGGCCTGATGTGCATATCTGCAGTTTATGGATACATGTAAAAGACTCAGCATCAAGTGCAAGTGAACGGTCCCGCAGGCGCGGAGTCGATCATGCAAATAGATTCGCTGCACACATTTGTGACCAGAAAATATATTCCACATGAAATGGCATGCAAGGAAGTGTTGGAAACATTACACAGTTAATAAAACGCCTACGCTATCAATATGTGGGTCGATGCACTCGTTATGCAAAACGGAGGTGAGGCGTGCAGACAGGACACGAGAGTAGAGTATTTACAAGCAAACAACACAAGCGCAGCCCACTTCTCTACTCTTGTGTCCTGTCTGCACGCCTCACCTCTGTTTTGCATAATGAATCCTTACCAACTAGCTCAGCTTTCTGTCGTTCTAAGTCTCGATGCACTCGATTTCGTCCGCATTATAGGCACTCGCCTCTTGATTACTTCGTGGCACAGAAATATTCGGCATCAGGCTGTTTTTCTGCTGTGGCCTTTGTAGAAGCATGATTGTTCAAAGTGCAACAATTAAACAGATTCTCTGAGTTGCTTGTGGCTTCGCCAGTACAATTCCGGTGCGCTGGTCTGCCTGTCCAGCAATTTCCTACTGAAGGGAAACCTGCAAATAAAAACACCGCTCCGCATGCATAAAAATGCACTAATGTGACGCTTCTCAAACGATTGTGATGCACCACAAGAGCTGCCTACTCGCGTGACACTCTCAACAAGGAGATACATTCGTTTACTTACATGTGAAGGTATATGCCAGAGCACTTCGGGGTTTCGGTGGCACATAAGGCACGAACGAGTGTGTCATAGCGTCCGATGTCGACGCGCGATCGCATGTCAAACCTAAACTGTACGAAACTACTATGCAACCAAAAAACAGATTCGAAACCGAAATTCGTGTCATCCTTTATTGCATGAATGCGTACATCGTGATTTACATAAGTCATGGACTTAGCGATCGCTTTCTGTAAATTTAATATAACGTTCCACCTTCATAAAGCCATCAGGTATGCGTTTTTAGATGACAAAGCATTAGGTGACCTGTACTTGTTTTCAGCTCTTTCAATAGTAATTGCGCTGGCCACATTGACCAGTAGCAACAGGGCGGCGCCCTAGAGGTTCCCACTTTTCCGGCCCAGCTTTTCCTCTAGAGTTGTTCTACTAACTCTATGGCAGCAACGCGCCGCATCGGAGATTTCGGAGGCGATGTCGCAGCAATCTCTACCCACGTGCGAAGCTCTGTACGAGCTGCGGGATAGTCTCCTCAGTTCGTCAAACAACCGCAGTTCTATCTTATATCTTGTGCTTGGCTACGGACGCGTAACTGCATACTGTGTTGCACTCTGCTACATGCAAACTGGTTCAAAGACATCGTCAATCATTAATGTAATGCTTAATGGTCGGTGGCGTCTATGTTGCTGGCGGCATGCTGTACAGGGAAACATTCATTAGCTACCTACTGATAGCTTATGTGCGTGTTCGCCTGAGCACACGACAAAAATGTACCGTACATTTATGTAAATGAATCCAGGTGGTCAGATAGCACGCAACAAAAAATACATGCAATAACAGGGATACAAAAAGATGCCAGGTAGGCTGTCCCCATTGCGATATACACTGAGTTCGTGCAGCACTGTAACACGAAGAAAGCAAGCAGTCCTTTGGTTTCTGGGAAATTGTAGAGACGCCACTCACTCCTAAATCTAATTTCACAACCTTACACGACTTCTGCTCCACATGTACAAGCAATGAAGAGCTGCGCCGAAGCGAATGTAGAAGCGAACGTCAAGGCGAATGGCGAAGCTTCTATAAGCAGCTGTTCGCTTTACTAAAGCAACAACGCATTTGCAGGCGTGTGTTTGTTGCAGTGGGAGGATATCCACGTAGCGTTCGATGTTCAATTTCATAAATCGGCAGAGAACAGAGCCAATCACCAGCAGTGACTGTTTAAAATGTGCGTTTTCTCTAGCGGCGTGAGCGGCGGCGTAGAGGGTGACTGCCAGAGTGGGAAAGAGCGGCGGCGACTGTAGCGACACTCTTCTCCTCCGCCCTTCACTCCTCCTCGTTTCTCCTTTCTTTCACGCTCGAGCGTAGCAACGGCGCCAACATGAGCTCTTCGCCACTCCGTAGACGATTCTCGAGCAAAAATGGCGCTGATGCACGGCGCGAGGACCCACGTGATGCTATTAGGCCAATAGCGACGCGGCGTCGGCCCCGGCCAGAGCGCGCGAGGAGGAGGCGGTATTCTTCAAAGCGTGCCGCCACTTTACGAAGTTTAAGGGGCTTTATCGGCGACGAGAGAAGAATAAGGTCCCTAGATCTTTTTTTTCTAGGGACCTTAGAAAGGACGGCTGTCGAGAGTTGTCTGGCGTTGTTCTTCCTATAGTCGAGATACGGTGTCCAAGATGCGCACAGCGCCCCAAGAAAGTCATTCGTAATATATATAGAAAGAGAGAGAGAGAAATGAAGGAGGGGGTGCCCCTGAAGTATTGGCATCTGGCTTCAGAACTATCTATGTATACGCAGCAATCTGGTGCTATAGGTAACCACTCTTCCGCATAACGTGCAGCTTTACGACGGCCGATACCTGTCCGCCCTTGGCAACCTGGTCGTGGTCGTGCCGAACTACCGCGTCGGTCCGCTGGGCTTTCTAGGCAGCCGCGTGGGGACGAGTTTTCCCGAAAACTTGGGCCTGCACGACCAGCGGCTGGCGCTCGAATGGACGCGAGACAACATCGACTCCTTCGGCGGCAGCGCGTCGCATCTAGTGCTGGCGGGCCACGACGCCGGCGCGACGTCCCTGGGCTACCACCTGTTCAGCGGAGACACGGCGTTCTGGACGCAGGACGTGGATCGCTTCATACTCCAGAGCGGAGGACCCTTCCACAGGTGAGACGAGGAAAGGCCCCGGCGTGCAATACGTAACACATTCGTTTCTGTGTACGTGGTATTGTCTTTATGTGACTCCTAGCAGCGCAAGGAGTAATGAGCCATCAACTGCGGCCTATACGCCTCTACGTCGTTCCGGTGCTTGAGAAGCCTGCTGTTCAGCGGCATCATAGATATACAGCGCGTCGTCGCTGAAGTCCTCTATGGGCTGGCATCCAACAAAGGAGGAGCCGAGAGTGATGTAGCAGAAGGTGCTAGCGTTCTTCTCACAGACGTGCGTTGCAGAAATGGAGCAATTACCACATGTCAGGCTGCAGCCTTCTTCCACATTTCAGAAGACTATAGACGCAGGGCTAGAAAAGAACTGCGGTGGAGCCGATCTCACGATGACTCTCGACGGTAATGCGTTAGCATTAAATCATCATAACGACACACCCTATTATTGCCGCCGTCTAAACGAGTTATGTATGAAACGTATAGTCCAGCGGGAAGCTTCCCTAAGAACACGCGATGTCATCTAGCGCCGCCCCTGCGAAACCTTCGGGTGGCCTCCGAAATGCGTGGCGCACCGGCGCGTGTGAACGCTGAGAAACGCGCCCCTATGCGGCTACCGGGCTCCTCTCTCGCGCTTTGTGAACAAGCTGCGCCATCTGGTGACGCCGCCGAGAAGTCCACGCGCGGACTCCGAGACGAGAAGCGTGTCGTGCCAGTGCGTGCGAGCCCTGAGAACTGTTCCCTCGCTTGCCGCACACCCAGTATCGCATACCCGAGTTGGCGAGAGATTCACTGAATAGCGGCGCATGCCCAGTGTATTCATGCCGCAGCTCGCTAAAGCGTCGGCTCGAAAGTCGTTCATTGAAAAGGGGCATATATACCCAGTGCATTTGTGGCGCAGCCTGCTAGTTGGCATCGGGTTGCTGTCCTTAAGGAACCTGTGCGACGAGGGTGATATGACGCCTGCAGAATCGGAGAAATTTAAGGGATCTTTTTTGTCATTGTAGAGCTACTACCTACTACTGTAGAGTCATTGTAGAGATACCTACTAGCACATATACCCAGTGACCTAGTTGGCAGCAACGAGGTCCATCGAAGATCAGCGTGCACGAATCAATTAGCAAATACGTACAGGTGGCTACTAATTTGCTATTGCAATCGATGCTTCGCCTTTCGGGTGAAGCCCAGGCTTCTTTTCGAACACACAATAATGACTCAGTAAACTTGACCGTATATACGTTGTGTTCGACCTACGCACCGTCGCTCGCGCAGCTACGAAGGACAGAACGTGGAAGGAGCCCGTCAGCTGATCGCCAGCCTGCGTTGCCCCGGCGACATGTCGTCCGAGGTGACGCTCGGCTGCCTCCAGAGAGCGCACGCGGATGCGATCGCCCGAAGTCCTATCGCGCCCAGTTTCGTGCCAGTCTTCGGCAGGGAGCCGCTTCCGAGACCTCAGCCGCTGGATGCGCGGGACAAGTCTATCAAGGTTCGAGAGCGAAGCCCGGATGGGGCCCGTCTGCTGTTCCTACACGCCTCCCATTGAAAAAATTCATTTTGTGTTTTTCAATGCTATAGCAAGTATTTTGGCGATGGGAATAGCTATAGGGGCTTGTTGGTACGGCATATCTTATTTTGTTGTAGCGCAAGCTGAACAAGGACAGCAGAAAGGCACATCTGACACACATAGTGCTGTGTGTGCCAGATGTGCCTTTCTGTTGTCCTTGCTCAGCTTGCGCTACAACAAAATAAGTATCTTGGCAGTTGCCTGCTAAACATGACACATTAGTAAATACGGCGGCGGCGGCGGCGGTGCCGCAGCTGCTTACTCAAATTTAAGACATTTAAGACAGGCGTATACGTTTATCTATGGGTCAAATACGCGCAGCGGACCCCGATCATGAGAACGAAATTTACAGAAGAATAAAAATGGGTTTGAGTGCATACGGCAGGCATTACTAAATCCTGACTATAGGAGCGTATATGGTTCGTTGAAAGGAAACGTCAACACACAATCATCGCATTTTAACGGTTCTAACATAGGGTGCAGAAACTTGAAGGTTAAGGAAAAAGCTCTAGAATAAGTTAAGGACCACGCAAAGAGCGATGGAACGAGACATGTTTTTAAGAATTTAAGCTATGTGGTTTTACGTGCCAGAACCACGATCTGATTATGAGGCAGGGCGTAGTGGGGGTATAATTTTGACCATCTGGGGTTCTTTAACGGGCGACTAGATCTAAGTACACTGGTGTTCTTGCATTTCGCCTTCATCGAAATGCGGTCGCCGTGGCCGCGATTTGATTCCACGACCTCGTGCTTAGCAGCGCAACACCAAAGCCATTCGCGCTGTTTATACTGCTACTTATACGGTCCCCGCCTTGACTCTTCATCCCTTCGTGGATGGTATGGAACAACGTTTGGAACTCAACTACCCGGGTTACCAAACAAGGTCTCCAAAGCGTTAGCACACGAACGGGCCCCATATGTCGGCGCAACACCTCTGCAGGCGACCGGTCTCAAGGGGAAGCAGTTCCTGCTGGGTCGCGTGGCGTGCGAGGGCGCCTACCCGTGGTTCGTCGAGCAGCGCCACACGGGCGCGGGCGACCCGCAGCAGATCGCCACCCTGCTACTGGGCCACAAGGAGGTCCGGCGCTGGCAGAACGACTCGGGCGTACATCGAGGCCGCATCCTTCTCGAGCGCTGGCAGAACGCCACGGGCATCAGCCTGAGCCTGGACCCCGGACGCAGAACCTACCAGGAGGCCGTTGGGGACATCCTGGTACGGAACCGCGCATCAACGTCACGTCACGTCATCAACGTCACGAAACGTCACGCGCATTCTGCTGCCACGTGACCACGCGCTTCTAAGTGCTTCTAAGTAATAGCACATAACGCCTTCTGGTAACGAAACCGAAACTGCTTCGTAGAAAAGCTGTAATAGTAATTTATCTACGGCGCTCTGGGAGAGTTCGCAAATACTCCACGCAGTGAAAGCTGTCAAAACAGCGAAGTTGGTGTTCGTTTTCCCAATTAGAACTCGTGTCTAGCGTGATTTTCATGAAAGTAGTTTGTCTCGTCGTCGTCATTTTGCTAGATTCGAGCTTCGGTTCCGGATTGCGCACACACTGCAATTGCGTGAGGCTGTGAGCAAACCACGGTCGAGGAATGCTCTCTTGAACGGTCCATCGTCGCCCTCCGGGAGAGGAATCTCTCTGCGTCGACGTATCTGCTAAGCCTCTCTTCAAGTTAGGGGTATGCTGTTAGCTTGCCTTTAATTGCTTTCGCTTGGCTTGGGTTGTCTTCTCCTGAAAGTGGGGGTTAGCTTGCCTCCACCGGTGCTTGGCTTGTGCTTGTCGCTCTTGAAGCGCGTGATTTGCACGCTACGCACGCACGCACACACACACACAAACTTTAGCCATGCAGCAGAGTATAAAAATATGCCGTTGCACGTAGACCACGCGACCAAATGCATGTTGCCGACTATTATATGTAGTAAGTCACACTATCTTTTTTTAGATTAGATTTAGATTATTTAGCCAACTTCTGAAGCAACTAAATTAAGCAAAAAAAAAAATCCAATCAGAAAGTTGTAGAGCGCTTTGCAAAACGTCCGACTGAACAGTTTCTAACTTTCTATTTATTAGGTATAAGTGTTCTTCCGGTTATTGCAGATGCCCGCGAAATACAAAAAATATATATATACACCACGTGACATGCCCGCTTGCTTGGGTTTCATGAACAAGAAAAAAAAAACAAAACGAAAAATTCAATAACGTGGCGTCAGTACTACGACAGACCTACGGTGCTTGTTACTACTTAAACTATTCCTCGCGTCCTTCAGCCACTCTGCTGCGCGACTCGCAGGAAGTGTGCCCGATGTCCGAGCTCGCCGAGCAGCTGTACGCGTGGCACAACCGGGTGCACGCGTACGAGCTCGGCTACCGGCCCAGTTACTCCAGCTGGCCCAGCGAGACCGCCGCCGTCCACTTCGAAGACATGGAGCTCGTGTTCGGCATGCCGCTGAGGCCCGGCGTGGCGTCCAGCGACCTGGACAAAGCCTGGTCGCGCACCATGATCCACGTGTGGGCAACGTTCGCGCGAACCGGGTATGACGCAGCAACCAACACAGCTGCTATCCAATAATTCGCGTGGCTTGGCTATGAACGGAAACGCCGCTTTAGCTGGTCAAGCGTTTGTGCGAATAACATATCCCGGTCAGCAATGTGCCTTCCCTTCCAAAAATTGAAAAGCGTTTTTCACTCGTTTTACAACAACCGGATCCATAGTTTCAGAAAGGCAACGGTGCTCTTCAATATTCAGTGGCGGCTTCGAAACTGGCCTCGCGTTCGGGAACGTGAAGCCTTATTAGTCAGGTGACAGAGAAATTGTGGCTTCATCATGACATACTCTCGCCACAATGAACGGATATTGCAAAGAAGGGATAAGGCGTGCAGACAGGGACACAAGAGAAGTGGGCAACACGAACGCCGACTATCAACTGTCCCCTCCTCTTCTCTTGTGTCCCTGTCTGCACGCCTTGCCCCTTCTTCGCATAATGAATCCTTACCAACTAGCTCAGCTTTCTGTTGTTCTGAACGGATATTGCCTCTTTCAAACACTTCCAAGATTCGTGAATCGTCAGTTCATCTCGTTCACTATTACTGCGCACTATTACCCGCACGCTTGCACAGTATTTCACGTCAACCTCGTGACAGTTCTGATATATGCTGCCTTCTGCACTGACCAAGGAGGTTAAAGAAAAACGGCTGGAGTGAACGGAGCGCCCGTCGAGTGAAGCCGCCGCGTCACCATCTTGCGGGGGGCAAAAGCACGCCAGTCGCCGCAGCTTGTGTGTTTCGGGTCGTCGTATCTTGCCACGCGGTGCTGTGCCGATCCCAAAATGTGCTAGCGCAACGGGGTGTCTTTAAATTGACGTATAAGCAGTTGGCATTATTCTTCCCGTTTAGATAAACTTGGATATAAGCACTGCCTTGCTCTAGAATAAAGAAAAATATTTCAGACTAATAAAGACCGCCACCAAAGTTCCGAGAAGCCTCCAGACAATGGGATGCTAAGGCACCGGCAACACCCGACGATAATTAAGCTAATAATGAGTACATGCGTTTGTTGCATGTACTGCTATTTCTCATGCTACAGCTTCAGCTTTTACTTGCATATTGTTCTGACAGCTTTCCTGATTGATCAGTTTCTACACTGCATTAAAGAAAGTGAATAAATGCTAATTATTGCGCGAATTTTTTTTCCCTACTTTGCGGCAGCTGCATATTGGTGCCGATAAAATGGGAAAATGTCTTAGTATTCGGATATCTGCTATCCGGAGACCTCCTATATGGCTCGCCTCATGGTCCACAGTGTTGCATTAGAAGACGAAAATCCGTTAAGCGATTAAAAACCGCTGGAAAAGTCGGCGAACAGAAGCTGGGAAGCTCTTGCAGGCCGCTTCTTGCCCCTCGCAAGATGGCCTCCGCCGGCTTCCCCCGACTTCCACGCGCGCCGGGTTCGCGCAACGCCGCTCCACGCTATGGATCATGACCACATCGATTGATCTGTGCGATGCAGACAGCGCAGCGATGGATGGCAAATCGGCCAAGTCCGAACTCATCCATGATATGTGTATGTCTTTTCGTTCTGCCCTGTGTTGCCAGACGTTGGCTTTCCGCCGTCGAGTTACGTCTGCTCGAGGGCGTGGCTACGCGCGTTCAGCCTCCGAGTTTTCAGCCCCGATTTGTCGAACTGCAAAGGCCGGGAGAGGCACAATTTTCAAGGCCTAAACGCTGCCTTGGCACGAAGGACAGCTCGCTTGAGTTCCCCTGTCGCGGTGAGCCGCCTAAATCTAACGGCAGAAAATTTAGTTAACAAATTTAGTTAAGTAGCGCATAATTAATTACTAAGTCACAACCGTCTTCTGACGTCCACCACCACTAACACCGCGGTTCAGATGGAACTATACTCCTATTTCGAAAATCCTATTTACAGTACTTAGTCTGCGGTGAAAAACCCGATACACAGGGACACTAATGCAACAACACTGATAGCGCCATCTTGTGACACAGTTTAACTAAGCAGTAACCTCTATATTCTACGTAACTGTCGGGTGTAAGGCATGAGTAGAGACAACCATTACCACAGTCCTTTTTGTCAGTTTCGTTCGGCAATACTGATACAACAGACAGAGATATGTCCTTACTGGGGTCGAGGGGGCACAAAAACATTGAAACACGTAGTTGGACAAAGTGTAACATGATGCAACTACCAGTTTTACAGCATATACCGTATTTACTATAAAATTTTTTTTCTCTCGTATATAATAATTTTGAGAATTTCCTTTTTGCCCCCTCGACTATGGCTGCGTTAAAGTCCTAAGCTAGCATTATAACCGCAATACATTTTTTCTCTTAAGCATGCAAATTCCCACCTCGCGTTATACTCATTAAATTGGGTATTTGTCGTCCGAGGTCCATGCACTCTCTATAGTAATACATTTACAGCCAAGCTGCCACTGGGTGCACAATACTGTGTTGCGAGATCCTCGTCTGGAGTTTAGTTATGTAATTTGCAATGTCCTACACGAAGCTCATCTCAACTCAAACTCTACAAGGCCATCAACTTAGGTCGAATGGCTGCCCTTACTTGGTCAGGAAGAAATTCGAGGTGCTTACGGTAACGTTTGAAGCAGTCCTGAGAAATACTCAAGGACTGGCAACCCTACTCGCAATGCAGACCACAGTTCAAAGACAACCAAAGAGTAATGCTGCAGGATATGCCTGTAAAGCCTGTGGAACCAAAACATGGCACAGGCATCCAAAATTGTCTCATGTGCAGCGTGGACAGACTCAGTAATGCACAGTCCTTTTTTTCTTTCTCTGACCTCTTCTGCAACATACTACTATTCTGGAATTCCGTACTGTGGAATCTCTTACAAAAAACAACGAAAACACTACATGAAGTGTTTAACGAAACCTCAGCCGATCTATTGTACAAATGCACTTAAGCAACACTATACAAGCAGATGAAGTGCATCGCCAATGAGAAACTAAAGATAGCAACGGAATCAAAGTATTGTCAACGAGCTAACTTTGTCAGTGGCTGCTTTTACAGGAAATGTGCAGACGAGCAGAGCTTGTCCAGGCCACAGAAGGGGTTAAAGTGTCCGCGAGTGTGAGAAAACTTTCCGGTTTCCAGTGCCAGTGGCTCACAAACTTTTTATCTCCTTAACTAGCATGCATTGTCGCATCTCTCTTTCAGCCAGCCGCCTGCTGTGCACAATATGAGCTGGCCCAGGTACGACTCCACCCTGCATACCATAATGAAGCTGGGTCCCCAAGACGTCACCGAGCAAACCGAAACGAAGCGGACGCGCTGCAACCTTATGCGAGACACCAGTGTGCCGTAATGAGCGACTTCACACTCGAGTGTGAAGTCGCTTTCACCCTCTACTACATGCTCTTCACATTTTTTTTAATATCTGGTCTGCCCTGAAGTCGTACTTGCCTCACAAGCTAGCCACTTAAGTTCTTTATTGTATAACGTACGTTTCTTTAATATGTAGTCAATGTTCGGATGCAAACGAATTGTCAAATGAAATATACCTATTGAAATCATTCTTTCAACAAAAGGCATGCAAGTTATTTACCATTCAATAGACACTGCTGCCGACTTCCACTGCTGCAATGCAACAATATTTGTGTCAAAATTGCGTCATTGTGCCATCTGTAGTGCCTCTTCAGTACGTCACATCGACATTTGCCGCACTGTCCGAGCCATCACAGCCTATACGACATCTGTACATAAATAATTTTGCGTTTCCTTGTAATAGCCAACACTTACGCTGTTAACAACTGATAGAAGTACATGCGCAGATTTCAAAATTCAAGTGTCGAATCGGGTGCCTACAGTGATGTGTCGCATTCTGCACTGTGCACTGATATCAGATGTTTGTTTTACCGAGACCCTTGTGCGGGAAATGCTTGACCACCTGCGTGGCACTGGCCACTTGCTGAAATGGTGACACCAAGGTGAAGCCAGACTCTAGTTTGACATGTTCCTTGTATTCCTGCCTGCGTTTGCACGTTCACTCTTATTAGTTTAGTTTGGCACTAGTTTGCACACCAGATCCACCTTGCAAGTCGTTTTTTACATGTTAGCATTAGGTGTGTCAAAGCAGCAAAAAGTGTGTGTTTGAAGCAGACCAAGAGGCAGGCCATGTGTCGAGTAAGCTCCTGAACAAAGCTTTGCAATAGGATGAATGCGGTTTAAACCATGGATCCAGGGTCTCAAAGAGGTGCGGTGCAATGCCTAACACATTTCTCTTACATTTATTTATTTTTACATACTGCAGTCCCTCTTGGGCTATAGCAGGAGTGGGGATAACATCACGTGTCAACTGTGGACAAAAAGTTGGTCTTGGGGCAATGAACGAACATATCTGGTAGAGTAGTTTGCTGGGCCAGTTGGTGCATGGTGAACGTATAATGTTTTCCAGCAAGTACGGACGCGAGCACAAGTAGAGACAAGACAGGACAACGCTGGGAAATGCGTTCCAACGTTCAATTCAACGTTCGAACGTTGAATTCTTGAGTGGCGAAAAATATGCTTATACATGTCAGTTCTAGATTGCACTAGCAAAAGATTTAGGTTGTGAGAGCTAAGGGTGCGGGAAGGATCAGTAAATATGTATTTATCCAAGCAGGTACAGCATGGAGAGTTAAAGTTTGCAGGAACTTTACGCTTTCGTTGTGGCGATGTGTTGCCAGAGCGGTTAGGTTGAGATTAGAGAGGATGGCAGAAGGTGAAAAATCCCTGCCGTAGCGACAGTAGATAAAACGAACAGCTTCCTTTTGTATGGACTCAATCTCGTTTTTATGAAAATAGTTCCAAATTATAGATTCATAATCCAAGGATTGGGTGGATTAGTGTTTTGTATGCTAGCAGTTTAGTTTCTTGAGGAGACACACAAAGGGTGTGTTGGAGATAGCATAGAGTTTTTTGTTATTTAGCACATATTACTTCAATATGCTTGCTCCAAGATAAGCTGCAAGAGAATAAGAGTCCGAGGTACTTATATTCTGGTACTTATAGTAGAGAGGAGATATTGAAAGCATACGAGAAAATGGAAGGAGTTAAGCCCCTAATGAATGTCATTGAAACAGTTTTGGTGAAGTTTATAATCATCTGGCAAGTGAGCAAAAGTGTGAGAATGCGTCAAGAACAGTGTGATCTCCAGAAGAGTTAATATTGTGGTAGAGGATGCAATCGCAGCACAGAGACATATATTAGTAATTATATTTTTACTATTCTTAACGTACTGCTAAATCACCACTGAATTTCTCTTGTTTTACTGCAATGACAAATCAATCAGTGGCAATTGTGAGAGGAATCCAACAATCTCATTTATCTCTATCTATCTGGACTATCTAAGATTGTATATGAGCGTTGTGAAACAAAGTACCGTATAATAGCAGTAACCATGAGTGGGCAACATGTGAAGTATTAGTGGCCCTGGTGTGAACTGAAATCAGCACCGTGTGCAAGGCGAATAAAACCCACGAATGAACCGTAGCCAATTTTGAGACAAGGCACAGGATAGGGACGATAATCAGTGTGCCGTAAAATAAAGCATGCAAATTACACACATGGAAGAAAAGCAAAGTAAAAGGGCGCTGGCTGCAGTGCCCAGTGTTTAAAAAAACTTCACACACTTCACACAGTGAGAAATCCCAACTTTAAGAAAGATGCCGATTTCCTTCGTCATGTGTTTGCTTTTTGCTGCCATCCACCAGCCTACGGTCAGAAATGCGTGTGCGTCCATGGATAATATGACAAAAGATATTCACACGTAATGGCAATGCAATGGCCGCCTCAATAGTGGAACCCCTCACCCTCCGTTTTTACCAAAATGTTCCCATTCGCACCAAGATCATAGTAGAAATTTCGAATCAAAGGAACTTTAAACAAAGGATCACTCTGCATGTATCAGTCAACCTCTTCATCGGTTCTAGCACGTAGCTTGCGACCCTTTTTGACAGCACCGCGCCAAGCAGCACTGGAGGCAACTTCAGCCGCTTCTTCCTCGTCATCGTCAACAACCAGCTTGTCAGGGTCGTCGTCGAAGTCTGCGCAGTCGAAACTTATGAGCGAGCTAGAGGACACCGCCGGTAACGACGTGCTCCTCTGACGACCGGCTCCGTCAGGGGAGGCCTTCTTCGCGACGGAGGGCTTCACCCCGACGACGCATTCCGGCATGACCAATTTGCCGGTTCCGATCCGACGCGACGACGACGAAGGTTCAGCGGTCGCGTCGTCCATGTCGGCGTCGCCGTCGCAGGTGCGCTTCTGAAACACGTGCCTACCCACTGCAGGCGCGTCTCCGCCGGACTCCGCCACGATGCGGTCTTCGTCGTCCTGCGACTCCCGTTCCCTCTGAAGCCGCCTCTCGTGTAGGTAGTCCAACGCGGCAGTCGTGTTGCTCGCCTCGGACATGTCGTCTTCGGAGACGCTGTCCAAAGTGTAGCGCGTCCATCGCTCCGGATGGACTTTGTAGTCGGGTGTGGTGCTGGCCGAAGAACCGGAACGACCAGCACCGGACGACCTAAATGCGCCCCGCGGGCAAGAACGCTTGCTCGGACCGCACGGCGCCGACCACGGTCTCTTGAAGACGCCGTCTGACGTCGGTGATGGCCTGTTTCCGAAGTCGTCACCGACGTCCGGGTCTTCCTTGAGGTACGACTCCTCGTATCCTGAAGAGCCGTCCTTACGAGCGCGCTCCCGAGCCTGGTGTTCGGCCTCGAGCGCGTTCAGCGAGTCGAACACCGAGCTTATTCGGCCCGCTACGCTGCACAAGTCGCCCGTCCGGAGTTCGAAGCGCCTCGCGGCCGACGTATCGCTCCTGTTCAGGCTTGTCATGGTACGTTGTGCTTACGTTGTGGAAAAAAACGAATCGCCAACGTAACCTCAGGTGCAGCGCGAAATTGCAACACGCACAGCCCGCGCCATTTTTGTTTACAACGCTCGCGTAAATCACGTGATTTTTATTTTCTTGACAGGTGGCGGCATCACTCGTCGCAAATAAAGCTGCCGCAATCGTTTTGCGTCAATTAGGTCCTTATACACCAAACATTTACATAGTGTTTTAATAAAATAACTATTCGCTACAAATATTAACAAAAAGAAAGTTTTGGCTTCGATTGACCTGCAAGTGGCTACTTTGTCGGCCGCGCCATCTTCTGTGACGCGGTTGAAATCTTCCGCGGTCTGTTGCATTGCAACAGCGACAACAAACTTTCGTTGTACCTAATTTACACGATAACGAAGGACTAAGCCAGGATGAGTGGCGGTGTCTACGGCGGAGGTGAGCCTTCGGTGTCATTTAAACACATATATGCGTCCTTGCAACGCTTTCCGATCGCCGCAGCGCACAATGCCGGTGCGCCTACGCTATGTCGTGCATGGCGATCGTCTTGGGAAACGGAAAGTTTGTGCGGTTTCTTGCAGCATCGCGATGCTGTGTTTTCGTCTGTTTATTCATCCCAACAACGGCATCTTATTAGATTCTCACGCGGTACGACACATGCAAAACAACCGTTCACCGAAAGGCCCGTAGATCAACATCGCGCACAGGAGTTAACAACGCATGAAGCTGCCCAACATAAAGTCATGAAAGACGCAGTAAAATTGCGCTGGTACGCGTCACCTACTCGTTCATTCTAATTTGCTCACATGTTTACAATTGAAATAATGCGTTAGAGAGTAGGTTGATGTGCCTGTGCTATGAGACTAATTCAGGGTATTTTCCAACCGTTTCACTAAGTACCATTTCATCGGGTGCCATCCCGTCAGATGACGTTTCGTCGTTTTCTAGCCCAGAAATCCAACTATTTTGCAAATGCTATGTAAAACCTGTACCCGACGCGACTTTTCGCTTTAAATGTGTACACTAGGACAGCTGAACAGCTGTTTTTCAAGAGCTGAACGAAAATGTTCTGTGTGCTCAGTGAAACTTGTAGAAGCGACCACAGGACGCTCATACCACCGCATTTCCGTGCCCAACTTACTTTGTGCTGTTAATTCCAAATGACCAGTTGCAGTATCCCAATTCAGGTAGAAAGTTATTGCTAGTAGTTGCAAAATGCTCGTTATGCAAAGTAGTCAAAGTGTGTTGTGCTGCTGAAAGCGATCACATTGCATTAAGTTATGCAAATCAAACTTTTTTCTAACGTAACAGCAGTCAACAAAGCAGCCTTAAGTGAGCGCTAAATCCATCAGCAGAGCCACGTTTGATGAAGTAGCCGGGGTTCTTGATGACATTGCGGGGTTGAGATGACATTGCTAAAATATGCCTCCGTTGAGTTAACAACCTCACTTCTTACATTTCCAGACGAGGTCGGAGCCTTGGTCTTCGACTTTGGACACTACTCCGTGCGAGCTGGCTATGCTGGCGAGGACTCTCCGAAGGTAAGTCGACCATCTCGAGAAATCATACTGGTCAATGTGATGTCATAGCAACAGGAGGCTGTGATTGCATGGTATCACATACAGTTGATGTGTGCACCATTCGCTCGCTTAAGAATAAGAACACATTGTGACTCTGAAAGCTGGGTGTTCCTCGAGTGATTTTAAGTGCCCCAACCTGTGCTGCCAAATCAGTTTTTTTTTTCTATACCTCGCGCTTGCTTTGCATTTTGCACAGGTTAAGCCTGGATTTGAAGGTTCTTCGCTATTGCTTTTCTGGGAATGTGGAGCATCCCTTTCACGTTTTCTCTCCTTTCCTGGGTCTCCTTTTATCACATGTTGAATGCGAAAAATCATTGAATGAAGCAGAATGGAATAGCATATTTGGTGATGCAGGAGGCAACTCAGTGCATTTGGCTTTAGTGGGTCCCAAGTGAGCTTTAGTGAGCCCTTTAATGTGGCCCAAGACCACTACTCTAGGCTAGCTGACATTCACATCAGTGATTTGTAGTACCACGTGATCACCACCTCTGGTTGCCATGTTGTCACTTTCAGTGCATGCCACACATATTGAACTCGTCATGTTAAAGGATGATATCATTACTTGCTTTTGTGCTGGATGAATTGAGTCTTGATACCATGATCACTGGCACAACAGCGATCTGTTAAAGGGAAAAAGGATTAATGAGATGAAAATTCCATGCCAGCACTATAACGCCTGGAAACATATTTGTTTCGATTTAAAGAAAACAGACTCATGAAAATCTCCTATCATAGAGATCACAATTTTGTCACACCAGCTTGGCTACTTGAAGAAGCAGACACCACATGTAAGATGAGTTGCAGATAGATAGATGTTAACTAATAACATTTTATTATGTAACCTTGTAATTAACGCTTTAAAGCACATCCCACTTGCAGAATCGACAACGGGGCAGGAATTAAGCTATACCCATTTACCGAAATCCAGTTCCTGGCACCAGTTTCAAGAAACGTGTCCTCAAAATCTGTGGCTTAATGCATTGTTGTCCCACTTAACACTTATCAGTACTCCATCTTCCACGGTGCTGACAAGTGTTAATGGAACATCAACATCACTTTGCAATTTGGGCAAGTAACGCCCATATGTTCAAGTAAACAAGCTAATGTGCAAGACTGCGATAGCTACCACAAGAAATCAACTGACATGACATTTTCAACTTCAACTAATGGGTTGTCAGATCAAGAAACTGCTTCATTCCTCGCCCTGTAGGTCTAGACTAACCCACCGCACCTTAGAAATAATCTTCCATGATGCCATCTATTTTTCCTTGGGCTCTCAAACAATTGAAGTGAACTTTATCTAAGGAATTAATTGTCCTGTACAAAAGCTAATTACATATTTGTAATCAGTGCAAAGGACCACAGAGATGTAAAGTTTCATTTATATTGGTGAAAACTAAATGGTCTGGCCATTTGGTCAAAACTAAATTTTGAACCAGTCATTTTTGCGAGGTAAATGAAGACCCAAGCCCTTTAAACCCGTTAAAGTATATTGGCAAGTGTCAGGGCAGCCGAAATAATTTACTCTAATACTTGTTTTTATGGACCAGTTTCGGTACTCAAAAGGTAGATGCGTTGTGACACATTAGTTCACTCTGTTCCTGCTATCACTGCAGCTGTCACGTGTGAACACAGCCAGGGGAAACGCGTGTAGCAGTCCAATTAATATTTGTATGAGCACATACTTATACCTAGCCGTACTGCTATGCAACATCTGGAAATTTCACTCTGTGTCATAACGTAGCTGTAACGTCTATGATGCCAGATCCAGCATTTCAAGACTAATGTCTCCACATCTTCACAGTTGCCAAGTGTACTTCATTTGCGTGCAAGAACCATGTGATAGTTTCTAGAGCTTGTGTCAATACTCCTTTAATAAGTATGTTTCCATTAATATGGATACCTGATTATGGTCAAAATCAATGTAATGAACACAGATATATCAAAGTTAAGGCAGAATGTTTCTTGCTGATATCAGTGCGTAACAAATACTATACGCTTATCATTGGTAAAGTTGAACACGGACATAACAAATTGTTGGATCCCAACGAAGTAAACGTAACATGTCTCTTGCCGATATTAGCGTGTAACAAATATATGCTTAATAATAATCGGATATAATTAGGATTTTTTTGTGCCACATGCAATTTCATTATTAAGAGGTTTGAATCTATCAGTGTAACGAAAGTATTTTCATGTAAGAAGCAACTTCACTGTAATGAGGTTAAACTGCATGTAAAGGGCAACAAAAGCAGAGATGAATGCAGAAAATTTTCACTCTTCAGGCAGAGATTCCCAGTTCTGTTGGAGTCATCGAAGAACTGTTGGCTGATGGACCCGACACGGAAACAAAGGACCTGGGTGCGTCGGCCCCAGCTCCTCAGAAGAAGTACTTCATTGACACAACAAGCATTCATGTGCCAAGAGCTAACATGGACATGGCCACATTTCTCAAAGACGGCATGGGTATGTTGGCATTGAAGCATCAGTTTCAGCATGAAAAAAAGAAGAAAAACCATTTTTCACCCCGTTCAGTGCAATGTTGGTAACCTTTATGGACAAAGTCGCCAAGTCACATCCCGAAGCACTATTTTATGCGTTGCATATTGCAATCACTCACTTCAGCCCTTGGGCGCGGCCGGGCAGCCACCATTGAGGGTATGAGCCATTGTTCATTGCTGCGCATCTCATATGTGGGTCTATTCTCTTTTAAGTTTGCTATGTTTGTTATTAAGTTGCTTCTATTTTTATGCGTTGCATATTGCAATCACTCAGTTCAGCCCTTGGGCGCGGCCGGGCAGCCACCATTGACATTTAGCGCTACCACGTGACGTGACGTCACGACAGCCGGAAGAAAAGCTGGACCCCAACTAGCGCAATATGCAACGCATTCTTGGCTTAACCAAGCTAAGCCTGGCCAATTTTTTTAGTGAAAGGGCACTGAGCAGCGATGGTAATGACTTGCTTGGCTTATTTTTAATTGTTCCTAAATGTCTTTCGTATTATATCCTAAACTGTAGCTTACCTCCTGTAGCGGCGAACCGATGAGCAGAATGTGAAAATGAAAAACAACTCCCGATTTTCTAAAACAGTATCAAATCTCAAGGTTATGTTTCAGCTAGAAAAACAGCTTTGATGCACCCAGATGGCTCGATGACAAGCGCTTCGGTATTTCTTTAGCCATAGTGAGAAATTGAGATGCAGATGTTCACCTTTACAATAATATGAAAGTGAAATTCAGCGAAGGTCCTGTTAAAAAAAATTTACCAGAGACAATTTATTGACTGTTCCTTCACTGAAAATACAGTTACTGAAGAAGTCGCTAAGGTCTAAGAAAGGTGACATTTTCGCTAACATTACTGAAGACTTGCTAAACTTAGCAACATTTTCACTAAGCTACTGATACTGGTTCACTGCACCATACAGTCGAATCTTGTTTATGACGAATGCAGGTGCACAAGGTAAATATAAACTTTTCCTCTCTGATATAAGCATGTAACAAGTATGTGATTATAACGAGGGTATTTTCATGTCGGATGCGACTTAATTATAATGAAGTTAGACCAACTTAGGACATCTTGTTGTTGTTTCCAGCGCACGCAGGCTTAAGGAAATAAGAGACAGAGAAAGAGCGAGAAGCTTAGTACTTTGCTGACTGTGTACTTAAAACTCTGGGTTTCCGAGTTTTAGTCAGCTCGAATGGGTTACTGATTGAAGTAATCGAATTGCACAGGAACCTACAGATTAATACCATATAGCTGTAATTTGGCGAAGATGTTCCCAAATAGGTCTTTTTCAATATATCAATCAAATAATCAATAACTCCGGTCCTTAGAGACATTAGATTTTTTAACCGATGACGGCCATTCAATTTACAGTGCCGAGCAGATGACTATTGAGAGAGGGTGCCGGACATTCCATGCCTCTCATATGCATTTCTAGCTGTGGATCTGTTTACTGAAATATTTTTGTGGGCCGTAGGCAGTTTGAGACATGATAACCACATTTACGTTTGCTCTTTTTAATGACGAGCTTTTTATTGCAGTTGAGGACTGGGACCTGTTTGAAAAAGTGCTGGACTACACCTACAGCCGACATGTCAAGTCAGAACCACACCTGCATCCTGTCCTGATGTCTGAAGCATCGGTATGACCAACTTGATGCTATCTTAGCTTATAAGCTAAAAGCGGAGTGTACTGTAGCACTCTATGCTGAATGCAATTTCCTCTCACACCTGAGATTTTTCCTTTTGTAAGGGCTGGTAAGCAAAAAGCTTGCAACAAGCTGTGATATTCCAAGCAGAGTACAATAACATGTCTTTGTCACTGCTGTGGAATTAAAGCCCTCGACACTTTTTGAAGTAGAACAACTTTTGGCACAGACAAAACTTCTGATTAAGGAAATTATTTTCTGTCCTTTCACGTGCCATATAAGCGGTGTCTACTGTAGTACTATATGCTGAATGTAATGAAAAGCAATGAAAGAGGTGGGCCCACTGCCTGTTGACATGCTGGCATCAACAGCAAACACCCAGACTTCTACCTTCCAAGTCATTTTACTAAAACACCTCTCTCATGTTACTCAACCTTATAGTACAGGTCGAATCAGAGGTGTTTGAAGACATATGTGACACATTTTAAATGCCATTATATTCATCAGTGTTTTTGCTTTTTGTTGCACTATCTTGGCATGTACAGTTGTGTCCACTGCACCTTTGGCTGCAATGCATACCTTCAGGAGGTGTTTACGTTTATTAAGGTGTTTATGTTTATTGTACCTGCAGTGGAATGCCCGGACAAAAAGGGAGAAGCTCACTGAAATCATGTTCGAGAAGTACGGCGTTCCAGCTTTCTTTCTCGTGAAGAATGCAGTCTTAGCAGCATTTGCCAATGGCCGCTCAACCGGCATTGTTGTCGACAGTGGAGCCAGCCAGACCTCGGCCATCCCTGTGCATGATGGCTACGTTCTGACACAAGGTGTGCAATTCTTAAAATTTGCTATCTGCGTATTAGTCGTCATTTTTATCTGTCTTGCAAGGCCTTAGTCACCTAACTTTGTGCAGGAACATGTTTTTTCAACCCAACAAATTTATATTATATTTTTGCTCTCCTGGCTGCTTTGCTTTTATTCTAATTTTGTAGCAAGATAAAATAGTTTGGTCCACATTGTTCAGTAAAGCATGTGATGTATTTGTCTGCCTTATTCATGCAGGGGAAAAAAAAGAAGAGAAGCACTTCATTAAGAGATAAGTAAACTGCAGTAAACAGGTGCACTGGTTGTTGGGAACTAACTGTATTGGGTTAACAAGGCAACCAACCATGCCTTGTATTTTGTTGAATGGTGCAATCCAATAAATAAAATTTTGTCATGAAATATGAATAAAAACAAAGCAACTGTAAGCAATAACTTATTTTGATGCTGTCAATAGTGGTTGAAGAAAGAATGTTGTTGCAGCCAACATTTCAACATTGGCAGCAGTATTATGAAAGTATCACTGTTCAAAGGTTTGAATTTATTTAAATTGGTGATTGGCAATTGAAATGAACAATCCTAAATTCATATGCATTGCCAAACACATCTACTGCTGCTACTGTGTGTAGTTACGGTATCAAATAGCCGGTGCGGTTACTCACTCTTCCAAATGCCATTGTTATTTCATACATAACTGGCAATAATGATAACCCCAGGAGAGGGATAGAAACAAGACCATCAACTTTTATATTGTTAGAAACTGATGGTCATAGTTGAGTGATGTCAGTTCTCAGTTCTTAAAGCGATTGTGTTAAGGGCCCCGTGTCGCAGAAAATGCGGCGTCAGCAGAGTTGTCCATGAGCAACAAATGCTGTATATATTTAGGTATATGTACAGTGCTCACGGAATGAAATGGGACACGAAGCATTTAGTAGAATCCTACATATGTGCAAAGTACGCGAGAGAACCGTGTCATGTCACTAAGAATATGGTTACCAAAGGCGACGAGGACTCCGATGTAAGTGTACGCACCAGAATTACGTCGATGTGACACGAACTGCAGCCGGTTGAAACAAAAGTATGCGCATTACTTAGCCCTAAATTGACGCGTTTCATTCCGTGAGCACTGTACATGCCACGCCTTGCTATATGACATGCGGTATATGTGGGTTATTTTGCCACACCATTCTATCACTAAAGTTGCTAATACCTTGTTTTACATTCTTCACAAAGTTATTCCTTGGAATTTTGAGACTGACAGCTCACTAACGTGTGTCACGAAACAAAACGCCGACAACGCATCACATTATGTTAAATATTCTCAGACTTCAATATTAAAAGTGCGAAACAATAACAGAAAGCTGAACATTATACAATCTTTATGATGCGGCTATACACTGCCTTCGTTATTGGCCCACTCAAAGGGCCATGTTTCTACCAGAAAGCTCGCTTTAGTGCATTGCGTTCACCACCAACGTTTCCTGATAAAGATTACAGTTACATAAACTGCAGTTGCCGGGAAGCGTGAGATGCAATCAGGGACCTTTGAATGCCATTGCATTCCACTTTTAGAGGCGAAGCTTAAGCGTCCTCAAGTTCTTTAGGTAGCCTTGCCGCTGCATGTAAAACTGATCCATAATAATTTGTTCTTGAACTTGGCACTGTTAATGCGCTTGGCGTCAGTGACGATAAATGCTTCTGTATTTTTGTGGTCTCGTATTGCTATCTCGCTAGTCAAGAAAGATAAATCGCGTGAACTGCAGGACCGCATGGTCCTATAACTATTTCATGTCATGCTGGCTGTGTAAGCAATTGTTGTCTCTCATTTCAGCGGTTGTCAAATCACCTCTGGCCGGTGACTTTGTCACCATGCAGTGCAAACAGTTCCTCGAAGAACAAGGCATTGACATCGTCCCAACTTACATGCTGGCTGGCAAGGTAAAGCACTGCTCAAGGTCTTCTTTAGATGTTGTGGGCTCTTTCATACAGCCCTCAAAGCTTGCCCCACAGCAGCATGGGTGCTAACAAAGTCAGTTTGGTTTCCAGCTGGTTCTTTTTATCACAGGTTCATATGCAATAAAAAAATTGACAGTATCCCCCCCCCCCTTCCCGGATAAGGGGGGGGGGGATACTGTTTTTTCAACATCGTTCAGCAAACCTCTGATTCCACAACACTGTAAAGCGTGTTGCGCACGTTAGCAAAGTATTATTGCTTTCAAAGTGTGTCGCATTATTTCTGGCAGCTGACTCTAGTAGCATTACTGCACTCATGCTTGTTAGTGCTGGTTTGGCAACCCATCAGAAATCTTCACAATCGTGATCCACCACATTAGTGGTTAGCATGTCTTCTCTCTCTTTTTTTTTTTTTTTTTTTTTTGCAGGCTTATACCTCTGCCACACGGTCACATGCAAACTCTTTTTAATTCCATCACCATTATCTTGAGGGAAATGCCCTTGATGTTACACGATCGGCCTTCTGCTGAGGGAGCTTTTGGTCAAAGGAGATTGTGATCTCCCTCGGTGGCTGAACTGTGTACTCTCATGTCCATACAAGTTGTAAAACCGATAATTGTTGTTTGCATTAAAATTATTGTTGCGCTTTGCACTAAAATTATTGTTGCACATGTTTAGAACGTTTCTATTGAATTAAATTCAATAGAGCAGAAATTCGCATTCACAAGCTCAAGCGCAATCCAGCAACAGTTATGCTTGCTGATGCCCAATACTCTCAACCTAGACCGCTTGGTGCCATGTTTTTCTAGTCCTTCAGGGCGTTTATATGAACCCCACAGGATCGTGTCGAGTCAGTTTGTAGGGCTATAATATGCCTGTCGAGTTCATGTACACGCTAGCTGGTCGGACTGAACATGCATCGAATCGGGCTGAGTCAGCCCGACTGCATGGGGTAGGCTGGCCCAGCTTGAGCCAATTGCAGCATGCATGTAAGCATGGACAGTTCCGGCCCGCCAGGGCCAAGACTTGTGCAGGAACGTTGGGACGTCGCAATTTATGCATCGGCAGTGGCGATAGTATCAGGACAAGTCGAAGACAACGCACTGTGCAGTGCAACCTCCCCGTAGCGATAAGACCCACGAAATAGAGCTGTTGCAGACAGCAGCAGGAACTGGAAGCCCAGTTCGAACGCGTTGATGCTTTGGCTCAGCGCTGTGTGCCATCGTTGTCCAGACTCGTCAGAAGCGAGTTCATGTAAACGCGGTCACGTCGGGCTCAGTCAGCGCGATTTCTGACTCGACCCACTCGTGTCGGGTTCGTGTAAACGTGACCCTTGTCATGCTAATCATGCAGTGGTCAGTGTGGTCACTCATAACTTGCACTGGCACAGTAGAGGAGAATAAAAGGAAAGCTCAGGAGGTCACCGTGCACAAAATGTTGCGTGTTAGTGTAGTTTGCAATAGTTCGTGCAGCAGATCGCAGAGCTTTACTTGCCATACCGCAAAGGAAAACACAGATGAGCACGGGGTGGCTAGCGTCGCTGTCGGCACTGCTACTTACGGAGCACTACTATGACGCACTTTAATTTTTAACAAAGTGCATGTTTTTCACATCAAATACCTATATTGAATAATGTTTTTATGGAAGGACGGTTAATTATAACTATCAGCATAATTAGAAGTTACATTCTTGTACTTGTACAAAAGCCAAACACTGCTGAATGCACATCTGGTGGTTACTTTTAAAACTCCTTATTGGCCGTATGACGCGACCACAACTTCCTTGAGGTCGAACTCCCGTAGGAAGTCTCGTGCTCTCTTATCCTGAAGGAGTTGTGCGTGCCCCTGTGACACAGGTATTAGTTTGACCGTGAGATAAATGGTAATTAACCATTTGCAGGAGGCTGTTAAAGAAGGAGAGGCAGCGAAATGGACAAAACGAAACAACCTGCCCGAAGTGACCAAGTCCTGGCATAACTACATGGTCAAGGTAGGCTTAGCCGCTCAGCCTTTGGGCGCACAATTGCATTGCAGTTTCTGTGTAGCGTACGTGTCATTGTATTAGTATTACATTCTGTTTAAAAAGATGCATAATTTCTCTAAGCAAGCCACTGCTGCATGTTGCAATGTAGCACTATCTACAGTCAAACCTCTGTTACATAACAAACACGGATATAACGAATTATCAAATCACTGAAGTAAGTCTAGAACGTTTCTCCCCAATATTAGAGAGAGAGAAAACCTTTTATTAAAAAGAAATAGCTAAAGGACTATGGTGCTTCCGGTGAGATGCCTAGATTGATCGTTTCGCTCCTCAAGCGGCATAGCAGCAAGCTGTTGTACATGGCTTTCAGGTGGGCTACCGAGCTCAGTCATTATGTTAAATGGCTGGACACTTCCTGGAAGTACCCCTGTCCATTGAAAGCCAATATGAGCATGAAACAAATATGCGCTGATAACAAATGTTGGATATAATGAAAGTACTTTCATGTCAGAAACAGCTTCATTGTAAAGAAGTTTTATTGTTATTTTGGATGAGGAGTCTCCTGCGACAGCTTTTAACTGTAGGACAGCGTATTGCGATACTTATTCTTTATTTTGCTTGAATGACTAGCACTTATTGCAGTAAAAGCACTGAAGTGCCTCATCATGTAAAGTCGCTTTTAAAGTGGCCGGTCTACTGTGCCACCAGCTGTTATATTTTGACTCTACATTATTGTGATGCATTGTTGATACACCATTCCTGGAATTCATTTTACTGTTTAGAAATCGATAATGGTCACCTTGATGTAGCACATGTAAAAAGTGCAACAAGTGGCGTTCTCTTCAGTAAGCACTAGAGTGTGCACGTGAATGAGGAACTTTGGACAACACTGCCAGTCACATCATCGAGCAAGCCAGCTAAGCTAAACTTGAGTAACTAATCAGTGCTTAGTAAAAAAATGAAAAGGGTAGAAAACAACGGGACAGAATGAACAAAGGACAAAAGAAGTCAAGGGTTCCTTCTGCTCGTTGCTTTCTGGGTGCTGGAATGTCATGGTTCCAATTAGCCGAGCTCTGTGTTAACCACTGCAACTTTTCATCTTCAGGAAGTTATCCAAGATTTCCAGAGCTCTGTTCTGCAAGTGCTAGACTCCCCCTACGACAAAGAGTGAGTTGTTTCTTCTGATACCACTCATTATGCGTGGTCATAGCAAGGCTAAAATTGTACACGGAGATAGTTGTTCTTTTCATGAAGTGAATTTAAGATATGTCATTGGAAAATATTAATCTTAAGTTCTTGGTACCAAAGGTGTATCAGTCATAGTACCAAGGTAGCCTTGCAAGCTTTGATGTGTGGTTTGTTTTATGGTAGTATCATATTGGTACAGATATGTGCTAACATCGCTGTGTTAGTGAGCTGACATGTCCATCATATTTAGTGGGTAATAAACACAGTGATGGCTCACCACAGTACTAACAAAAGAGGGCCTATTGCCTGCTAACATCACTGCAGCACAACTGGCAATAACATTTTTTAAACGGTTTTTCGTGAAACGTAGAAGAAAATGTGCATACAAAAGTTAAGACATAATTTGTATGTTTTTACGTTTGAACAAAATTTTGTCATTATCACTAATAAGCTATGCAGAGAGCTCAGTGATTTTATGCCAAAGTTGTAATTCTGAGTTGGAAAATAGAATCGACTTGTGCTGCAGTAACTAGTGTAAGCACCGCATTCAGTCTTTCTCCTGTGGCATTGACATTTAAAAAAAAAAAATTATTCTCTTGTGCATTCAGGTGTGACACATGTTCATGTCTCCAGATGATGTGTACGCTACCTGCTGTAAATTTTCCAGGCAAACTCAGTTCTGGTTGTCTTGTATTTGCAAGTGTGATAAACAACAGATCACATCCTGGGCAAAAAAAAGACGGGGTGAAATAAGGATAACACTAACAGTCTGTTAACTTTAGTGATTGATTCACCACCCAAGAGCTAATGCAAATGAAAGTTTATAACCTAGCTGTACATTTAGCACCACCTGTCAAACATCCATAACTCGAAATGTAGTAATGGTTATCTGTCATTCATAACACAAAGTGTTATGGTAGTTATCGAATGCTTAGTGTCCTATTGCATACAAGGTGAAACAATGCCTAAGGCACTTTGCTTACTAGTATAATAACACTTGGCCTGCACCTTTGCCAACTTGTTCATGTGACCAGATGGCATCGTGTAATGTAGGCCTGCCAATGCAACATGTTACTGTACAACTTTCACTCTAAAGTAGTGCCCAAAAGTTCTCAGCCTGGGCAGGATGGAAATGATAGCATTGTGGAACATGCGATTCATTTAACATGTTCACTGCTAATATCATTGAACTTGGTGCATCACTTCTAAAGGCACTCAATGAAATGCAATTTTTCTAGCAGCACTCGTGTTTGTTCATTCTGTGTTGCGTCCTTGTTTTTCGTAGTGCGCTGCCATATTCCATCGTGATTAGCCAACTAGCTCACCTGTACGTCTTACATTTTTCTCTGTTGTCTATTTGCTTGTGGTCTGCCAGGACGGTAGAGAACATGCCAACTGTGCATTACGAGTTCCCCAATGGCTACAATCTGGACTTTGGCTCAGAGCGATTCCTCATCCCCGAGTCACTGTTCGATCCATCAACCATCAAGGCAAGTTGGTTAGCATTAACCACCAACAACACATAATTTGCCAGTTGAGAGCAGTGTAGATGACTTGTTATGGTTGAAACTATGCTACGAGCAGCAAGTCATGTTATTGGAAACACCTTGTTCCAATGAGTTCCGTGCAGCACTCCATGAAAAACACAGCTTTCAATTTCTGCTTCTTTATGGTCCCTGCATCTGTTATACTGACTGTGAAGGGGTTATTTGAATATGTTCTGCACTGGCTTCCCATGATGTCATGGATTCTGAAGGCATCTGCTAGGGCCTAGCTAATTGTTTATTTGTAAAAATACACTACATTCTGTATTAAAGGAGCCAAAAGGTAGCATGGAAAGTTTTGGGAACATTCACCGAGTTAACGCGGTCCAAATACGAGAAAATACACTTTGAAATCTGCGACACGACATTGACAGACCGATGAGCTTTGGTGTGAAATTTAAAAAAAAAAACGATACTTTCATTTTTACTTTGTCTTCTAATAATCAACCCGGTATCACGAAATTAACGAGAATTGAGTGTTCAAGGATTCACTATATCAGTCCAAAATGATTTTTAGTGTTTCACTTAGTGTACTTTTAACTCGTAATTCTTGAAAGGATACTTGGGGAGTACCCCTAATGTGAATACCATAGGTACTCAAGCACAGTTGCAGTCATTGCTCTAACCATTACAGCGTCTTGGTCCCTTGCTTGTGTCCTGACTTTGTCAAGCTAAGGGCTGTTAGTTTCACTTTAAATTTTTTTTTTTTTCCCGTGTACACTTGCAGAGTGCACCTGGTCAGACCATGATGGGTGTGGCACAAGTGGTCACAACAAGTGTCGGCATGTGCGACATTGACATACGACCTGTAGGTGCATTTTGATTGACCTCACCTCTCCTTTCAGTTCTTTGGCTGTAGGGTTTTCGTCTATGGATAGGCGTTAAAACATGTTTTTTTTTTTTTTTTTTAAATCTCCTCCCACTCCATGGTGATGTCCATCAGAGCTTGTATGGAAGTGTCACAATTACGGGAGGCAACACCCTTCTCCAGGGTTTCACCGAACGGCTCAACCGTGACTTGTCCGCAAAAACCCCACCCGTGAGTAAACCTGCTGTCTTTCTTGCCAATTTCTTGACCACTTAGAGGGGTCAATTCATAAAGCTCACACTGTCATTCTCAAACCTCGGGAACTAGGTTCTAGGGCATGGCCTGCAACACAAGCAAACGGCTCTCTCTCATTTCTAGTCAATTCAAACATTGTGTGCACTACCACCATGCAGCGCTGCTGCAATTTCAAACTAAAGCTAACCATTTGCTCAATTTAACCAGACCATGAAGCCGCTTGCTTCATCCTCCTTTCCCCAAATGAAAGCAAAAATGTGTGAAACTCATTTGCAGAAAAATAACCAACTTCAACATAAGAGGATTGAAACGGACAACATATCGTCTTGTGTTCGCATTTTGTTTTGAACCATGTATCCCTACTGACTTACTCGGCTTTCTGTCGTTATAAATACTGAAATGTTTTGTTGGAATTAAATGATTCCAGAAGATACTAATGTTTGTTCATTTGTTATGTCAGCCTCTCTTTTCACATAAAGCATACTTTCACTGTAGCCAAGTTGATGCATGCCCTTAGCACATATAAGGCAGTAAAGCTCATAGTAGAGGCAAAATTGTTCACATTTATAGTTAAGACAAGATGGTGCACGGTGATCATCTTCCACAAACTCATAGTAGAGGCAAAATTGTTCACATTTATGATTAAGACAAGATGGTGCATGGTAATCATCTTCCACATGATAAGAACAGAAAATTGCAATTTTAAGGAGCTGCGTAAAAGATGCATTCACAGAAGGAGCTGTTAACTCTGAATCGGGAAGAAAACAAGCAATTGGGAAAGTGAGGAAGTCTAAAAAGAATGCTTTTCCCGAATGCATTCAGCAATACAAGTGCATGATCCTGGGTGGTGAAAGTGGATCAGTAAATTTTCTAATCCTTGATGTTTAGTTCAATCATGGAGGTAGTATGAGCTTTATGAATGACCCCGTTTACATGTCGAAGGGCCCTTGGAATAGAGCTTTGTGAACTGGCAGGATGCAACCACTTTCAGAGCATGAGGCTGAAGATCATCAGTACAAATGGAACTGCGGAGCGGAGATTTGGCGCCTGGATTGGTGGATCCATCCTCGCATCTCTGGTGAGCCCTTGTCATCTCTATAGCTCTTGCTTTGTGGCAGAATGGCATTCTTATTTTATATTTGCCTTGCCGGTTAGGTCGTTTGTGAGGGAGAATAAAATTTTTGCAGAAAAAGACGAGCCTTTTTTTCTCACTTCTCTTCCGAACAGCTACAGCAAGAAACATTGTTGCATTGATTGACATGATGCTAAGATTACTCTCTTTGTGTGTGTGTGTATGTTTGTGTGTTCTTGTGCATGCGTGCTTGCTTGCACGAAATTAACAGCTTGGAAGGAAAACACATCACGCTAATTTGCAGCTATATTCTGAATACAATGCGACATAAGTTTTCTTCTTCCCTATCTGTCTTTCAACCATCCATAACACATGGCAAGCTCTAGTACAAGATGGCTGAGCTCTGTAGGAAAGTCAGCCTCTTGATATCATCGGTAGCATAGATGTTGTAGGGAGAGTAGAGAACATGCGGGTGTGGGAACATGTCTGCAAGGAAGCGACGGCACTGCAAAGGGCAGCAACGGCTGTGATGTTTGCATGCGCGGTTCAATATGTGCAAAGACATCTGCATTTTGGCATCTAGCTTTGCATTACAGCTGCCTTTTCAGCCGCCTGAAACATTTTATCCAACTGCGGCGAAATTTCATTTGGGCTAAATAGGCTATAAATGAGTAGTCTGTGCTATTGAATCAATCTTGGCAAAGCTTCAAGGCTGGTAATTGTCTAATTTTCTTATTAACAGCCTTTAAATAGTATTCAAGCAGAGGAGGCGTCTTGTGGTTAACAATTTCAATGCAATCCCAGACCATGGCCTCCAAGGTTTTCAGCAAACCATGGGCACCACCTGATCTCGAATGTCATCCCAAAAGGCCAAGTTGGTTATTATCATTCCAGGTTTTGCATCGTTTTCTAGTGAGCAGTAATGGCAGCTTTTGTTTTTGTTTTGTTTTTTTTTAAATACTGATAAAAGAAACATTATTTTTTCAAGCTTTTCATAATGCATCCACACTTGTAATGAATGTAAAATTTTGCTTGCAGGCTGCTTTATACCAACACTATCTAAAACTAGTCTTCTTACAGAGCCAAAAATTTAGTTAGACCAAGTTTTGCTGCAAGACTTTAGGCAAAATTTCACATTGCCGTAAGGTAGATTCTTAGAGTAAGCTTAAAGGGACACTAAGGGAAGATATTAAGCCAAACTAGATTGGAAGATTGGGCTTATCTAATAACAATTTCAATATTGTAGCAAGAACAGAGCTTTTATAAGTGGCAAAATAATGAAAACGGAAAATCGGAGTGGCGCCATCAGTTGTGATCTATTGTACGTCTCGTGTGATGTCAGCACCGGCCTATTCAGAGAGAGTGGCACAGAGGGAGTTCACGTAGAGAATACGTCAACTTGTCCGTTTTGGCATGGGTGGTTCAAATAGAGAAGCAAAAGAGGCAAACTACAGTGGCAATTTCCTATGCAACAAGTGATATATTGCCACATAGAAAGGGATGATCGACTTCTAGATTAATAATCTATCAATCTAGCTCGATTTGACCTTCTCCTTTATTGTCCCTTTAAGCTTACTGAACGTTCATTATGCAACCGATACCTGCTGCTTCCTTGGTTCCAGGGTACGTTCCAGCAAATGTGGATTTCGAAGCAGGAGTATGATGAAGGTGGCAAGTCGCAAGTGGAGAGGAAATGTCCGTGAAGGTGAAGGAGCATACACACCTGAAGAGAGAGAGAAAGAGTTCATGCAGCAGGAATGTGTCTCCCCCACGTTGGAATATTATATTTCATTTGTACATAAAGCAGATGACCCAGATTGAGTGGTCCCAAATAAAAGAATTGTGTTCACGCTGTGCACTGTTCAACATGCCATTGCTTTAGCTTGTTGCTTGTTCGCTTGTTGGCCTGAATCTATTTGGTTAAACAAGCGATTAGCATTTTAAAGTAAGCTTAATAATCAAAAGAAACAATACTTTACCAAGTAATCCCTTGCTTTTTATCTACCGTTTTTGAATGAAAACAGATGGGCCAAATCAAAATCAGATCATTGGGTTTTATGCCTTAATGCCCTGCCTATGAGAAACAGCGTAGCGGGGGTTCAATAATAATTTCGACTACCAAGGGCTCTTTAAAGGGCCGCTCGCAAGGTTTTGCCATTTTAAAGAAACAAGTATAGCATACACATGATGCACTGACAATCCTGTCTGCAAAGCATTACGGTACTGCGAGGTGAAAATGGCTGCCATTTACAAGCAATGCAGTGCATGCCTTCCCTCTTGAAGAAGCCCGATCCCACCTAGAGTGTCATGGTCACACGTGCAAATGCCTCTTCGTAGTGCGTGCTTTGTCACTCTACATGATTAATCATACAATGCGGAAGGTGCAACGCCACGAAAAGGAAGGAAAGGAGGTGAGGCTCGACGCCGCGGTACATCCATCGGCGGCCATCGCCTCCGATATGGGAAAAAGCAGGAAAGCAACAACACTTGCGAATGCTCCTAGAGGCAGTAAGGAGAGAGTGTCTTTGTTGGCAGTGACGCTTGCCTCCCGGTGGCGTGGTAACGGGACAGTTAATTTCTTCTATCTCCTTCAATAATGAACCCATTTGAAAAATTCATTCTGTGTGACACTCCTAGCTTAGACGGCGTTTTACAACATCCATAGTACAACCAAATTTTGAGATAGGGCCTGGCGAGGAGCCCCTTTAACTTATATACCTAAATCTATCAATCTATGCACACGGGCATTTCTTCTTTCATCACGTCCATGTCAGAATGCTGGCAATTGATCCAGCAAGAGAGATTGAACATTATGCTCTCATGCATGTTTTGGGAGGTGGCTGACTTCTTCAGAGAGCTAAAGAAAACACTAGATCAGTTTGATAAAGTATCCAGTTTCAGAACTCCATTTTCATTTATTTTGCAGTAAGATGTCTGTTACTAGAAGAGGAAATTATGGTCAAGCTTCAGTGTTTTGAACTTTGAGCCAAAACCTTACACCGGACGTCAGTGCGACGTCATGGATTTCGAAGCATTATTTAATTTTTTTCGTATTTGGGATGTAGTGGCATAATCGAACTTCTTTTAACTTACTGAGGAGTCTTCAGCTCCTTTATAATACATGCTCCGCTTGCGTTTAGTCAAAGGGACCCCGCGACCTGGTAGCGTATTTTATAACTATCGATTACATTTTTTGCACTTTTTTTCTCCCCTTATCAGTGGCACAGGCGAATCCGCTACGCCGTTACCGCCGAGATCTGGCACACGGCGAGACTGAATAGAAAATGAAATGGATCGTCTCAAAATACGACCTCTGCCCAAAAGCGAATCCAGTGTAATGTCAAAAAGGGGGCCCTCGTCGTAAAGAAGCTTTGCCTGAAAGGTGAGCCATACTGATGGCGGCACTGAAGGTATTAGACAATTACACGAAGTTTCGTAGTCTTATTAAACTTCGGTAAGGATTCGCCGACTAATTATTAATTGAATTAACAAGCATGGGGTCACGTGCGCGCAGAAAAACAGAGAGACTGCGAACACGCTGTTACAACACTGGTGTGATGAGCACCGACAGCGGGAACCGAACGACTTTGTGCTATATACCTCTCGCCTCAAAGCGTCTCCGAAATTTGAAGTTACGCGACCTCCAACACTATGGGTGCGCAGGAGTACAGCGCGCATTAAAGCTTAATGAGGAGGGGCTTTAGCGCACATGAAGCCACCAGAAACCTCCGCATCGCGCGTTTCCTTTGCACCCGCCGCAGATTTCCGCCAGGATCGTGCGCGGGGCGCCCGCGTATGCACCCGGCATGCACGGCAGGGCTTGAGCAGCAGACGCGCTTGATCACGTGACCGTCCCCCATTGGGCGCGCGTCAAACCACCATAATGTGCAATAGAGCACAGCGAACGGGAAGGGAGGGGCGGGTCACTGCGCGCTCACTTCTGTCAACCGAAAAAAACGCCGACGCGTATGTCTACGGGGGGGTCACGGGCCTCTGCCTATGTTGTAGGTTTAGCGTATCGTAAGCGTGCAGGATTCGATTCGCAAACCTCCGATTTTGTAGAAGACTCGACGCTGTACGTGAGCGGAGCTCTACAAGCTTCTGAATTCTTGCTGTGGTCGTCACGATCTGGACGCCAACATATGTTTTTTAGAGCGAAGCTTTCTAGACGCGCCCTTGCGGACTTTGCTGACCGCAGCAGCAGCTGCGGTCAGCAAAGTGCTGCAATCTTGCCGAATAACGCGGACGGGACAGCGCTCGTAACGAACCGGTTTATGCGACGCGTCTATAGCCCTACCTGTACTACAACCTAGGGAGGTGCCGGTGACCGGCTCGTAATTATACGGAATTACTCGGTGGACTGCGAAACAGCAAACTGTACCTAAATATTCAAAGTGCAACAAGTGTATGGTGTATACCGTACAGGCGTCCGCCGGGAGCCTATACGGCAACTCTACAAATGTATACGTACGCCTCAAGCGCCCGATTTTATAGCGAAGCTTCGTGTGTCTCATTTCCTGGGGTTTGATGTGCTAGCTCGATCGGCTTCTTGCCGAATAAGGTGGGCCGGTCCTGGAGATTGTGCAGCAGTAAATTAGGCTGATCTCGGAGATAGCGTTATGAAAAGTGGGCTTACCCTGTGGTTATACAGCGGCATCACCCCCCCCCCCCCCGCCCCACCCCCATCCCCATCCCCTTCCTTTGTACGTGCTTTCATGGCAGCCACTTCGTCAGCCGCGAGGGCGGGCTACCGATAAAACGAAGTAACGGACGCTCCCGCCTTCAACTTCGTCATAGAGATGTATTACTGTGCGTCGTACCAATTTAAAAAAATTATGCAACAATCATTTCTAGCCGGAGAGCACTAAAAATTGTAACCCGCCAAGAGTATAAATGAGCTGTGCCCTGCATTTGCCAAACTGCGTTGTTCTTTGTTCGTAATAGCTGCTCTTTCACGATTGCTCGTATTATGACGGCGCTGCAAACTGGTAGAATTGAAGTCTGCATGCAATCCTTGCGTCTAGGAACAAACCGCGATGAAGCTGAAGTCATTTGAGCACTGGGCTGTTGACAATAGCGTTGTTGTGCGCACCCGCGCCACAATCGCCGTGCAGCGATAACCGATTCCGTCCTTCCCTTGCAATAAAATCGTAGCGATAGTTCAAGCAATAACCCGCTATATGTCGGTGGTTCTAGGCAGAAGCCGGTGCCAGGATCGACGGTGCTTGGAAATGCGGTCTGTAAAGGCGACGAAGAACGACCGATGAGGGCAACATTCCGCGTTATCATGACCATCTCAGATGTCCCGACGCCGCAACTATAGCAAAGCGAACGATGCATTCAAACGCGAGTGTGACACACCTTATCGTCTATCGTCGTTCGAAAGATCGTCAGCCTAAGTACGTCGGTGTCATGCGCACAGCGGTTCGCTGCGCCGACGCCCCCCAAATCCCACCTCCTCAAGCACCGCCCGATCCCAACCCTTAGCTAAGCCTAACACACGCGCGCGACCCTTCCGTGCGCGTCGTCTGGTCCGATCGCGCGCCGAGCTAAGCCTAAGCCCCATCTGCCGCGCCGTGTGAGCATGCCTTCGTTGGCCGACAGTGCCGCGGCTTCGTCGAGGGTTGGCACCACCACGCCACTGCCCGTGGCCAGTCTCGGCCCTCCCGCGAGCGGTCCACCGCTGTGTCCGTCGGACGAGAGCGTACTCGAGAGCCTCGTCGCGGTGTTGGTGGCGGCGATCATTTTCCTGGCGGCGCTGGTTCTCGCCGTGCTCCTGTTCGCGTGCTCGTCGCAGCAGGCGAGGCGCGAGCCGCCGCGCTGCAGTCGCGACCATCATCACCACCACCACTGCAAGAGACGTCGCCGCCGAACTTCTCAGGAGGTCCGCTCGCGGGCCAGGTACTGCTGCGGCGACGGCCACGACCTCCCGGAGGACGTCGAGCAGTACTGCGACGGTCGCGAGCTGAGTGCGACCCCGGTCGGCGGCGGGATGCCTCGACGCTTCGATTACGGCGGCAGCGGTCGGTCGTCTTCGACCGACGCCGCGGCCAGGAAGTCGCCGTACCACCCGGGGTACAACAGCCCGGCGACGGCTTCGAGGCCGTCGAGGCAACGCGAGGGATACCGCATGGCCAGGTACACGAGTAGCGGAGCGCACTCGGATCTGACTCCGGCCTTGCACTCTACAGAGATGGTGAGATATATATGTATATATGCCGTATTCAGTTTCAGAACGTACCGCGGCGCGTCTCAGTGGCCATGGTGTTGATAGGGCTAGAACGCACAAACGCCACTGTATACAGAAGTTTTGGTGCGCGACAAAGAACCCATGCCAGCCAAAATTCGGAGCCCTTCGCTACATAGGCGTTCCGTACATATAGGTAACTACTGCTTGAGGACGTCAAACTCGTTCGACGAGTCAATCAAACCAAACAATTCAGGATACTGTTAGAACCCGCGTGTAATATGAGAACGAATTTCTCGCGTCTTCGACCAGTTTTGAAACGCGTGAACTTTGGTTACGACGGCAGATACATTTCAGCGAAATGTCGCAAATTTGCGCAGTTGAGAATCCTTGAGCATCTGCATGCAATCAATGTTGTGTGCATTCTTTTGCGCGTGGAATATCTTGCCTAATCGACGAGAGCAGATTGGGTACTTACATTACGAAAGAGTAGTTAGTAGACAAGGACAGATGAGCCGAAGAGCGTTTGTGTCTCCCAGCCCATGTCTTGGACATGGGGAGCGTACTACTACGCATAATTTCGTTTTTTTAATCTTTGCTCTCACGGTCGTAACAGCGGACGCCCACATTTAGTCGATATGCATTGTGGAGACATTCATCAAGCGGGAAAGCACTGACAAAGCTCAAGTAAAAAAAAAAAATGTCCGCAATGGATGCGAAAGCTGAGATACAAATCATTCGAGCTTACCAAGCATGCGCTCTTGCCGAGTCAAAGCCACGGACGAGATGTTGATCTAAGCAACTACGCCGTCCTTGTGTAATCATACTATCTACTTTTTCCCAAGAACTTTCACCACGCTTTCACCGGCGTCGTGGTACGACCCCTGTGCGCTCGGACTGTATGTCACACAAGAACGTAGACGCTTCCGCCGAAAAGTAAATTTTAGAACAGACGATCGCGTTCAGCGTCACTTGTGCCTACTGGACTCGCGGCCGTCCCACGTGACGTCACAGCTTATATAGCGCTCACTTTGTGTTACTGAGCACGCGCTGCTGGAACACTTCATAATCCACGTTGCTTAATGTGTTTATGCTTTCCGGATTGGCCCAAACATCATAGGCCAGTGTATCTAGCAGAAAGAAAACGTAAAACTGGGAAAACAGTCAAAAAGAAACAATTATAAGGAATGAGAGTAGTCCTCAGCCTTGCATGTGGATAAATGCCATGAAAATTGTACACGCCTCGAGAAAGACAGTTTGTACCACAAGAGCTAAACCCAAGCTGGCGAAACGGGGCTTTCGCTTTCTCGACGCTGTACTGTCTTTTTTTTAATCTTTTTTTCCCCCGCAGTTCCAATCCAGTCTTTCACGTCATCCGACTCGAGAGCGCCTTGCCGCGGCGGCGGCGGTCGGAACGGCAAGGCCCCCTAGCGGCGACACGAGCGACTCCTCGCGGCACAGCGGCCAAACCTGCGTCGAGACCGGCTCCGACACGCGTTCCCTCGAGTGGGACAACTTCCAGCCTCCCCTGGCCGCGGCTGCCGCACTCTGGCCATCCTCCAGTGAACTGTGCACCGAGAACTCGCTCAGCAACGCGACCATGGACGGCTCGCAACAGCAGCGACGACCGCTGTTCGCTGAAAGCCAACACTGGGTGTGACGCCAGCGCCTAAAAGGCCGCTGGACGTCGCAGCACACCGACCATTTGTCGCGCTCTTCGCTCCTTCTGATTTGATCCTTCCCACCCTCTCGCTCACACACAGACGCCCGCCTAAGTTAACGATGATAAGCATTGCATCGCTCATCCACCGTCTCAATGCGTGACCTAATAAAGTGTCCCGCCCAGAATGGCCTGTACGTCTACTTCTGTTGGGGTGCACGATGGACATCAGTGAAGTATAGTGTACCATGATTCCAGTCTTTGGGCGGACCAGCACAGCCGGAGATGCCAGTGCAGATGCGTACTGTAATGCCAGATGTCACAGAACGGAGCAGCACGTCAGGGAGCTTACGTGGGCGAGTAGTGTCTACGTGTACAAGCTTCCCACAGCATATACAGTAGCTGCAGTGTTTGTGGCAACGTCTTGTCGCCTGTCTACTAAACAAAACTGCAAAGCTTCGCACACCTTCCTTTCTTCTTTCTGCTTAATATGCGTATTCCTTTCTAAGGCGTCGATGTTTGTTCTTTATAGAAACACAGCGCTTATGTGTCTTGTTTCCTCTACCCATGTGGAGTTTAGGAATGGCTGCTGTATGACTAGCTTTTCAAACAGACTCCAAATAAATGGTTGGTGAAAGATAGAACAATAGTTAAAAGGGCCCGTTGCAATGAAAGTCATCACTATAGTTGTAGCGTAAAATATAAAGCTGCTACATGGCTAGACTGCCAAAAGCACTAAATGACAGAATACATCAAAAATCGCAGTTTGTCATGTATAGGCTCCCTTTGCAAAACTTAAAACAAGGACTGCATTATACTTTGTTTCGGAACGCTTCCTAAGCATTTGTCAGTGTCTCACTCCCGATAATTTGTTACATTTAACGAACAATACTGCAGTCGGTTGTGCCTGCGAAATATTGGGCAATTTTCGAATATTCGAAATGCCGAATAGTTCCTCTTTGAATAGCAATACGCGATTATTGTGAAACATATTCGATTCGAAATTTGAACATTCGCCCGCTGGTTTTCCGGTATTGTTTCGGTATAGATTCTAGTACACTATATAGACTTTCCAACCCGGGTTCAGCGGCGTCACGGACGTTGCTGAACAGCGCCACTCGCGGGAGCAAATGAAAGAAGAACAAAATTCGCCGACGATTACAATACTGAGCGCTGCTCTAACCGTGTTTTCGTTTCGCGATATAGTACCCGCCATGGTTGCTCAGTGGCTATGGTGTTAGGCTGCTGAGCACGAGGTCGCGGGATCGAATCCTGGCCACGGCGGCCGCATTTCGATGGGGGCGAAATGCGAAAACACCCGTGTACTTAGATTTAGGTGCACGTTAAAGAACCCCAGGTGGTCAAAATTTCCGGAGTCCCCCACAACGGCGTGCCTCATAATCAGAAAGTGGTTTTGGCACGTAAAACCCCATATATTATTAATTATTATTATTTCGCGATATAGTGACTGTCACGTACAATCTGCCTCGTGCGGAACGTTCCAAAGTGAGCGTAGTGTGGCGCGTCTGCCTCGCTTAATCGGGAGATCGCGGGAGGCAGCGTGTGGGTGCGATTCACAGCAGCCGCCACAGGTAGACAGATCTCCGCTCCTGCAGCGCTTTGTTTCCATACAGACAACGCGCGCCACTCTGGCTCCATATCGTAGCCATCGTCGCCGCACAGCCCGTCTTGCGCGGCACTATACGCTTTGCTCCTCACGCATTCCTTCCACCGACGACGAGAGCGGCCCTTCAACGCGGTGTAGTCGTGCCACCAGTGTCAGCGGCGACAACACCCAAGGGAGCGTCACACGGAGCCTAAACACGTAGCCACTCGCCATCGAACCTAGCAGGAGCAGTGATTCCTGTCACACACGCTGGTACCGCGGACTGACCTTAGCAGCAGGCGCTGCGGACGAGCGTAGCCCAACCCACCTCACGGCTCCCTGACCCCGCTAAAACGCTTTAAACTTCGTAAAGTAGCGACACTCTCCTCCTCCGCCTTCACTCCTCGTTTCTCCTCTTTCACGCGCCCTCCTCGACCGTGGCGCCGCCTACACCGCTCGAGCGTAGCAACGGCGCCAAAATGCGCTCCTCGCCACTCCGTAGACGCTTCTCGAGCGAAAATGGCGCTGAAGCACGGCGCGAGAGCCCATGTGATGCTGTTAGGCCAATAGCAACGCGGCGTCGGCCAGAGCGCGCTATAGGAAGGGGCGACATTCTTCAAAGCGTGCCGCTACTTTACATAGTCTATATGGTTTTAGCCCACGCGGCTGCGGATGCCGTGGCCGCCAGTAAATAAGCGCATGCGCAGGCCGCCTACCCTCCACTCCTCCGCTGCACCCTCCTCCTGCGCTTTCCACCTCCTATCTTCGCTAGGACCTTTCTTTCGCCTAACGCTGCGCTCCACGTTCGCTTTCATTTTTCGCGGCGCTCGTTCGTTCGCTTACGCCGACGCTCGCCGCAGGAATGGGCTATTAAGCTGCGCTCTATGGGGAACCAGCGCTGGATAGGCGGCGCGTCGAAAAGAGTGCGTTGCACGCCGCCCTGGCGACGAAACGCGGCATATTCCAGCCGCTCAACCAGATGACACACACGTGCGCGGCCGTATTATAGTTCGTATGTTTCCGTTTTCGCACCGCTTCAAGTGGACAGTTTTCGTAAAGAAGCTAGAGCCGTCAAGTGAAGAAATGACGAAAGAAGCTTTTTAGACTTTATGTATTTTTCAGTGTGTCGCGGCGAGCACGTGTGTTTCTTTAGCGGTTGCGCCGTGTGCGGTTGCCATGCTTGCGTGGCAGGCTGCCTCGCAAATCTAGCAGCTATGGCTCCGGTGGTGCTGCGCTATGGTTTCGGAAGTGTTAGTTGGCCTGAAGACATTCCATATTTCTCTGGCTAGACATAAAAAAATTGTGATGTTACTTCGCTACAGTAGTCAATGGAGAAGAAAGCTTTATCGCATCAGCTGACCCGCGCAAGCAAAGGTTTGAGTGCTCCGCTGCTGGATCCGTGACAACGCTGGCAACATTTAGCACAAATTACATAAATTTACCGGATGCATCTCAGCGCCGAGTCCTCATCCGCATGCGCATTTTTTAAAACACATAGGCGGCTTAGTCCGCGTGCACCGGCAGTATGCGCGCACAACTCGTATTACAAGGCAGCTTCGCTTACACATAATTCTTGGTAATGAATGGATAATATTTACCTTTCGTACCGTTCACTTCGTGCGGTGGCGTTGATAGGGGCTTGGCGGTGGTATTGCGAAGGAAAAATGGTTGGTACATATGCCGGATGGTGCATGCTATTTCTCATTTTGTTTCCGACGAAATGCCGACTGCAGATTCTACTGTTTGGTACTGTCTGCCATGGCTGACCGTCTTCACTATCGAATAAACCAAGCACACAAGCGAAATTCGATTTAGAAACCAGCCCGACACCCCTTGACAGGGCGACAAGACGGGAACTTACTCCGCTCGCCTGACTGCTTGGATCCAACGCCGCCTCCGTTCTTGTTCGTAGGGTTTAGATGGAAAGACGCAGAAGGATACATCCTCCCTCATCTCGACGTAGTTGTGACACTTGTATACGCAACAGTATCGTCGGCGTCCTTTTGTTTTCCTTCGACTTTCAGGGCACGCAACGCCACTACCAGTAGCAATTTTCGTCCGCAGGAGCGGCTGCATTGTGCACGTTCTGACCGCCAGGGCGGCGCTGCAGGCATCGTGAAAACTCCAGCGCTGGTTTCTCATAGGGTTCATGCGGCAAGGCAGTATTTCAATGCGGCGAGCGCCAGGCAACGCGGTCGCGTAGGCGTGTTGAATAAAGGAGTGCGAGCTGCGAAATTGTGTCTCCCGTGTGTTTGTCCGCACAAGCCTGCCTCTCAGTGCCACAACAGCCTCGACAACACGAAGGGCCCACACCTGCACACGAAATTATACCTATTTCCAGGTCGGTATGGTGCGCAAATAAAGAAAAAGCAAGAAAGAGACAACTGAACACCATTTCTGTCGCTGACAGAGCAAAGTAAGTTGCGCCAATTAACTTTTTCGCATGCAAAATTTTCCTTCGTGTCGCACGGTCAATCGAGTAGGCTCTCGCGCATGTAACTTTCGTCCATTTTAAAAGGGACACTGAAGATCATGAACTCCGATGGTTTCTAGATATTCATTCCCCAAGTCTTCGACGAAATATATGGGTGTTCCAGTTACTTTTGTGCTTCAATAAGTAAAGTTTTACCGTTTGTTTCACGGCGAATATATCGAAACATGCGCCATCCTTAGACTTCGTTCCAAGTGGGTCTGCCTTGCAAGCTCAACAGCTACAATTCGTAAATTGCAATGTGCCGAAATTGAGCAAAACGAGAAGGTGAAAGCGGGAGCCAACGTTTCAACAAGTGGACTTGTCTTTTTCAAGGCAACAGATGCTTTCCTGATTTTACGAAGTTTTGTTAGTACAGTTGTCTTTTGATCTGTCAAAGTCGTCCCATTCGCGACCAATTCCCCACGTAGTGGTTAAGAGCCATATTTTATATACATACATATGCAATTCAACCAACCTAGGCTGCTTGTTTTCGAGAAAGTACGGTACACGCCGTCGCTAGCTGGGTGGGGGTTAGGAGAAGAAGAAGACGACGATACGATGCTCGAGACCCGTGGTGCCGTTCCTTTGCCCGGAGGAGAGCGAGCGTGGTTTGCGCCTACGAAAGACATCGCGTTGCCACGGGGCCCACCGTCTCTCGAGCGTGGCTGAACGCGACGAAGGTGCGCCAACACGGACAGCGCCAACGATCACCGGCAGTTCGTCCTGCATCGCGAGCCTACGGTCGGCCATGACGTCCAAGTGAGCCCCTAGTTCTCGCCCGTGTCGATCTCTCATCGACTCCGCCGTGAGCCCTCATGATATCGGGTGTTCATCCCACAGCAACAAGGTCATGCATACACTCGATGATGAATCAACTCGGAGAAAAATTCAGGCAGAATTCCGTCTTTGGGGGATGTTTGTCGCGCTTAAAGGGGTTGGGACACCAAATTTTGAGGCTATAAAAAGCATGTTGTAGGCTGCTTCCGTATGCAAGGACACCCAAAACGAGGTATCGGACGCTGCAAACATTTCAAAATAATTTTAATTCAGCTCCAAAAAGTCATTAAAAACTCCTTCTCGTAGTCGAGACCCATCGCTAGCGCGGCAGCTACTACGTCACAGAGGAGGAACGAAAATATTGACGTCAAAGCACACCAGCACAAAAACGTGACGTATGATGAGTAGCGATGAAATGCCGATTACGGAGCCTGCTGAGCCGAGCGACCGAGCATAGCCTCCACTATGGCCGAGCTACAGGCATATAGAAATCCTTTCTTAATGCAAAGAAGGGGTAAGGCGTGCAGACACGGACACAGGAGGAGAGAAGTGGGCAACACTAGGGTGCCTCGATGCACGCCCGCGCTCATCGAGGCACCCTAGGCAACACGAACGCCGCACGGCGGCCCGCGAATGGCAAACTGCGTGCGGCGAGTTGCCGTGCTGACGGGCCTTTGCACGTTTCAGTGTAAAACAGTAGCCGGCCGACTCCGAAAGGGACCAGGATATGCGGCGTTCGTGTTGTCCGCTTCTCTCCTCGCATAGTCGCATAAGCTCGGAGCGGTCTCTCCTTCGCTTGGCCTTTCTCAATGTGAAGGCCCGTCCACGTTGCCGGCACGGAAACTCGCCGCACGCCGTTTGCCGTTCGCGGGCCCCCGTGCGACGGCGGTTTTGCTCGCGAACGGCGAGATTTCCTAGCCGTAGAGAGCAGGGGCCCGGGACCCATTTGCAGCCGTACGGCGAAGCGGCCAATCAGCGTCCGAGGAGTGGTCACTCTGTGCACCGACGGCAGCTTCACCGCCTCTGATCGTTCGGCGCCGCCGATGTCGTGGCTAGGCCTTTTCCGGTTCACTTCGAAGCTAAAGCTTACGGCGCTTCGGAATGAATCACCGACCCTCACAAGCCGCAATATTTTCTTACCGTTGTTGTCGCTCTTCGCAATAATTATAATAATCGCGACATGCACTTCGAATCGCCAGTTGACCTCTGCTGGCAGAGCACGCGTATGCGCGAGCAGACGACGCAGCATAGTTTTACGTCACCATTTTTTGTGGCCCACGTGACCAAGCCATGTTGCGTTTCCTCCTCTGTGACGTCATAGCATCCCCCGGAGCCCAGAAACCGAAACCGAAATCGCTCGGTATAATAATGCTATTATTAAATTATTTATCGGATATATATGAATCCCGCTGTGTGTATCGTGCTCCCTGAAGCATGACGCAACGTTTGAATCAACAAATGCATGAACGAAAATTTTGATGTCTCCACCCCTTTAATTCGAGTGGTGGGGCACGTGCAATCGGGTGGTAGCATATTCATTAGTCTTACCGTGACTGTACGCGTGCGGCAGCAGCAACGCTGATGGCGACATCTGGTGTCGCAGTGTCTAACCAGAGAGCCCGCAAAACTAATAGTGCAGTCACTTAAATATTTTACCTCAGCACTGGAGGCGACACAATCGCTAACGTGCAGTGCTTTTTATTCTTTTTTGACGATGACACTGACGTGACACAAGGTTTCTTTAGAGCGCAGTCGTTCCTGCGTTGAGCGTCGGCGTCCCTCGGTGTAACCGAGCGAACCAGCACAGCGAAGTATGAGTGAACGCGGAGTGCAGCGGAACCTTGAGGCAGAAAGCGGAGGCGGAGGGTATGGCGAAAGCGTGAGAATAAAAGCGTAGTGCCGCGCAAGACGTCTTCTGCGCCGACGATCGCTGCGAGATGGCGCTAGAGTAGCGCGCGTCGTCTCTTCACCGATACCATATACGGAAACAGCGCTGCATGAGCGGAGGTCCGTCTGCAGCGGCTACTGTGAATCGCACCAAGGCATCACCCATGCACTGCATCTCGCGATCTCCCGATTAGCGAGGCAGTCACGCCACACTTCGCTCCGTTTGCTTTTACTCCGTTTACTTCGTATGTACCAAAATTGGCACAGTATGACAAGAGTGTATGACGAACATAAATGATAGCTTATGACATACATGTCATGTAGGTCACAAAACAGCCGCCTAAGGGCACATTCACACCGGCGACTTGAGCAGGTCGCGCGACCAAGTTGGACGCTTTGCGACCAGTCGCAAATGGTCGCAAACGGTCGCCTTTCTCGAAAAGCGACCATTTTGGGCGAGTCGCTCTCTGCGCGATTTTTCAGTCGCGCGACCGTGGTCGCAAAACTGATAAACCAATCAGCGGCTCATCGGAAGTGATCTTTCGTGTGTCTACATCCGGCCTCCTCCGGCGTCGCATTCAAATTCCGCGTAGATTCCGAGAGTTCTCGCTGAGAACGATAATCTCCGGGATTGCGACTTGCGGGTTGCGCTCAGCCGGGCTTGCCGGTGTGAACATCAGTCGCCTTCGGTCGCTTTTTGATTGCGAGTCGCAAATGGTCGCGCGACCTCCTCAAGTCGCCGGTGTGAATGAGCCTTAAGTCTTGGTGCTTTCGTGGTAGTTTCGTTAACTTGGTCGGCTCCCCGCAGACTGCTTCGCATAACATTGATTCCCACAGAGCGTGGAATCTGCCGGTTCAGAAGGCCCGCCGGAGGGACTAGAAACACAATACAAACTGCAAAGTGGGGGAAGTTGGCCAAGAATGCTAATCGCGTTAAACAGGTGTGAACACCGAAGGGGATCGGAAAGTACACCACGGCATACGTAAACTGCCTACTAAGGCGGCAGCGCAGGAAAGACGAGGCTCACGACATGCTAACGCTAGTACACTGTACCAACGCCACGAATGCTGCTTCGATGATGCTCTTCCATGCTCATTACACCAATAACAGAATAAAGAACCGTGCATCGATCCGTGCCGTTTATCGGGGACAATAGTGTTTACTTTCCGTGTGCCACCGCCAAAGATGCTGACGCACTCTGAAGCCGATGCTGAGAGCTGCGGCCTCTCATTTCGCCACGGTCCGCGCGCACGGTTATTTCGCACTAAAACCCCTTGATAATTTGAAAGTAGCGACACTCTCCTCCCCCGCCGGCCGCGCACGCTGCGCCCGGTACGCCTTTTCTCCTAGGCTCCTGCGGACGGGCCGGAGCATTCTATGGAGGCGGGTTAATTTGGGCTAGTTGCGCGCCCCAGTGGTGTAGAACATTTTGAAAAGTGCTGATAACAGCATCGATAATGCTGAAGGCAACGTTTATGAGGAGGTTGGTTTCCTATTAAAGCCGTGTGAACGGGGTATACTGATGTAAAAGGAGCTTTGAGGCGAGTTCTATACTCCCGGCAATTTTTTTGCCACATGACGAGATGCTTTACTTTGTGCGTCTGATCTAGTATTGCTGGTGGCACATCCCTCTGCGTGTGGTTTATTAAGCGAAAGCCTTAGATCTGTTTCAAGGTCGCGTTGTGAGGCATAGAAAATAGCACGTGCCCCAAGGAAGGCCGGAAGCGAACCAAAACATGTCCAGCCGTGTATAAGCGATGATTATTGATTAGCAAATTTAAATAATGATTGATTAGTATTGTATTAAGGAACAAAGAGAATTATACTGGATAAACGAGGATTAAGGTCGATTAAGGTGAAATAGGTTGCAGTGCTAAATATTACTGCCTGCAAAATATTCCCTGCATTACATGACAACCATCGTGACCAATTGCTCATCCTTCGCAATCAAAACGCATTGATGCAATGATTTGTATCGTGTTAAAGCAATGGAAAATGTTTCCCTACAAAAAAAAACCGCAGAAAGGTGGTTTTAAAACATTCGCTATTAAATAGAAGATTCCCGGCCTAGATGCCGATATCAACAGCAAGCATGCGCGATCATGTGAACACCCCCTGCACATTGCCTGTATCCGTGAGAAAACCAAATAATAATCGCCGCCCATTCATGCGTGCGTGGAAGTGCAGTTTAAAGCAAATTAAAAAAATCCAGGGTGTCATTAGGTATCGCCTAATAGACGCGAATGCGAAAGCCTAGTAAAGCCTACTGTAATTCATCGTAATCCACCTCCGCCAACCCTAATCGGTCTTAATCCTCCGTCAACCATATTTCACCTTAATACTCACAAATACACCTTAATCCTTGTTCATGCACATTAATCCTCATTTTACACCTTAATCCTCTTTCATACACCCACATCCAGCTCAATGCACCCTAATCAAACTTAATACTCCCTAATTCACCTTAATTCAATCACTAATGAATCATTAATTGGCTAATAATAAATCTCTAATACACGGCTGGACATGCTTCGAGTCGCTTCTGGCCTTCATGTGTCACGTGATATTTTCTGTTCACAACACGACCTTGAAACGGACATCTAAAGGCTTTCGCCTTAAAAAAACGCAATGTGGACTAGCTAGCGCTCATCACCTGCAACACCACGAATATATTTGCCACTAATTTTTTTAGGACCTGCATTCATTGTATGAATGACGCTCACATCGACGTAAGCTGATAATAGCTCCTCTACAAGCCGCTGTATCGATTTTCATAAAACAGGCAACGGATCCTAACAATCGCGAAAATTGAGATCGAGAGGCTGTATCTTTGCACATAAAATGTTCACAGCAGAAAGCAGAATCCATAGTGCAGCATTTTCGACTTGGTAATAACAGTTGGTGACGGGCGAGGTGATGGAGCCCCGGCAGAATATTAAGCACACTGAGGACAACCCCATTCTTATGAAACGTACAAATTGCCGCAGCAAAAGCGCTGGTGAGCAGGCCGGAACATTGCCCCAGGGTTTTGTCTACCTTTTCACCCGGCCTGAACAATTAAAAAAAATGCATCATTAGGGGATGCTTTGATACGAGCAATAAGAAACACGCCTCACCTTGCGAACAACACTGTTCATTGTCGAAACTAAGTTATTTCGGCCAATGTTATGCAGCCACTGCTTCCTTCGCAAGCCGTCACGTTTTCCTTGTGGTGTCATAAATACTGCATAACCATCTTCAGCTAGGCTTCTTTTTGCCGTTATACGCGCAACAGCACGGCTTAGCGCTAGCACAGAGAGCAAGAAACATAGGCTACAACGTTCGCTACGCCGAGGAGAAAAATGGCGCGGACTAAAAAGAAAAAAAAACACAAGCAAAACGCAAGATCCGCGCGTTTCCAAGAGCAACGGCAGGGAGACCAATCGTCGTGCAGAAAAATGGGCGCGAGACCGCTTCCCCAACACCCTCTAGAGGAGGTGTTGGCTTACCGCGGTGGATGGACGCGCAAAGGGCGAGGAGGAGACGAGAAGGTCGCGCGGCGCCAGAGTTCAAAGGGTGGCGGTACGTTCAAATTAGAGACTTCTAGCTTGTACGCTATTCCGGTAAACGGGAGCGGTTTGGGCGGATTACCGGATGGTCGGGGCGTAAACGTGAGCGGTGAAGCCGCCTGGTGCTGTAGAGCTCAACCAGACAAACGCATAGCTAAAACTGCAGTAACTCACATCCTGCTTCGCCACTCGTGCAAATTTTTGGCAGCGGCGCAATTGTGAACACGATAGCTGCTGTCGAAAATTTACGCCAGCAGCTAAGCAGAATACAGTAATTAGCTGTGTTTGTGTGGTTGAGCTTTGCGCCACCAGCTGGCGCCACCGATCGGGCCGCTCACCTTGACGCCCCCGCTAAACCGGAAAACCGCCCGCGCTTGCCCGAATACCGGACACGCTAAATGTCTCTAATTATCAAGGGATTATTTCGCACGAACCGCGACTGTGAGCGCTGCAAAACGATAGCACATGCGCGTGTGACGTGGTTTGATTTCATATTTCGCGGGCTTTCTTTAAACGCCGAAAAAAATCACCACGCAGCATGTACGTTGCCACAAAAATTTGGATCGATCGTTTTTGAACCCACTCTACAACACAAGGCACTTGGTCCTAAAGTGGATATCAAATAGTTTGCATAATTCATCTTGGCTAGCTAATTAAGCTGAATATAAAAATATTCTCAGGAGCGCCACATGACTGCACACCATATGCTGCTGGTTTCATTCAGCTTCAACCTAACCGCCGGTTTCATTCATCTTTCAACCTAACCACTTTTTAAAAAAATTATTGGCACAAGTATACAGGGTGTTGCAGCGAACATTTTCAAAATGTTTTATGATTGCCTGTGGCAGATAGTGCGATTCTAGCCCGTGAACTGATCTCCTCAAAGAGGCGGACATGCACCAAAAGATGAAATGCATTATCAACAAAAAAAACACAAAGTTTTCACCTAATTACCTTATGGCACACGTTGCAATTTACAAATACTAGCAGGTGAGACCGGAAAGCGTATCCACTTGATAATTGCGTGGATGGCACCATTTAGGAGCTATGCACTGTCAAATTTGTGATAAAAGTGCACTGTCATTCCACTTGCTTTCTTAACAAAACATCGTTTTACGCATTGAAGCACAAAAGTTACTGAAACGCCAGTATATTTCTCCGCAGTTCGGGAATTAATATCTCGAAACTGGTGTCATCCTGAGAATTTGTACCAAGTGGATCCACCTTGCGAAATCCTCAGGTAAAATTTGTAAATTGCAATATGTATCATGACTTAGTTAAAAGCTTAATTTGCGATTTTTGTCAATTAGTCGATTATGGATTTCAATTTCTTGTGCAAGTAATTTCTGCCCCTTCGAGAAGACCTGCCCATGAACTATAATCGCGCTATCGGCCACTGGCAATTTTCAACATTTTTGAAAGTGACTGCTGAAGCACCCAGTATGTAGGTTCGTCAACGATAAAACTTGGTTCGTAGTTCAGCACTCGGTCGTCAGTTTTACGTTCTTGTGCCCACTGCCTTTCCTGCAATGTTGCTTAAATATCACGGACCAACTACATATCTCAAAAATTCTACATATCTCAACTACAACTCAAAATTTAGTAGTATATTTCAGAGCAGTATATATTAACATTGTCCAGTTTAGATGTCTCAATAACCCGCCGTGGTTGCTCAGTGGCTATGGTGTTGGGCTGCTGAGCACGAGGTCGCGGGATCGAATCCCGGCCACGGCGGCCGCATTTCGATGGGGGCGAAATGCGAAAACACCCGTGTGCTTAGATTTAGGCGCACGTTAAAGAATCCCAGGTGGTCAAAATTTCCGGAGTCCTCCACTACGGCGTGCCTCATAATCAGAAAGTGGTTTTGGCACGTAAAACCCCAAATATTATTATTATTAGATGTCTCAATAGATACAGTTTACAGAATTTCGTTAGTTTTTTTACTGCCAAGTTACAGAAGTTGTAGCCTTTAGTTTTTTTACTTGCAACAATGTCGTAACAAAAAAATGAAGGATAAAATAAGAGAACCTGCTTTCTACATCTGACGGATATTACCACGGGGCAGAATTAGTAAAGTGTAGGTATATTTACAAGGTACATACAAGTTACAGCAACACTGCATGGACAAGATGGCTGCCCAAACCAGCTGCACGCTCTTCTCACCAAAATCTTCTTTGTTCAAAATCACACTATGCCCCACTACTCTGTAACAACATTTTCATGAATATAACCAAAGTCGGTGCAGTAAATGCCAAGCGACACAATTTCTCCATTCACATCTATTTACATGGGAGCTCCTGCTATAAAGCATTTCTTTAAATATTTCTGTAACTGTGACAGTGCAAGGAAATTTCTATTGCAACGGCAAATCACAAGTGTGCCACGTAACTGTGTACATGTTACGTGTCGTGCAGACGAAAGAAGAGCCACCGAAAAGGTGGCGTGGGCTTCAAGAACGTCCCCGATGATGACAAGCCCATGTCCAAGGAAGAGGAAGGTAATGTGTCCAACATTCAACTACAATGTTGACCACACAGCTTGAATGCTACAACACTTGTGTGCTTAGATTTAGATTCGAGGAGTGCTGGGGTCACATGTTCTTGGTCTGGGGCAGGTATCACCATGGGTTACCTACCCGAGCCGGGCATGGCCGCTCAAAGCCTCACCTGGCCCAGACTCGACATTACAGACTTTTAACATGGCTCAACCAGACCTAGCATGTCACCTGGCATTCTTAATCATGGGCGATATCTGCCAGAGGTGGCGAGATCGATGTGGATCTGTGCTCGTGGAGATGGCACAATAACTGGCAAAGAAGGTTCAGATAAAACAGAAAGCATCATAGAAGGCTTATCGTATGCTGTTTTTGGGCACATAAATTAACAATTCCCCGAGGTTGTCAGAAAAATGCTGAGTAAACAAAATGCATTTTGTTTCACAGAAATAGTTCATGCTTGTGGTTAAGAGCACTATGCCACCACAACCATGGACGTGTCGAGGCGTAAAAAGCTGCCTGCCATTCTTTCTGCTGAAGCCATCCTGTTCAGTGGCCCCTGTAAAATATTTTAAATGCAGTTGATTTTTTTTCATCATTACGATAATCTTAGTAAAACTACAAGGACGCTGGACAACTGACAGAACTCATTGGCAACAGCAGGCATCTAGCTGTGCAATGTGTTCGTGTGGAATAACATACAAGTGCTCCACGTGGTTCAGCCTTAAAGGGACTGACAACTAATTTTTGAGGACTTGGTTTTTTATGGCACAATGCAAAGCTCGCCTCCTTGGTAGTGTTTACATCTGCAGCGGTTACTTCAAAAAGCACGTGGATATTTAGTAAGCAGAATGTTTCGATTCGAGTTGCATCTAAAAAAGTAAGAGTCTCTCCTCCAGCAATGCTGAGAAAGTCAGCACAATGTCAACAGCCTGACTCGCAAATTGTGAAAGCCACCCATCTTTTCTGCTCGATTGACGTTCTGAGCGGTTGTCTGTTCCTTTAAGTCCCAGCTAATAGAGCTGGTTCAGAAGCGCACACTGACATGTTTCATTATGTATCCCATAGTATCATGCCCTGTTATTTAGCCTGGCGCACACATGCATCGGATTTTCATGCGTCACCCGGGCAGTAACAGATGGTGGAGCCTGAGTGGCTATGTAGCGCACTTCCGTGGCTACACGGCTTGGCAACAAGACCGGTTTGAGCCGATAAGCAATAAGATCCAACAGCACTTCCGTACTTCAGATAAAGGAGTGCATAAAAGCTCATTCCTTTGGAGAGGACAGAAAGAGGAGCGGGAGGTACAATTAGGCATCAGTTGGGTTGACATCACTTGTTGACAAAACATGCCACAGCACGTTTCGGGGAGAGGATTGCTTCCTACCTACAGTTCGGACTGTTGACTTTCTCTAGTCGCGACGTGTATAGTGCTCGCACGAACAAAAATGCCTTGCAGTGTGAGCCAATGACAAGTACATATCCATCAGCTTGCTTCTGGTTGCAATTTCCAGCACTATATGGTGGCACTCGTCAATGTTCGTGGCATTGTAATTTTCCTCATTATGGGCTGCTTGAACGTTTACATTGGAAACATGGCTGCCTGTGTGCTGCATTTCCGAGAAATTCCTGGGAAATTCGGTACCAGTTTAGTCATTTCCTACAGTATGCAAAGTGTTAAAGGAAAGTAGAATGCCAACCAAAGTGACGTTACAAGACATTTTGGTTTCCACACAGAAACTATTTTCAGAGTGAGGAAAGCTTCAGTAAAAAGCCAACGCACCTTCAGACACCTTTGACCATGACACTTTTGTCGGTGTGGGCATGCCCTGATGGCTCCTTGCATGGAAGGCAGAATGACGAGTAAATTGTGAATGCAACTTGGCATTTTGTCATCTTCACAAAATTTGACATTAACAGAGAAGTTAGAGAAGCCAGAAGGACCATGCAATGAGTAATGGAGCAAGATAGGCATAATGTTAAGAGACAGGAACAACCGAAGCATTGTTCAGAGTGAACAAAGCCTCTGTATTTGCCATGTGCCGCTCTTTACGTGCAAGCAGCATGCCTAGAGCTTCTTTTGTAAATTTGAAAACATCTCGGCACTGCTTTAACGGCGAGAGAAAAAATATCTGAAGGAAATCCTTATTTTTTATTGAAATGTGCAAAATACAGTAACAAGTATATTTAATGAAAGGGAAAAAGTTCTTTTGTGGAAACTTTTCCAGCAATAGGTGGGCAACACCAAGCAGAACACTGGAACAAAGCTTCGCCCAATGCCACCTATGGCTTCCTGTAGAACTACATAGTACAAACACTTCTCGTCAGATGTGAAACAGAAGTGTACATGGCATTTGCTCTAAATTGCCAGTGCGATACCACTGCAGCCATGAATCTTGCATTGGTCTATTCCCATGTGACCATGTTAAGAGAAAGCATATGCCACACTACTTGTTTCCTCATCCTATGTTCCTGCTTTCATCCAGCAAATGGTGCTGCTGCCCATCATTCAGTGTTGGCCAATGACATATAGCCAAAAACTCCATACTAGAAACAAACTATTTTTTCAGTCTGCTGCACTATTCCACAAAGGGCTATACTGTTCACTCCTATGAGAGCTTCATTAACATTGTGCATGCACAAATTACTGCTGTCCTGTATTCGCAGAGAGGCACAGGAAGTTTATGAGCCTTCGGAAAAACCACTACAAGGACGAATTCCAAAAAATGAAAAACAGGCCACCACCGGATGACGACGAAGACGACGCCGGAGACATGACTACAAGCCAAGATGGGGCCACAACCTCCAAGTGCGGCTAACTGGGTGGCGGACTACACAGTGGCTGATGACTGTTCTTTCTTTTTACTTCTTTTGTAAATAGCTTTTTTTCCTCTTCTGGCATCCGCCCCCCCCCCCCCCTTTTTGTTTGAGTGATTTCCAATAAACGCTTTTGGTGCTGGCCATTGTGGTCTGCACACTTGCCTGAACTCAGTCACATTTGTGTAGACTCTAGGGTAGTCAGTAGGGCATCGTTCCAGCAGGCTCCTGTGATTAGAGGCCAACCTTTAAGCAGTCATGTGTAAAACCTGTAATTTATAATTAGCCTTCAGACATTTGCATCGCTACAGATTGCTGCAGTACCGCTTACTGCATTTTCACCTGCCTCTGCCTATTCTATGCAGAATGGACGAGTGATGTCGCTCGATGAGCAATGCGATTGGCTTTCCCCATGATGTTCACCGGGAATACTTACATGCCCGCTCTGCTAAGCTGGTTTTTACTAGTAGTGCTTACAGTTTATACTACAATTCGGGTAGCTGTAAAAATTGAAACATGCACTAAATGAGCCAAAACCCCTCCAATGACACACACACACACCTGAGAATTCTACTGCAACTGTTCTATCTGCAAGTGCGGAAGGAAAAGAGTGCGATAAGTTTTTCTGACAAGCTGGGCTCTGGTGGTAGACTTGCGAGGCAGCATGAAAGAAAAACGGATGGTGTAAGAATGTGACAGAGGTTACCAATAGCGCAGTGGTGATGGCCAATGATTGCTTATCTTGCGTGAACATATATGTAGCGACGTCTTAATAGCAAAAACACGAATGGCACTAGCACTACATACACATTTAACTACAGTGACTGCATGCTGTTGAAGCAAGTGGTGCATGGAAACTTCATTTTGAGCCAGCCATCCCTCAAGTGATGAGAAAAACTTCCAGCACTGCGCCATTGAAGACTGGCATGCCAGTATGGCGCCACAAACGGCTAATGTTAGCGTCGCTGAAATGCTTCTACAACGTGCGATCAGGTCAGCCAAGTAGACCCGCTCCATTTGCTGGTTAGGAAGCTACCATTTTCTTTTGAGTCATTGCCCATTGCAGAGACAGAGCAGACACCCTAGTTCACGGTGCAGACGTTCATGTTTGTCAAGAGCGCTCGAATGCGTGGTGATACAGCAAAGAGCATTAACGCAGCACCTACTAAGTTCAAAATACAAGGCTGAACACTGTGCTGCCTGGGCATTAGCGTCTTTGCTGGTCACAAGCACCTCTTCTCAAACTGGCCTGCAACGCAGATATTGATTTCGTTGCATCAGAGCACACCAATTCAGCACTCTAGCCAGAATTCTGATCAAGTGTACGAATTTCATGAAATATGCCTATGGAAAGTGGCAAGCTGTCATTCATAGCAAGATCAATCAAGTTTGTAATCCAGGGGCCATATTTTGCAAGGAGCATGTTTGCTTTTCTTTACTCCTTCAGGGGAAGCTTTGCCTCAGGTGCTCCTACCTTCATACACGAGAACAGAGAAATTGTTTAGTCATCCATAATGTGGTAACAAAATTTCGTGGTTAAATTTTTGTTAAAACCTTTGTTAAAGCTAGGAGATACTAAAGCACAATTCTGCGTTTTACAATAGCCGAAATTGGGCCTCCTATCCTAAATGCAACAAATTTCATTCAAATTAGTTAAGTCTTTCTGCATTTTACATGTATTTGAACCTGGAGGCAATGCCTCCTCTTAATTACCACTTCAGTGCTGCAAATGCTGGGCAACAATTTTCACAACACACGAGCCAAGCTCAACAGGGTCTAAAAATAAGATTTAATAGTTTCTGGCAGACATTCCCTGTGGGAAAGGTTTGAGTGTTGATTTCATCACACCATGCAGTGCATGACATGATATGCAAACAAGGACACTGATTCGCCAGTTCCCCCGAGAGAGGCCATCAGGTCTGAACAACAAAGCCAAGGAGCACTGGAAGCTTTCAGTACTTGGGGAGGGAGACCACCTGGGAACACTTCGAGTACTGATGACGCCTTTAGGCGTGGCCAGCGGTCATCACAGCTGCTTCACAGGAGAACTGATGCAAGTCAGTGTCCATCAGGAATGGGAGCCAATCATCCTGGGAGATGAAAGGAGAAGAAAATTATGCAACTCTAACGCACATCTTGGAATCCATGTGATTTGAAGCTTAAAAGAAGGGGTTCATTGAATGCTACACAACCGCGACACATACAACTGTCTTTTGTCATCCCGTGCAATGCCCAGTCTTATGCAATGTATATCTATGCGCAGCACCGGTCACAACTTCAATTTCATGCAATGCTTATGTTTATGCAATACACCGTTCGCAAGCATTTTCGAAGTGCAAACCCCAATTCAGGTAAATGCATAGCGCAACAACCCTAAACTTTAACAGGCAAGCATCACATCATCCTAAATGCCTCCTCCTATTAACCAGTTTTCGTACTCTGTCATAACATGATACACTGTCTCACTGTATTCTTGCTTTCATGTGGCTGCGAACACATTAGTGCAACCAAGACCTGCGTGAAAGCACTCTAGTTAATTATTTTGTGAGCAACGCCGTCAGAAAAAGTCAGCAGGCTTTGCTCAATGTCATGACATCAAGATAATGTCAATGACAGTAGGTCCAACATTTTGAGACCAACCTTAGTTTCAAACTAAGATGCCTTGCAACTGCTGTACTCCTTTAAAGGGGTTGTAGGGAATCTGTAATTAACAGCACATGGTTAAAATGCACAGCTGCTTGGCTTCACTAAAGAAATATATCAAATTCGGGGGCTTTGGGAACCTTTCGCTCAAAGCGGCGCAATGCCATAGCCACAAAGGGTTTGGCTTTCATACTGCAATTCGGATGTGCACTCTAAAGTGAGTAATTACCAAAGTAATGAGAGAAATTTTAGTTAACTAGTCAACATCACTATGCAATTTGTTCTGCAAGTATTTTAGCCTCAAGTAATCCAGCTGATGTGACTGAACTGCTGATTTAACATGTCTGTTTGCATTTAAATAGTTAACCCGGTCACTTCTTTACGGAGGCCTTAGCCTGTTGATGTACAGGGTGCATTCAAGATTTTTTCCCTGCCATTTGTTTAGCACAATACATACTAACTTATGTATTTGCAGACCTGAATTGGAAAAAACACTCACCTTATTTTTCCGTTAGCCCCCCCGAACAGTGCTTTCAAATAAATATACGTCGATGGTGCATCATCTAAATTCTTGAATGAAAGTGGTGTGCGTTCATGTTTCAAAGGCCTGAAATGGTGTGACTGCAAGATGCAAAAAGAAACAGCAACAAAATATTAAAGAAAGAAGAAAAAGGACATTTTCAGAAAGTCCCCCTGCTATCACATCAGTTGTATGTTCTAATAAAGGTCCTTGTGGTGCACAGAAATATGTCATCAAGCATTTTATTAAATGAAGCACTTAACCCTGTAACATCCAACATATCATATAAGCTGTGCTGAGATTGATTCATAAATATGTTGTTTTAAGCACACTAAGCTTAACAACAAGCCCATAGTTGCATTCCTGATATGCTGGATCCAAGTTTGAGCTGCCAATAGTTCAACCACCAAACTAACTATTATTTTTAATTGGATAATTACTTATTTATCAAGTTATAACTCAAAAAATGTTTGTATTTTTGCATAAATAATTGGTATCTATGAGCAGAAATAAAGGTAAGCAAATTGTTTGTTTTCCATGATGTGACTTGTTTGACGTGAGATGGAACTGTGTTCGGGCGTTTCAGTTGATTAGGCCATGATGAGGGCGTTTGAGCAAGGAGATAATTTCTGCTAGATGAAACATGCTAAATAGGCCACACAACACAAATCGATATAGTTCCAGAGATTTTACACAAACCAGAGACCATATTACAAAAGAATTCCCTTTTCCATCGATTGTGTTTCTATTATCCCCATCTTAATGAGTGGTCAACACTAGTGATAAGATAGCCATGGCATCCTACCAAACAATGACGAAGAAAATAATGAATGAAAAGGGTTGTTGCATAATATGGCCCACTGAGTCTCTCCCATTTGAAGCAACAGCTTTGTCAGTGAACCACTTAAGAGGATCACTCCAAAACACAAGCGCGACAAAGACAGCTTGATTTTAGTATTTGTTTCAATGTGCAGTAATAGTCCCTACTGCTAGCTTTGACAAGCTTAACATTAGTATAAAGTTTTCATAACTGTGTGCTTTGCTAACACTTCGAGAAAATTAATCGCTTTGGTTCAATTATCGGCTAACTTCACGAAGCCTAAACACCACTACATTTCAAAGAAAATCGAAACTTGTTTGCCTTTATTTCTGGCCATAGATAGTTCATTCATTAAATAAATATGCTGAATGAAATGTAATTATATAGTAATAATTGGTCTGACAAACTATTTACAAACCTATAAGAAACGCTAATGCAGGCTTTGCCTTAAATGTCTTGCATTTAAATATATTTTTTCTAGTATCAGACACAGCATAGCAGATATGATACACTGGGATTTGTTGGCTTAATTGAACAGCACTTCTTTAACCTGGTATGGACATGTTATCAAAGAAAGATTTCACGGAAGTTACACCAGTCAGAACTTTGCCACGGAGACAGCGTGGCGCCAACACAGCAAACGCAGCTCGACGTTAACTATAAAATAACATACGCATGACCGCGATAATATTAAAAGCTAGGCAATCACGATGGAGTCATAGACAGCACTTTTAGAAAAAAAAAAAAGACTACATGTGTAAATCTGGCAGTGGCTTTATCGAAAAATTACTTTTTGCACATTTAGGTGTGCGCAGCTCAGCGCTTGTACGTTAACCATAAAAAAAGGCGTTGTAGCCTATTCGAGTGCTGTCAACTTACCTAATTTGTGGGCGACATCGTCAAGACTTCGTCCGGGGTTGGGGCCTGTTGTGCCCTGCCCCTGCATACATCGCAGAGATGCCCAACCACTTGGAGGATGGAAACGTGCCCAACCACCTCCAAAGTCTACGCCATGACGACATTGAATTGATGACGATGACGACACAGAATAAAGGTGACGACCGTGATGATGATAATGACCCTGACCACCGTGGAAGCCCTACTGGCGCTATAACCAAAATTTATTTTTGGGAACCTGTCAACCAGCTGTTAACAAACGGTACAGTCGCAGTGAGTACTGGTACACGAAGTAACTTGTAGGCTCAAGAATAACCATACCTTGTTTTTTTTTTTTCACGTTGTTTTCTTAACGTATGTAATGCAAGCGCCCAAGCCGAGACCATGCAGCAAACTAGGCTTAAAATAAGTGTGGTAGTTACGTGCATGAACAAAACTACGGCTTTTACGATTACGATAAATTACACACATGTGACTCGTCCCTCCATAAAAGGAAGAAAAGTTTAGTACATCCGAGCCAAGTCAGTAGTAGGCGTTTGTCAAGCCAGTTCATTTTTAATGTTCCATAGCTTGTTCCGTTTATGAAAGCGCACGAAGTCGGTAATGCGCTGAAGCTTTAGCATGTCTGTGATCCCGTAAGTTGCAAACTGCGTAATCTTCGTTCGCCTGTGGACGTAGACCTTTATTGTGCTGGTGTCAAGTTCGGTATGCTATCGTCATGTTTCTGAGCGGTGGCGGTTCTTTCCCGGATTCCAGGACTCCACTGGCCGTGGCTGCTCCAGCAAGTACGTCGAGCAGCCACGGCCAGTGGAGTCCTGGAATGAGGACCCCACCCACTCGACCTCAAGAGCAACCACCTCGGTGGTCCAAATAAATGTTTTTTCTCTCTCTCCCGGTAACCGAGTGCGCCTGTAGTTTCGGTTTTGAAGCGACTGATTTTCGGCGATACTAAATCCCCTCTATTCGTGTATGGAGGCGACATAGCTGACCTACCTGGTAGTCCGAGCACGCTTCTTTTCGTGATTCCTTTTCGACATAACTAAACCACTTGGCTCCACTAAACGTTCTGGGAACGGTTTCAATTAAATACTGTAGAAAAAAAAAATAAACGCCCGCTTTTATAGCCAGCTATTTACGGGCTTAATGCTTATCATTTCAGTAGTTATTAAACCTCTAAGAATCTGTTATCGCATTTTTACCTTCTCAACGTGTTGCGTCAGCTCCTGCATGGCTTGCCACTCGCGCATGCTTCCCCTTGTTTCATCATTTTTGTAAGTTCCCACTGTGTGTTCATTACAGTAACGGAGCGTGAAGCTTTATGTGATTGTGCTGCGTTTGCGCGCCTAATCACTTACTAACACTCTATAATTGTCGTGTTTTTAACGAGGGATGACGTTATCTGCCTCCTTTTTCATTAACTCTGATGTCACTGCATAATCCAAGAGCCGCAGCTTGCGTGTGATGAATATTTTATTGTCTATTTTTCACAGCATCCCACTGGTCTTCATAGAAGTTTGATGATTCCGTTCTCACTTCGGTGGGAGAAGTTGCCGGTAAATAGCTGCTGCTGTCAGCAAGGCATGTCTAATGCACATCACTGTTGCTCACTGTCATAATGTCCATGTTGCAAAAGGTGTGGAGGTTTCGAACTGCAGCTTTCTTTGCCTGCCCTGTTTTCCTTTCACATCAGTGTTGGGGCCATATGATTTCCACCCCAACAGAGACCATTCCCGCAAGGTTGCAGTCTGATTGGCCGAAACAGTACAACCAGACGAACTTCTTCAATGGCAACAAATGTCGGTGCTCTAGCTGCAGTTGGCGGTAACAGCAGGCAGCACATTATCCCCAGAACTGCACTCCCAGATGCCACTCTTCTACAACCAGTGCAATGTGGAGCATTACATTAGAAAGTCACAGTCACCACAGCTGTGGCCATAAAAATGATTCTAGAATAGCGTTGCTCACCTGTGTCAGACAATCATTTCTAAGACTGGTTCTGTTCAAACGAAGATAAGTTCACAGGAAGATTAAAACTTGGAAGCAATGAACACTGGTTGAACAAAGCATGTTTCTGAGGCCAATGTTTTGACAAGAGACTTGTCTTTGTCAGGGCAGATGAGTGTCGTCTGCTCCAAAAACATCCTTTGCTTGATCACTATTGATGATTCTGTTCGTGTGTGTTTTCAATTGCTTACAAAACTTTTGTGGCCTTAATGCAAGCTATCAACTTACTAAATTATCATAAGGAAGCGTTTCACAGGCCTTGATGCATAAAGCTACATACACAGGTGTCTGCAAAAGGAAGGCAGTGAGCATGCTGCTGGCATGCCTGCACCTTTTTGTAATACGTGAATTGATTTTGCGACATCCATTGTGTCAGCTGATCAGACTACGCACCCCTTGGGGACAATATCTGCAGTGATGGGAATCGTGATATGGCCCCAGGATTTTAGCTACAATGTTGCGCAATGTTGCATGTCTGCTTGTTCATGCATTGTGGTGCCATCTTGAGCTTGTGAACAGGCATGCAGAACGCTTGTACTCACAGAAATGAGGCATGATGTGCATTTGCTCTGCTGCTTCACATTCAATATGTTTGTGGCGACATTTCGCGACAGAAGTGAGCTAACCAGACTTGCATGCTGTGGGTCAGTGCCACTGCACATTTCATCACTGATATGGAAACAGCCACTCCCGGTGCCATCTTGAGCTGCAGAAGGTTTCATATGAAGCATGCTTCCACCTACTAAAATGAAGCATGACCTAAGCTAGCTGATGTGTCTGATTGAGATGCATGCTTCACATCTAAACTGGCATTGCTAATGTATTGTGCATAATTAAAATGCACTTGTACAACTTGTATGCATGTAGCAAGGGAAAAAGGGCTATGAGGGGGCATAATGTCAAGCAGCTAGCTTCATCTAAGCAACTTTCTCCAACATCATACATTTTTTTCCTTTCGGGGCTCATCTGACTTTTGGGAAATTGTTTGTTGGTCTGTTGAATGGTCTGCTGCCAGACCCTTGAAAGCATTGTTTCATTTGCGGTAGCTCTTAGCAACTAACACCCTTGTCATGATCGGCCCTCGGCACCTAATCTTCACAAGCTCGACTGCTAGAAATTACCGCTTGCCTGTTATGTGGTGAGGGCCTATTTCCCATCAGTCTTTCATTTATATTTTTCTAACTAGGCTTCAAAATTACTTGTGACGTTTCCTCCAAATATGAATGGAGGACTTATGTTTCAAATCAAAGCATTAACTTTAAGAGTTTGATATTTGCCTACTTTTAATATTCATGTACGGGCCAGTTTTCGTACACCTTCTTGAAATCCTTGAATACCCCTGAATATCGAAAAACATATTCAAAGGCCCTTCAAAATCCTTCGAAATAAATCTGCTCCTTGAATTACATGAAAACTGAGGTTGGGGGCGACTTTTGAACACTGAAAATAATAAGGAGGAGGAGGAGTAGATTTTAATGAACAGAAAGGAGGAGAGGTCGGCCTGGAGAGCATGTCTCTAGCCTGCTACTCCTCACTGGGGAAAGGGGAAGTGGGAAATAATAAAAATAATAAGCTCTACATCGGGCCCATGACGTGGACACTGTCTATTGGAAAATGATCCTTTATGTTACCTTTTCAGAGTATCAATAAGCGATGCAATGCGACGTCTCCACAGTTACAAATGAAAGGCTTGTTTAAATTACCCCCGCCATCATAGAGCTAGACAAAGCCAGATCGAGTGACCAAGCCGTAGAGTTTTTTTTTTCTTTTTTCTTTGTTTTTTTGCTAGTTCACACCGCAGCCATCGTGGTGCCATTGTTGAGCCCTATATCCTCTAGAAACTCTTACATAAAAGTAAATTACAGGCCTTTGGCTTTAATGTGACAACTATCTCTGGCTGAAGCTGGACACAACAAACTATCATGCTAGGAAACAATAGACATCATTAAATGAGAAAGTCAACTTTGGAAAGCGACCTGAAGAGCTTGAAGTGTGTCCCAACTCAGCAGCTGCTTAGCTGCAAGAAATTGCAGCTAAGTAGAAGGGTCTTTCACTATTTTCTTGTGTATGTGTACAAAGAAGTTTTGTTTCTCCATCCTTGATTTTTGCCCTTTGGCATTTTTGAAATCTTCTAATTGTCCTTAATCAAGGAAGAGGCCGACAGATGGAGTAGCACACAGTGGTATAGAAGTTGCATAAAGCCAGGGATAAAGTGCCTCAGAAAAGCTGGCCTACATTTTGACAAGTGGACCTATCTTTGAGTATTTAGTCAAATGTTCTGTATGACCCCTGATAGGCTGAGTGGTGGCATTTCGTGACAAAAGTGAGCTAATTAGACTTGCATGCTGTGGTTAGCTACCATTATGCATTTCACTGCTGATATGAAGCTTGCTTCCACTTACTAGAATGAAGCATGACCTAAGCTTGCCCATGTGTCTAATTTAGAGGCATGCTTGAGACACACTTGATCCTGTCTACTGCAGAAAAAGACCTACACTTGCTGTTTAGATAAACTTGCAGGCAACTGTACTATTTCTGGCATTGTGCTAGCCATTCATTTTTCGTGCCTTTGGTAGCCTGAGATGACAGCACATTGGCTTTTTTTTTATATATATATTAATGTCACATAAGCATTGAAAGCTCTTACTAAACTGCATGTTTAACAACTTCACGAATGTAAGCCTCACTTAGCAAAAGCTGTCTACGCCAGTTTGGCACCTTTTCTAGACGAAGTCGCTGAGTTGTGGCCCTTAAAGTCTCTTAAGTGATGATAGTTATGGCTTACTCAGAATTTTGTCTAATGTTCCTCAGGTGGCAAGTCAATGGTTAGAATGTGAAAAGGGGAAAAACAATACTCTGAAATAAGATTGGATCTCAAGCTAGTACTTTGCCTAGAAAAGCAGTTTCTGTACACCCAGATCACCTATTTCTCCAGTCCTTTAGAATTATCAACAAATGGAGGCCCATTTGTATCCTTTGGGATGAAGTGGGGATGAGGCATAGAACTCAGCCAAAGTCAAAGTGCCTTGAAGAATTTCACCAGGGCATTAAACTGTCTACTTGCATCTAAAAAAAGTCACTTAGACTTCAAGAATCTGAAGCTATTGTTAATGTCTCTTTAGTTTGCTAAATTTAGAGAGTTCCTTGCTATGTTACCAACTCGATTCTACATCACAAAGTTGCAGGCTGTGCTTATGGGGATGTGCATGCATAACTGAGCAAGCTGCCAAAACAAAAAGAACCGCTGGTTTCACCTCTACGTGACATCGCTGTCTCTCATTTCTCTTTCAGTCTTTGTGGGAAGCGATCTTTTGCAGAAATGAACGCGTCTGCCTATGCCTGCACACCATGCGGGAAAACGTTCACGGGGCCAGAGCCGTACAACCAACACATAGCGTCGGAGAAGCACAAGAAAAAAATTCAAAGTGGGCCTGTCTTCCTGTCGAGCCTTGTGTGCGAGCCATGCCAGATGAGCTTCACGGGACCTGCTCCAATGCGAGATCATATGGCGAGTCCGAGCCATGCCAAAGCCATGGCAAAGCACCAGGTATTGAGGGGGCAGGCGCTGCTGACTTCAGCGGTGGAGACAACGTCCATCAGGCTAGCCAGTTCGAGTGGCAACAAAAGCAGTAAGTGCAGCGCCAGCACCATTTCGGGTCACTCTCAGTTAATTCAAGTTAATAGTGGTGCAAATGGAATATTCTTGGGGCTGTACGGTTGAGGATTAGTTAATAAATTTAATAAACAGAGGTAAATACAACTTGTCATATTGCATACTCTAATCAGTGGTACAAGTCTTGATTTCAACGGACGGGCGTACCCTGTGATTATTTCTTGCACATGTTTCTTTTGTTTGAAGACATGTTGTTCAACTAAATTGCGTTTTGGCAATTATTGTCCAGTAGTTAAAGCTACTCTTTGCCAAGTAGTACAAGATGCAACCTTTTAAACTTGTGTTGCACAAACTTTTTGGGCAGCCCTGTCCGAGTTGGTACTTGTATGTATTGCAAGGGAAATTTCGGATAAGTTGCGGTGTATGAGCCACCACTTGAATATAAGTAATTCTTTAAAGGGACCCTGAACCACCTGCCAGGCTTGGTGACAAAACAGTGTCCGCAGGTTGCAAACGCTGCTGTGAACATCTCAGTCTAAGTTTTGCTGCGGTATGCGGTGTGTGGAGCTCGCAAGCGTATTGCAAATTCACCTTTCTCTCAAACGCTCTCTTTTGAAGAGAAGGCCCTGCCCTCACTCCCTTTTGGACGCTTTATTTTGTCATTCCCATAGACGACTACTATTGACCGACAGGTGATGTCAAGCTGCGGTCGGCTACATGGCGCAGATACCGTGGCTGCCGCAGGGGCTGCCACGAGTCCACTGACTAAGTATACTGCGGCTCGCTGAGGACAGCTGTGTTTGGGTTATGTTTAGCGTGTTGTAGGCACCAAAGGCGGAAGTCATGGTGTCTAAATGCTATGGTGACATTTAGAAGGCGGAGGATTGTGGGTGCGCCCCTCTGCGCCGTAGCCTTCACATTGCAAGGCATTGAAGAAGGAAAGGGAGCGCAGTGGAGGCCGTGTTTTATTGCCAATAACTCTGCTTCTGCTGAATGCATTGAAGTACTTTTTGTGACGAAGTATTGCTGAAATAGCTTATTTTGACTTAATGACATTCTCCGCTTCTATAAAAAGTGGTTCAGGGCCCCTTTAAAGGGGTGCTGAACCATCACCCCTTGGGTTTGGTGAAAAAACGCAGTATGCGGATAGCATACGCTGCTGTGAACATCTCAGCCAAATTTTGCAGTTGTGCGCGTTGTGTGGAGCTCACAAGCATAGCGTGAAGTCGCTCTTTTCCCAAACACTCTCTTTGCAGCACAACCCTTCTCACTCTTTTCAGGCAGCTTTATTTCGTAATATAGCAGATTCCCATACATGGGGCTGTTATTGGCCAATAGCTAACATCAATCAAGAAGGGTGTTTGGATCAGTGTGTTTCTTCCTACTGTGTATATTTATTGATGCAGCTTAATAAACAGGCTGAAGCAAGCAAAACTTGCTTTTGAATTTCAATAAGAATTGCATACTTCAGGAAAAGGCCGACTATCATCTTGCGCTTGACCACAGCCACCTGCGTAGGAAATAAACTTTGGCCACCTTGCTTATCAGTGTCAAAGCCATCAGGTCTCACTAATTTCGACTAGCTTTAAACACTCAACTAGCCTCAAACCACATGAAACTTAAGGCAGATCACATGCACGCTTGCCAGTGCGCGCTGACTCCTGGCCGCTCGTGGCTAGATGCCTTGGCAGACTTTGCTTTGTATTAAGCATTGATAGAACGTCAAAATTTGCAAATTGGTTGTGGCTACTATTCGTCGGTCAAGCTGGTGCAGTATAAAGCCGGTCCACATAATGTAGCGCGACCAGACTCTCGCATGTGAGTGCGAGAGCGTACTCAAGACCTGTCGTGCTCAAAGCAAATGCAGTGCATACACACTACAGTTGCCTGTAGCTGTGGTCTGCTATGAGGTATAGATACCGCAGCCACCGCAGGCTGCCACGACGAGTCTATTAGCAGAGCACACTGCGGCTCGCTGAAGACAAATGTGTTTGACACATTGCAGGTGCCAAAATTGGAAATAGTGGCATCTGCGTGAACATCCAAAATCAAATATGATCTGCACACCGCAGTAACGTTGAGTAGGCAGAACGTTGTAGGCATGCCCCACTCCACCATAGCCTTCGCAGTGCAACGAGGCATTGAAGGAGGAACGGAAGCACTGCGAAGGGGATTATGCACAACCTTTGATTGCCCATAACTCCGTTCCTGCTGAACTCGTTGAGGTACTTTTTGTGTCAAAGTATTTCTGAAAGTGTCTATTTTAACTTCAACAATAAGTGGTTCAGGGCCCCTTTAAAGACAATGCAGCAGAGACAAATTAGTTTTTCTGGCAACACTTTTTTTTTTAATTTGTGACAGTGGGTGTCAGGTATTCTGCGCCAGTCGACAAGAATATCCTTAAAGGACCCCTCACCAGGTCTGGCCATTTTGAGCTGACAATCGCAGAGCATACATAAAGCGATAACGATTGTGTCTGCAAAGTATTACATCACTACGCACTGTGGAAAGACCTGAAATTTCAAACCAAACACCGTTTTTCCTTCTCCTCGTGGCCACCGCACTCCAAGCTGGACGGTGAGGTAGTCGTGCCCTTGCGCCTACGTAGTCATGTCTGCAATGAGACGTCGCTCGTGGCGACACGTGACTTCGAGAATTATTCAAGACATCTGTTATTTGTGCGATCTGTTGCTTGAATCGGTGAATTCAAGTTTAGAGAAATAATAAAACACACAAAAGGAAAGTCTGCATGTTTTTTTGTTTTACTTCGCACTGAAGGAAGAGAGATGTACTTCCGCTTCGTCTGCTTGTTGCCACAGTCGTGCGGTCACGTGCATAGGTACCGAAACTATGCCATTTTCTACCGTGCTCCTGCATGTGATCATGCTCTGTGATCCGCTTGTTCTGCCTCAGTATTTGTGTAGCACTGAATCATACTGCTAGTCATGTGTTCTTGTGCACAGCGAACAAAATCGTGCGCTGCGTGAACGAGACAACAGTTCGCGTGCGACGCCATCAGCGGAAATGTGGAACGCTGGAAAAAAAAATAATAATACGCGAAGAGAAAAAAAAATGAAAGAAGGCCAGAATGAATGTGATGTATGCCTCACTCGATCCTCGAGTTCTGGTATGGGAGAAAGCAGGGAAGGAATTTTGCTTGCGAAGAATAGACTGGGCGAGTGGAGAGAACATCTTGCTTGGCAGTGGAGCCCAACTTGAAATCATGGGTTCGCAGCACGTAAATATTTCTGTCTCAGCTATTAATGAGCCAATTTGAAAAATTTTTGCGACAGAACGCTAAAACGAAAATTTGCTATGGAGTCTGGTTAGGGGCCCTTTAACTATAGTTCACTGAGGGCATGTCCATTTGAGTAGGAATCCTGAAATTGGCACCAGTTTTGCAAACCTGCATTTGTAATAATATACATTTGTGTTCCATGTAGTTTTGTGTCACAATACGTATGTTCATGTATAGATTTACTTTTTTCTGGTGTATGTTTTCACCAAATAACTTGGTAGGCACAAGCACCGACTGTATTCGAAATTCCTTGAACGCTGTCGGCAGTTAGTGAGAGAGATGTATCTAATCCGATTGTGCTTGCAATGCAAATAGTGTTGTACATTCTTGGAAATGTATGGTGAGACATGCTGTCTTTTTGGCTGCAAGGTCACCCGAGAGAGAGTTAGAGCTTAAGCTCCCACTTTTGCCAGTGTGTCTGGTTTTTCCCTATCTCTACGACATGACAATATACAAGGCTTTCTGAGAAAAATGCCAGGTTGACACAAGTTTGCTTTTCTGTTCTCGGAAGCCATCACGGATTCTATCCCAGCGTAGTGATAATGCCTTATAACAATGTTATTTTGTGAACATTGTTATACTAGTAGATTGCTTGTAAGCTGTGTACAGCTAACTTTAGCTGTTCAAAAAATCTGGTAACATGTACAGTTACGAGACTTGCAGTGTTTGAAATTAGTGTAAATATTATTTATTTTTCGCGTAGTGTGTTTGTGCGCTCGTGCAAAGCTATACCAGAGGTCCGAGATGTAATTTGAGGGAACCAAGTCCGCTAACTCGGTGACCAGTTTGTCAATGTGTAGGCTGCAAACAGCACATAAAACACGCAGTTCCCTCTCTGCGCAAGCAGACACCGACAGCTTGCCACTTCCAGGCATTTGCTGCACCATGTATTGAGCGGAGTTAGTTCCTCAAGATCGCTTATTGGACCGCTGGTGTCGCAGTATGCAATGACGTGCGACTTTTCACATTTCGTGCGCTATGAGTAAACCGTAAAAGAAATAATTACATAGGACACAGTGCGATGAAACTGACCGAATGTGTTATTTTAGCATGCAATAACAGTCCTATTGGAAGTGGTGCCCTGAATTTGAAGATAGAAGCTTGTTTAATTAATATTCTCTAATTAGGCAGATAATTTGACACTTTGAGTATTGGTTAGTACCAACACCACATTCAAACTATGGGAAACAATGCCTTAAATACATAATACCAACACTGTTAAATTACTATAATTCGGTCCGATTTGATCTTTTTACGTCATCATCCAAGGAACTGAAACTGATGTATACGGTTTCGATGTAATATCTGGTCGTGTTATGTATCTGTGTTGTTGCATTTCTTTGTTGACATGAAGCAAAGTGTGAGTGAGAAACATGTCACTGAAGTTATGTATACAGCTATATATATGTATGTATATGTATGTGCGCATATGTTATGCTGCCTCCCTGCAGAAACAGGGATTGTAGACACATCAAGCTGTTGAAGGACAGCTTTTTACCTACAATCCCTCCATCTGTAAATGTACAGGATGGCAAATAAACAATTTCATTTCAATTAACATACAAGAAATTATCCTGATGGCAGAAGAGGACTGATGGGTGCACACTGTAGGTCTCATAATCATTTATTGTAACGGCTTGGCTAATGTCAGCAGGTGCACCCTGTAGATAGAGTTCCTGCCACAATGGTGATTGAGTGGCCATCACGTTGTGCCGCGTGAGCACGAGGTCGAGGGTTCAATTGCAGTGAGGGTGGAATGCGAGAAATATTTGCTTTGGGTGCACATTAAAGCAGTATACTGACATACATTTCTTCTACTATGTATTCTTTTGCTTGATCCCTGTCTTGTTAAGCTGGATATTTCTTGTGTTATGAACTTCTTTCCCTTCTACTATGCACGTCCGACTCCTGCTGAAGGCCTTCTGTGAAGGCTGGCAGTAATTCTGGGGAAAGAAAAACATTTTCCAAGTTGTGTAAAAACTCTACCGCACGCTTATCGCACTTAAAAAAATGCAGGTTGGCAAATGTGTACTTTAGTACTAAAAGTGATCCCAAAACGCCACGCCTGGTCTGACCTACATTATCTTCACATAATGATGCAGTTTGCTGATGTCATGTAGTAATAAAGCTAGGTGCGCTATTGTTGCTTGTTCACAAAAAAAACAATGAAAAAAGGTGCTCTGCACTTTTGTTCTGGCTGCACGCGTGAGTAGTCGCCGCAGTGTCCACAGGAACAAAGTGAGTCATGACATCACAAGACATGACATATTCACCTCTCGGGTGCTGAAATCGAAACTGGCAACTATCGATCCTTTGAGTGCCAGGATCTTCCAGTCTGTGCATGCAACAAAGTTTCACAAGATTTTTTAGCGTTACCATGTCACAATTTACAACAAGAAAAGTGCCGCAGTTCCCTGGCTAACATGGCTACCTATATAGGTACTTTGAACAGTTGGGGCCTACAACATTACTAGAACCACAAAAAAAAAAAAAGGAAACCGCCTTTGTGAATATGCAACAGCAAGCAAAAAAGAAAGGTCCTGGTTTATTGATCATTATTCAGTAAAAGAAATGCAAAAGTCAGGGCATTTGGCCATGCCAAGTCAGGACTTTTACTCAAAAGTTGGGAATTTAGCACTAAATTTAGGACATTTGGCAACCCTACTTAAACCTAATTTAATCGTCAGTAGAAGAAGCTAAGGACCATGCAGCGAGTGATGGAACAAAAAGAAATATAGGCATAATCTGGAAAAGTTTGAAACACAAAAACATGGGACCACAATGAAGAGGATACGAACAGAATGGGTGCTACTAACAACCGCGAAGGATGTTTTTTTTTTTTCATAACTTTTGTTCACCACAGCAGTACACAGCTCCCATGCACCCCAAATCTCGAGGCTAGCCAATATTCTTGTTCAATAGAACTTGGCTAGTTTTGAGGACTTTCACAGGTGCCACAATGGCCCAAATGTGAGAAAATATCTTGAAATCGGTGGGTTCTGAATACCATCTCTTCCAATATCTACCTATAGTTGACTGCCTCTGATGTAATAATTACAAACAAAATGGCATTCTGCACTTGTGAAGATCAAGAATCTTTCTTGTTTTACGAGAGTTAAATGACTTGAATGACGGCGACCTTTGGTTGTTAAGAATGATTCAAGTTAGCAAGGGCATGCTTGGTTAATGACACAGGGACGAAGGCTGGAAACTATGTTGCAGACAGTTGCACTCTGCTCCAGTCCATGGTGATTTGCAATACACGCCATGTTTTTTCGCACACTGTTTGGTATGCAGAAGGCACAGTAGCAGGCAGTCACAGAGATGTAGTTCAAAAAATTACATCAGTAAAATATGCAAAGCAGTATTAAAAATGAAGTCTGGCATTTTAGGGACCAAAACCACAATCTGATTATGAGGCACGCTGTTGTGGAGGGCCCGGGTTCAGTTTTAAGCATCTGGGTTCTTTAGTGTGCGCCCATTCCATCGTACACAGCTGCTATTACGTGTTGTTCTCATCAAAATGTGGCTGCTAAGGCCAGTATTTGATCCTGCGACCTTATGTTCACCAACACAATGTCATAGCCACTAAGCCACCATGGTGCGTTCCTGTCAATGTGTGTGTGTGATTGGAGGGGGGGCAGAGCAGAAAAAGAGAAAAGGCCCTGCAGAACATAACCGTGCGTTTTGCTTTTCAAAATGACAATAATAGTATGCGTGCGAAAGACTAGTACGTAGCATTATTTTTTACATTGTCAACAATCCTAAAATATGTTTTCGTTACGAGGCACACAAGCATCAGTAGTGAACAATTATAAAGAAAGAGTTTCATTTACTGAAATTGGAGGAGTAGAATTGGCCTGTCCAGGAGTAGGAATGGCCCAGCTCTCACCATTCTGAGGAGTTAAAGGAAGTGGAATTCATGGGTACTTCCACTTCCAGAATAGAGTTAGAATGGAAGGCCCTGGCAACTCGGCAACTGTGATCTGACCCCCTTTGCCTTCACCGACTTCTCTGCATCATATATACATCATGCATCACATATACATCACACGTCACTTACCGAGTGTTGTGCAGCCGAACCTTGTTGTAACGAAGTTGTATATGTTGCAAAATCATTGTACCCTGTACTTGTTTTACCATATTTGTTATGTTAGGCTGTAAGAGCAGTGAGGCAATTTGTTATTATATCTGATAATCTGTTATATCCATCCTCATGATATCGAGATTTGACTATACTTATTGCAATATCTATGTGTATATCTTTGATTGCTGGCTGCTTTGGTAGTTGATTGCTTGTTCACTCATGGCATTTGAAACTGCTGTTATTGCCTGCAGGTTACCTGCAGTGTGAGGTATGCAAAATCCCAAGTTTTCCATGCGCCAAGGATGCCTTTGACCACTACGAGTCGGACGAGCACAGGAACCGCAAGCAAGCTGTGCAGTTAGGCATCGAACCGTCAACTTACCGCCCCGTCGGATTTGTCCAGTCCCCCGCCGTTAACACTCAAATGGTCGAAATACCAACGAAATTACCCACATCAGTGCTTGTCTGCAAAGCAGAGGAAAGCTTTGAGGATTTCTGTAGGAGAAGTAACCTCCTGTTTCTCGTGTAATGTTACACCAAGCAAAAGCTGAGGTCAGCTGGCTCATTCCATTGGTTTTCTCTTTTTTTGTCTGTTTTTGTGGGGCAGACTTCGACACATAGCCGTTTTACCTCACTGCCACTTGGGCAATGAACCTGTCGTTGGACTCAACAAGCGTTGCTTAAATGTGGTACGAGTGCATGTGAGTGGTAAAGTATATATAATGTGTACAGGTTGTTTGTTATGTACCCAGGACTCACTTGGCACTGACAAAGTTGTACGTCATCGTTAGTTCACGCTGTCTCTGTCATTTGGGCTTGTAACACTGAAGATGTTATGAATAATTATGCAAAGTTGTTTTATTAGGATAGATCAGTTTTTGTTTACTTTGTTCAAGCTTCGGAAAGGGGCATCTACAGCGACATTTTCATTGAGTTTTGAATAAAAATTACATTTACCAAATTACACCCTGTGGCCTATTACTTTCATGCTTGCCAACTCTCCTGAATCTTTCGTAATGTGTAGAAATTTAGGCTCGTTCTACAATTTTACAAATTTTGCGTCAAGCATTAAGAAAAACATTCTGGCTGCAAAATGGCTTTAAAGGCATTGAAGGACGCGGCGGCGTAAGGTTGCAAAAAATATGTATTAAAAGAATTGTGATGATGCTTCTGCCACCTGTATTGCTGTAACACACCTTTCATTGCGCTATCTTATGTGCAGTGCTCTGCAATTGAGACGCGATACTTAGACAACATGGCGGCTGACACTTTTTGGTGCCACTGGTGGACGCTGGTGACACCGAGATTGTGCATTTTTGTGTCGCATAAAAGCAGTCAACTTTTTGGATGCATCGTAGCTGCATTCAGCCTCCTCAGCGATCACCCAGTGATCACCAGTGGCGCAAGAAGCGCGGGCCACCATGCTGTCTGAGTAGTGAATTTTAATTGCTGATCACTGTACATCTGGCATGTACCATTGTGATGAAAATAAAAATCAGCTCGCTGGGTACTTGCTTTGACCTAGTTTAATCAGTCGAACACCAGAAGTGCACTAAATTGGCAACAGCGAAGCTGCTGGTCTAAAATCTCGTCTGCTGCTCCTACACTCCTAAACAAAATTACACCCTTTGGGTCGTATCTTGCCACACAACAATAATCGTCATTTGTCTTGTCCGTATTTCCTTTCTTTAACGCTGCGAGCCCGATACTTCCAAGTCACAAACGGAATGCATGTTATGAGCGTGACGGAGCATTCTCAACAGGAAAGTAGCGAGCGCAGCGTTTTCAAGAAAGGACACGTGAGCAAGACGGGTAACACTTGTGTGGCAAGACACAACCCAAAGGGCGTAAATTTATTTAAGAGTGTAGCTTGCTGCAGCTTGTGAGCTGCGTGTAAATGTGAATCATTGTAAATGAAGTGCCTGTGTGTCCCACAAAAGTTGTGCGCTCATGGTATGGTATGGTATGGTATGGTAAAACTTTAACGAAGTCCCGCAGATCATGAGTCTTCACGAAGTGGGCCACTCCCACGTGGCAACCGGAAAGCCAAGCCTCTCGGCCGCATCGTGGGCCTGCTGGACAGCCCAGAGTAGGTCAGCCAGAAGAGGGCTGCGGAGAACCGCTTCCGAAGGCTCATGGCTTTAAAGAAAATGCTATTGCTTCTTGTCATGTTCACGGGACATTTACAAATTTTGATGGTCTCAGGTAGGCAAATATGTACTTTGTATGAGACCTTTATGCACCGAGATTGGTTACTGAAGTGTTCATGTGAAAGTCCTGGTACCTCTGCACTTGAAGATGTGGCACAGCTTGCGGAGATGCGCAAACATTTTCTAGCTCAAGTTGCTGGCTGGACATTTTTTAGACCAGAGATTTATCCTTCTTTTTTTTCTTTTTTTTTTTTGCCCACCACGGTGACTTAGCAGCTCTAGTGTTGCGCTGCTAAGCACGAGGTCGCGGGATCAAATCCCAGTCGCATTTATGATGCCGACTACAGTGTAATAGCGACGAAATGCAAAAACGCCCGTGGCCCTGTGCAATGGGGGCAGGTTAATGATCCCCTGGTGGTAAAAATGAATCCAGAATCCCTCACTACGGCTTGCCTCGTAATCAAATCATGGTTTTGGCACGTAAAACACCATATTTCAATTCATTCGGATGCTTCTTCTGTTAAGCAATAGCGTTTCATGGTAAATCTGGTAAAACCATAAGTAGAGAGACACATTGCCGCTCTCACGTTTGTCCGCTGTGCACTCACATAAATTTTGAGCAAATTTGCAAGAATCGTACTCGTACTAGGGTGAGCGAGAAGAATCAAACTGAAAGGCTCGACTTTATTTCTCGCTCTCTCTCCCGGCATTAACCTTGCGAAGCTAACTGACAAAGACGCCGGGCTTGTGCGACATGTTTGCAGGATGTTTGCAAGTTTGGTTCGTCATCGGGGAGCCGTATACACTGTTAGACAAAAGGTACACCCTTTGGGGTGTATATCTGCCACACTCTTAAAGCGGTTGCACCCTTTGGGGTGTGTATTTGTCCCACAACGATAATCGTCATCTGCCTTGCTTGCGTTTCCTTTCTTGAAAACGGCGCTCGCTGCTTTCCTGTCGAGAATGCTGCGTCACACTGATAACGCGCATGCCGTTCGTGACTGGGAAGTACCGGACGCGCATCGTTAAAGAAAGGAAACGCGGGCAAGACAGATGACGATTATTGTTGTGGGACAAGATAAACCACAAAGGGTGTAAATTTTTCTTAAGAGTGCACTCTTAGAAAAATTTACACCCTTTGGGGCGTATCTTGTCCCACAACAATAATCGTCATCCGTGTTGCCCGCGTTTCCTATCTTTAACGCTGCGAGCCCGGCACTTTCCAGTCACGAATGGCATGCGCGTTATCAGTGTGACGCAGCATTCTCGACAGGAAAGTAGCGAGCGCCGAGTTTTCAGGAAAGGAAACGCAAGCAGGGCAGATGACGATTATTGTTGTGGGACAAATATACACCCCAAAGGGTGCAACCGTTTTAAGAGTGTATGCAAAGTTACGCCCTTTGTAGTGCCCCTTCTGCCACACAACGATAATCGTCATCTGCCTTGATGCGTTTCCTTTCTTGAAAACGCCGCGCCCGCTACTTTCCTGTCGGGAATGCTATCATGCTGATAACGCGCAAGCCGTTCGTTACTGTAAAGTACCGGGCTCGCAGCGTAAAAAAGGAAACGCATCAAGCCAGATGACGATTATCGTTGTGTGGCAGAAAGGGCAATCCAAAGTGCACACAACGATAATCGTCATCTGCCTTGCTTGCGTTTCCTTTCTTGAAAACGCCGCGTCCGCTACTTTCCTGTCGGGAATGCTATGTCATGCTGATAACGCGCATGCCGTTCGTTACTGGGAAGTGCCGGGCTCGCAGCGTTGAAGAAAGGAAATACGGACAAGACAGATGACGTTTATCGTTGTGTGGCAAGATAAAACCGAAAGGGTGTAATGTTTTAGAGTGTTATCGTAGCCGTAACGGCCGCATAGTCGGATGCATGATAAGGAAATAAACGCGCATCCATGGTGTACCACAAAGGCCGCGCGGCACGCACCACACTGAAAAAAATTTCACGTGGCCGTAGTGGAAAACAGAAGAGGTAAGTGAGCAACAATGTGCCGATCGTCGCGTCCTCCTGCGGCATTTTTTTTCATTAGTGCTTCGCTCATCTCTATGCTACACTGGCTTCTCTGTATCTATGCTGTGTTTTCCTCGCACGTTCTTTACTGTTTACCTGCTTTTTACGTCACGTATTTTATGTCTGTTTCGTTATGAGTTTGGTCTCCGTGCCGTGCGCAGCTAACCAGCTGACAGTGAGCTGCGAGCCCCACAACTCTATGCCCACAATCCCACGGACGGACGGATAGATAACCGCGAGTGACCGCAATCAGCCGAGCCCCTTTTAGTCGGTGGTTATCGCGGCGGAAAGCGATGTCAGTCCTCCTCGCGATTGTGACGGACTAGAAATCGAGAGGAAGCAGGCGGCGGCATCACTCGCGCCCGAAAGGCAAGCAGGAGCAGCGGCGACGCCTTTATGACAGCACCCAACAAGCCGATGGCGTCCGCTCCGCTAGGACTTTGGCTGGTGCAGCTGGCGTTTCGTAAGTGCTTCGCTTCGATTAGGGCCGAAACGAGGCTCGCGTGGTACCGCGGCTTCGTGCTGGTCTCCACTTTCTTGGCGTACACATGCTACCACATGACGCGGCGGCCTCTGAGCGTGGTCAAGTCCGTGCTACACCAAGACTGTCGGTACGCAACGCCCGACGCCTCGATCGTCGTCACCGAGAACAACAGCCGAACGTGGTGCAACTGGGCCCCTTTCGACGGTGACAACGCGCCGCATCTCTTCTCCTACCTCGACTCCATCTACCTCTTCACGTACGCCGCATGCATGTTTGCAAGTGGTTTCATCGCGGAGCGGATGCACCTGCGCTACTTCCTCGGACTGGGCATGCTTCTCAGCGCGCTCACCACGCACGTCTTCGGCATGGGCCACAGCCTGGGCATCCACTCGTTCGCCTTCTACTTCGTCGTGCAACTGCTGGGCGGCGCGTTCCAGAGCACGGGCTGGCCCAGCGTCGTCACCTGCGTCGGCAACTGGTTCGGCAAGAAAAAGCGCGGCCTCATCTTCGGCGTGTGGAACGCGCACACCTCCGTGGGGAACATACTGGGCGCCTACATCGCCGGGATGTTCGTCACCTCCGACTGGGGCCTTTCGTTCATCGTCCCCGCCGCCATTTGCGGCCTCGTTGGCGTCTTCGTCGTGCTCTTCCTGACGCCGTACCCCGAGGAGGTTGGATGTGACTCACCGCGGCGCAATTCGGCGTCGTTGCAGACGTCGCTCTCTTCCGCGGTCGTCCGGCCGTCGTCTTCTGCGTCCAGCGAAGGCGAGGAGGACGACGCGAGCGGCACCCTGGGCGAGGACGAGCAGCGATGTCTGCTGGAGAGGCGGCTCAGAAGTGAAAGCGAGAAAAAAGCCGTCACCTTCCTCCAGGCCCTGGCCATCCCGGGAGTGCTCGACTTCTCCCTGGCACTCTTCTTCGCAAAGCTCGTCAGCTACACCTTCCTCTTCTGGCTCCCGTTTTACATTCACGCGTCCACGTCGTTCGACTCCGCGGACTCGGCCTTCATATCGACCGTCTTCGACTTCGGAGGCATCGTAGGTGGCATCCTGGCGGGCTACGTTTCCGATCGTTCTGGTGCGAGCGCCACTACCTGCGTGGTCTTCCTGATAGCCGCGATCCCCATGATGTTCGTCTACGAACACTTTGGCAGCGTCAGCCTGGTCATGAATCTCGTCCTCCAGAGCATAGCGGGTCTGTTGATCAACGGCCCGTACGCGCTCATCACAACTGCAGTCTCCGCGGAGCTCGGCACGCATCCGACGGTGTCCGGCAGCTCCAAGGCACTGGCGACGGTGACTGCGATCATCGACGGTACAGGTTCCGTAGGTGCTGCAGTGGGTCCTCTGCTAGCGGGACTAATTCTGCAGTACGGCTGGAACACTGTCTTCTACATGGTTATGGCGTCGGATCTTCTCGCTGTGTTGTGCCTTCTTAGGGTTACCAAACATGAGTTCCTAAGACTGAAATCTCGGAAAACGGCTGGAGCGCCTGTCAACTAGGGACATTCCTGGCCAGCCTGTTTGTTCATAGTCAGCAAAGACTGATCATATAATGTGGCTGCTGTTGTTTGGAGCCAGAATGACTGTTTTAAGCACAGGAGTTTTAGAAATTCCGTGCACGTGAAAATCGTTGCCTTTTTGTGACAAATTTATGCACTGTCAAGTAGCCTGTGTTTTATCACAAGTGAGACAGGCCTTGATTGGCTTCCAGAGGAGCATGCAGGTGTATGTTGCACATCACCCGAGGAATGTACATATATATATATATATATATATATATATATATATATATATATATATATATATATATATATACATAGTATACTTATACATACACTTATACATCAGCATTTGGGGTATGTGCAACTGACTATACATTCCTTTTGTTAGCCATATGATCATTTTTCATCTTCAACTGCACACTCCAAACAGCTCTGAGGTTGTGCAGGCACATTCTTTCATTTAGCTTTTAAATTAACCTGTACTGTGGATATGTGAGTGGTTAGATCAATGTGTGCATCAAAGAAATTAGCCATGTAAGAACCAATTGTCAATATTGACAGAATGAAACATTTAGACAGCCATCCTCAAGAGGCTACACTGCAGGTTGGAACAAATTTCACTCCACAGTGCTAAAGACATTTTTGCAAGCATGAGTATTTGTAAAAAAAAAAGTTTTAGTATTTTTATCCATGACTGTGTACTGGGATGACCAGAAAATGTTCCTTTTTAAATGCAAGCATGACTATTTGTAAAAAGTTTTAGTATATTTATCCATGGCTGTGTACTGGTATGACCAGAAAAGTTTTGATACATGCTTATCTGAAGGGAGGCCACTTTCTGACCCACCCTCAGGAGATTAGACAGGGCACATTGGCATATTTCAGAAAATTCACAATAATCCTTAGGACAGGCATTAGCAATTGTACTCGTATATGATTTGTAAGCAAAAATGTAAGAGGTGGACAACCTTTTCTGGTGACCATAGTACACATGCTACCAGCAGTATTGCTGGCAGTAATGTTCCTTGTAATATAAAAACCTGTCTTCCGGTGACTGCCGTAACTGCACCGGCATTTCACTGCCAGTAGGCAGATCGTGTACTTATGTGATGTTGTGACACTCAAATACAGCGTGGAGAGAAAAGATCTGAAAGCCACTATTGTTAGTGTTGTGAGCACTGTACACAAGGTGATTGTCGCAGTTATTAAATTACAATTTCGTATATTGTGTCATTTCTGCACATTCTTTTACAAGTGTGACAGCAGGCTTCTGAACTTGGGTGCATAAAATACGACTTGACGCAGTGAAAATGTACAAGGACAATATGAAACGCACCTTGACTGCATTTAAGGATATTGCTGCTTGTTTAACGACTGCTGGCTCTTGTGTGGCTTCAGCACAGTCTAGTTTTGCACAGGATATTATATATTTATATGTATGGTTGTATGTGTATGTGTGTATATATATATATATCCTCATAACTAGCAAGCATCAAAATGTAATTACCGATCTGTGCAAGTTCATACACTCCAATGAATGTGAGTGTGTAGATGCACTTCGATTCGCTTTCAAATCTATTCCAGGAATTCTTCGCTGGCTGTGATGGCTCAGTGGCTATGGCACGAGGTCACAGGTTCGATTACCGCCCTTGGCGGCCATAGAGTTCGTATATCTGACTCTGTAATGGCGGCCGCATTTTGATAGAGCCAAGTGACCGCGTATCTTAGCTTTGGGTGCACATCAAACACACCCTGCCGCGGTTGTTAATGTCTGCGCGATGATTGGTCGCCGCAGCGAGTACCTGCTGCAGTGATTATCGAATGGGTATGACGCTTTACTGTTGAAACCCGTGTGCGGCAGTTTCGTGGGTTCAAACGACAGTGCTGGGCTGCGTCGCGATGACGATTTTCCTGTGTGGTTCAAGGTTCCATCGGTTGCGCAGGAACTTTATAGATGACCAGTTAAATCGATCAGTCCAAAGCTTCGAAGCACACTACGCCGTCGAGGGGTCACCTGCAGGAGGTGGTCTGAAGCGTAAAACTCGGGACACGTAACATCACGGACACATTATGCAAAAAGGTGAGGCGTGCGGACAGGACGCAAGAGAAGGCACCTTCCAGAGGAGCGTGTTCTCTTATGTCCCGTCTGCACCGCCTCGCCTTCTTGCATAATGAACCCTTAACAACTAGCTCAGCTCTCTGTCGTTCTAAGCATCACCGACTCAACTGCCAAAGAGGAAATAGCACGTATCGTTTTCGCCGTTTAAAAGTGCTGCGGCATGCGTTGTTCCGAGCGCGCCGCTATCAGTGTGTCGTGCAATATGGCGTCCTACTGCCTGTAATCGCATGTGCCGCGCGCGACCTTCCGCCTAAGCGAGATAGGCTCAATTGACGTGCGGCGATTGTTGAGAATGCGATAACCGATGACCGCTGCATCGTGAACGTTCGCGACAAGAGGTGCACACTTTCGAAAATATATCGCTGAGCGGCAGCTTTTTGCAGTAAATAACGGCACAGGGATGCCGGGTGCTGTGATTTTTCATTAGTTCTGCAGGTGGCACCGGTATTATTGAACTATGCAATCACAATATAGGGGATGATCATTTTTAAGTTTTACGGAATGTTTAAACAATCGCCTGTTCCAGATGACATAATCGTAGTCCATGAGCTGGATTATTCATAGAGGCGAACATTACTTCCACGATAAATCGAAACATACACACGTAATTAACAATAATCCACTAATTATATTTTTAATTACGTTACGGCACATATGGGAATTTACACATAGTATCCGATGTCCGATGAGTTTGCCAGGCGTATCCGGCTGGAATGAATTTCCAAAATGACACCGTTTGAACGTATGCGCCACCAAATTCGCCGTAAAAGTGCACTGCTCTTAGACTTACTTTCAAATGCGCATGCATTTCTATGTCTTTCCAACGAGTGAGTGAGCAAAGACTTTATTTGAAAACAAGGCATTGACGGATGACCAACGAGAAATTTGTCCGTCACGAAGACAATGAATGGTTCATACCCCCTTAAGCAATGGCTCATACCCACGTAAGGTAGAGGCTACAAGTGCTCAGCAAAGTGAAGCGAACAGCGCATAAATTCATTAAAATATTCCATACAACACATAACAGCATATGTTTCAATAAACAAGTGCTCAGCAAAGTGAAGCGAACAGCGCATAAATTCATTGAAAGATTCCATACAACACGCAGAATAGCACATGTTTCAATAAAGAACAAGCTCAAAACAAGCATCCGAGCCATCAGTAGGGCATTGCATATCTCCCTCAGCAAATGTAGTCGTAGTTTTGCAACAGCTTCGCTAAATTAACCTTGATTCACCTTAATTGACGCCAAAGGTCGTGGGTTCGACTGCCACGAAAGGTTTAGAATTCGAGTGCCTTAATCAACGCTATTTTAATTAATCGTGGTTAATTAACTTCACATTAATTAACATCAATTGTGAGTTTGAGTGTCGTAATGAACTCCACTAATGAAACGTGCCTTATCATGTTCGCTATCGAACATGATAAGCGACCGACCGATAAGTATTGATAAGGGTTTATACTGGTCGGATGAACTTCCATAACATTGACAATGACACCGGGTGGCGTGGGGATGAGCAAGGGGCAGAGTGCTTACGCATACTTGAGACAACTACCAGAGGAGTTCCTGCGTGAATTTTTTCAAACTAACCGCTCTTTTATGCATTGAAGCACAGAAGTAACTGGAGCATACGCCCACGTATTTCGTCCCACCACTTCGGGAAATATTATCTCGAAGCTGGTGTCACTCTGAAAATTTATTTCACGCGGATACGTCATGAAAACTCACCGGCTACAATTCGTAAATTGCAATAAGTGCCTTAAAGTGATGAATTACCAAGTTATTAGTGAATTTCCGTTAATTAATTGAACGAGTGTTTAAATTTCTCGTCTGTCTCTTCGAATAACACAGCTCCAGGACTTGAATTATGCTATCTGCCACAGGCGATCTTTGAAAATTCCGTAAAGCTAGCCGTACAGCTAGGAAGGCTCCCGGTGAATTTTGACCAGTGTCCCCTATTTTTTACCACCTGGGATTCCATTACGTGCCCCTAAATTTAAGTGCATGAGCGTTTTTGTATTTCATCCCCATCGAAATGCGGCCGCCGCGGCCAGAACCGACGGTTTATATTGCAGTTGACACACATATTTGTGTGTCCTTAGCTTGCTTGTCTCCTATTTTCCTGTCGCTTGTCATCGTTCATTGTGATACAATCGTGAACTTAGTTTAAGATTTACCTTTTCGATAAGTCTTCAAAAGCCTCTGAAGGCCGCAGTAAGAAAGTTCGGCGAATTGAAGCTTACTCTCAAATTTACTTTTTCGAACGTCTTCAAAAACTTCTAAAGGCCGCAGTAAAGAAAGTTCCCCTTCCTGAAGTCACTGTAGACTATCACTGTGTGCTTACTTACGCAATCCTGGATTTTCTTTTTTCTCAACGAATGAGACACACGAAATGACGAAAAGACGCCGTATTTCTGAGCGGGCATATTTTGCGGGCATTCTTCAGAGCTAGGAAAAGACTCGTGGAAAGAAATAACGACATGGAAACAACTTCACTGGGTATTTCTGAACCCGCTCCACATCTCAAATGCGACCTATGCCCTAAACCGAATATTTAAAAAAATGCTTAATTGCAGTAATGTAATGATACTGAAAAGAAATAGAGAGAGAAAACAGTGAGTGACTCAAGACAACGAACAATAAGGCGTGCTTCTCACTTGTCTAAGGTGTATACTCAATTTTTAAAGTTTGGTTCTATAGTTTCGTAAAACCGCCCGTGTAACCATATTTAGGGTGTAAAGCTAACTCCATTTTGATATTTAAACTGCCTTCCCAGCAAGTAACTTCATTTTAGGTAGTTAAACATGAAAAAAAAAAAGAACGGTGGACGGGTCTCCTGCCTATATCGCCGCCTTGCATGATACCCTCCGCACACGACGACTAAAAAAGTCAACTGCATGGTGACCGGCACTATAACCGAGCATGTACTTCAGTGATTCCGGAGTAATCAGTTGTATACACACACGCGAACGACGCATGTAAAGGTGTACCGGGTGTACTGCTCGCCGATTAAGCAGTGAGCCACCGTTAGGCGCTACCATCGCCGCTAACACGGGCTCGGTCCAGACAAACAAGTTGTACTGCCCACCATGAAATGACGGAACTCAAGCTTGCCACACAGGTTATATGACGTTGTAAACTGTGTTATCTCGGCGCTGCCTACACCTTATCGTCCGGACAGGGAGGAGAGCGAGGTACCCGAGATTACAAAACCACGTCTTGTGCATCTGGCCGCGATATATGCTGTGCAAAGGCAATGATAGGCATGCAGCATTTGTCCGAGTCAATCTGCCAACCTCTGTCGGAAAAGGCTCTACTGGGACCTCAGCCGAGACCCTATAGTGTAGACGTCGGCGCGACCTTCTAAATGCTCTCATCGAATTCTCGCGAGAGAGTGGTCCGGACTTGAAACTTTGGAGAGCAATTTTGAAGAGTTCGTCCACCACCATTTTTGTCCTCATCGTCAGCCCTTTTCTCTCTCTTTCTCTAATCCCATATCTCTTCCTCAACGCCGAGTGTGCCGAGTCAGAACTTGATTCGCGCCCACTTTTCAGCTTCAGCTTTTCTATCATAATCTCTCTCTCTCTCTCTCTCTCTCTCTCTCACACACACACACACACACACACACACACACACACACACACACACACACACACACACACACACACACACACACACACACACACACACACACACACACCTGAAGAAAGCTCAGGCACATAATCGCTATAGTCAAGCAGGTTCCTATTACCCATCAGTATGTTGCGAATGTGAAGAACTCTTTTAATACGAGCTCGGTTAAATGTTGAAGGCAGCATCTTTATGTATAGGCAGAGCCCTTCTATGGTATAGATGAAGAAATTAACTGTCTGCTCATGTTTCCTACCGTAAAAGCCGCTTTTCTTTGCCGAAACACAGAGAAGGCAGGTGTAACATCGTGTGATAGCTTGGCGTGCCGATGCTGCATCGTGAACAGTTATGTCAGCGCGCGGTATTCGAAACCAACTTCAGGGGCGCTTTTCATCGCCGCTGGCGACTCAACAGTCTAGAACAAATTAGTGTCAATTTTCACAAGTGATACAGTTCCGCATTTATCCGACTTTGCATTCTGGATGTATATTTTACGTAACCGTAATTTTTACCTCCCCGGGTTCTTTACCGTGCCCGAAATGCAAGGGACACGGGCGTTTTTGCATTTCGGCCCCATCAAAATTCAGCCGCCGGGGCCGGGGTTTCATCTCGCGATCTGGTGCTTAGCAGCAACCACGTCGGGCCGCTCTTTTATGCTTAGAAGCTCAAAAGTTTCAGTTTCAGTTTCAGTTTCAGTTTGTTTGTTTATTCAGACATACATTGCCTGGGGCGAAATGCGAAAACACCCGTGTGCTTAGATTTAGGTGCACGTTAAAGAACCCCAGGTGGTCAAAATTTCCGGAGTCCTCCACTACGGCGTGCCTCATAATCAGAAAGTGGTTTTGGCACGTAAAACCACAAATATTATTATTATACATTGCCTGGGTTGAAAGGACTAAAAGGCAGATGAGCTCTGCCTGACTAAGGTCCCTCCACCCATGCATTTGGTCGGATGAACTGGTCGGAGTAACTGGAACGCCCAAGTATTGCGTCCCACCCTTTGGAAAATGATATCTCAAAACCGGTGTCATGCTGGAAATTCAAGTGCATATGTCTAGCAAACTCACCGGCTACAATTCGTAAATTGCAATATGTACCGCAAGGTAATTAATCAGGAAGTTAATGAGTGAACTTTGTGTTAACTAGTTGAATATATGTGTTTCGATTTCTCGTGCTAGTACACTCTGAAGCAAAATTACGACCTTCGCGTCGTATATTGCCACACAACAATAGTCCTTATCTGTCCTGTGCGCATTCCCTTCCTTTAATAACGCTGCGAGCCCGGTACATACAAGTCACGAACGGCATGCACGTTATCAGCATGACAGAGATACTCGACAGGAAAGTAGCGAGCGCAGCGTTTTCAAGAAAGGAAACGTAAGCAAGACGGGATGACGATTATTGTTGTATGGCAAGATACGTCCGAAAGGGTGTACATTTGTTTGAGAGTGTATAATGCCCGGCTCTTCGAGTAATACAACTCAAGGACAAGAACTATACTATCTGCCACGGGCGAGTTTTTAAGAAAAATCCGTATAACTTGACAATGATCACGCCGTATGTCGCTGCGAACTCACATGCATTAAACTTGAATGAAAACATCTTCGAGAGGAGTCCGTCTGGTTGGGAACAAGAGTTGAAAAATTGTTGACTCCAACCAACAAACTTGTTACAGCTACATACGCCACCTGCGGCTCCGGAAAAAAAAGAAGTGTCGAAAGAGCCGAACAGCCATCGAGCGCTGAAAGAACGCGTCGTAGTTAGAGAGACTATAGTGTGCGCGCCGGACAAAATTGCATCCAGTGCGGACAACCCTGTCCGCCCGCGCCACAGCGGTCCGAACTGGTATCGACAGCTAGACGTATCAGGCAAAACAGAACAAGCAACTTTCGTTCGTCTCTGCAGTCAGCCAGCCACTTGGCGCGGTCCGAGCAGAAGGCCTATAGTGTTTGCCCGGGGCGCCGACTGTCGTCTGGTATGTGTTCGGGTCGATAGGAACAGAACATGCGACGGGTCCCGTCGGTATTGCCGAAGTTGTCGATACGATAGTAGACTACGATAGTTGGCACACGATATATTTCTGTAGCAAAGGGGGCGCCCGCTTCTCTATAGGAAGCTTATATACGCATGTCGCGATATGCCTGCGGTATCCATCATCCTATAATACGCTTGGGTTCCTACACGAAAACCTTTCGAATGTGCTCCTGGACAATACTTTGCAATATGGTGAAATACGATAGTCGACTACGATAGTTGGCACACGATATTTCTATGGCAAAGGGGGCGCCCGTTTCTCTATAGGAAGCTTGCATACGCATGTCGCGATATGCCCTCTATCCATCATGCTATAATACGCATAGGATCCTGCATGAAAACATTTCGAATGAGCGCCTGAACAATACTTTGCAGTGTGGTGAAGAAGGGAGGTTCGAATCGTGGATGCGAGACTTCAAAAGAGTTGCGACGTAATGCTAACGCATTTCTCTCGCACTTAGCGCTAACTCACCATTAATTTTTTGCACCAGTTCCTTCTCCTGAGTGTTGTGTTGCCCTGCCCGTGGTAGTGTTATATATTATGGATGCTAATGGTGCCTCGACGTTATCCTCTCCCACTGATCGGTGGAGCGGCGGGTAAGGAAGATCGGCATTGAGGCACCCTAACCAAAAGTAAAGCGAAAAGGCGTGTCGCCCTTCCACGTGCTGCCAGTATGTTGAACTATACTGTGAATGCGAAACATTGCTGTCTTCTTTTCATTATGCGGCGCGGACTATTTTATCTTCTTCAATGTCACCCGAGGCTTCTATCACTTCCGCTCGCACAAAAAGACGGGCGCTTGCGATAGCATTACGCATTTGCTTCTATTGTTTCAAATACAGGTCGAGGCAAATTTCCTGAGGGCGCACACTTAATCTGATATGTCACATACGCCCTCCTCAGGGTATCAGGTATTCATTGACCTTTATGTACAAAGGCGGGTTGGCAATGTATTACGCGACTCGTTCGATGATAATGCGACACTTGTTCGGCTAACACAATGAGTTCGTGTGCTAGATAAGCACGCAATTTGAAAGCTAACGTCACCCAACTTTGTACTTACGCGTACTTACATCCACTCTATCTGTTTAAGTTCAACGTTTCATGGAAGCCCGTTTCTTGACAACGAAACAAGGCGACATTAAGAACCACGCGACGCCGAGAAATGTACACATTACCCAAAACACTCTTAAAGGGACAGAGAAAGATAAAAGGAAGGGAGGGATGTTAACCAGTCAAGAGTACGGTTGGCTACCCTGCGCTGTGGGAAGGGAGCAGGGGAATAGAAAGAAGGAACATTGTAAAATAAGCCTAGCTGCTAACCTGCGCGTAGCCGCGCTAACAACAACCTGCGTCCCCCCAGTTGATTTCATGGTATGCGAATGCTGCGTATTTGTCCGGAGAACTTGCAAGCCGCGTGTATTTGTCCCGAGTATACGGTTCTGCAAGCCCTTCCTGTATTATGCGACACGTAACGGGCAACGAGAGCTTTGTGCGCTGACTGTGACGTCATCAGGAAGCCTCCACGCCATCCGCCTGGCGGAAGAAGCCGCGAAGAGTCAAGACCTCTTTGCTTGCTTCTAATCGCGGAGGTTCCGGCCCCCGTCCCCAGGGCCTGCGTGCCAGGGACGGGGGGTAGGGGCCTCATTATCCGGCGGCACAATTAAGTTCCCATCATCATCATCATCCATCGCTGCCGCTGGAAACTATACTTTGGTGAGAAGATCGAGCTAAGACTCACCCATGCTCCTCATGGGAATGTGCAACATTTCCGACGCTACTCCAATGCGTCACTCTCCCGCTGTATATATGTTCGCTTGCATCTGTAACAGTGTTTTGGGTCAGACTCCAAAACGTACACTTGGGACTGTATGCTTAGAGCGATCGCACGTCGCACTTGCATGCAATTACGCGTAAACGACGTTAGTCGGTGTTAAGTGTTTCAGTCCCTGAGCAGTGTGTGTAGGTTGCCGGTATTCTCGGCGACGTTATACGGCGTATGTAGCTGAGCTCAATGCCATCATTCGGATCAAATAAATAGCAACAACAACAAACAATATATATACTCGTACATATATATATATATATATATATATATATATATATATATATATATATATATATATATATATATATATATATATATATATATATATATATATATATATATATATATATATATATATATATATATATATATATATATATATAGAACACGAAACAGAGTGGATCGATGACAAAAGTTGAGTTAGATTGCCTAGACTGTCAACTGGAACGTCATGTGCGGCGTGCCGCATCAGATTTTCCAACTGTGCACTGCGCGAGACACAAAAAGCAGCAAAGGTAATTGTCTTGGCCGCTAGAAGTGCAGTCGACATTAACATTAAAATGAACAGCGATTTTTTTTTTAACGACAATAATTCGTGACACATGGGTTCACATCTGGGAACTTGAAACATAACAATAAGCTTTTCTCGCGAACTTTTCGCCTCATTGAAGGGTTTTATGGAGGTGTGTGTTCAGTTCCTATGCGGGAGTATGAAAAAAATTATGTAGGTGTTCCCTTTCATACTGATTACGATCGACTGCACATATTTCCATGGTCTTCGTGTGTGCATTTGTGCGTGTGTGTGTATGTGTATGTGTTTCTTAGCATGATGTCGCGTAAAACAAACAAACAGCAACAATAAAGATGCATCCACTGTGCTTTCTGAATGACCTGTGAAGGCGCAAAGAGTCCGTGGCGGCTACAAGTTGGAGAACCAGAGCATATGAAACAACGCTTTGCTGCAACAGCTGGGTGTTAAACTGTTACACGACGGCTCACCTCTCCAGTGCAGCTGTCGCGCATGAATTGATGAACATAAGAATAAAAGGTAAACAATACGGTAGATCCAATGCACTTGTTGGAATCCACCTTAATTGAATCATTCTTGAATTGTTTCGATGAAATGCTATGTTGCATTGCATGCGCAAATCTCGAGGTTCTAAGGTTCGATCTCGATCGTGATAGCCGTGTTTCGATCGATGGGGGCGAAATGCAAGAACAGTCGATGTACAATTTAGGTGCAGGTTAAAGAACTCTAGACCAGACACTAAACTAAACTAAACTAGACATGAGGAACTAAGCTAGACATGAGGATCACAGCTTCGCGATCGTCATGTCTAGTTACCTACACTTATGAAATTTGTAACTCATTTGCATTTTTTGCACGTATACGGTATCCCCCCCCCCTATTTTTCTTCTCACGATTCCTTTGTATATTGTATATTAGATTTTAATTTTATTTGATTAAATGTAATTGATATTATATTCGATTCGATATTTGATCAAAACTGTATGCTCGACTGTTCATGAATTGTTCATCTGATATTTGATGATTGTGTATTTGGTTTTGTTCAATGTTGTTTTACCCTGTCCGTATTGCCATTGTAAAAAAAAAAAATTGGGGGGGGGGGGGGGAGCCTAACTAGCTAAGGGATATTGGTCCACTCATTGTATGCAAACTCTATGTTACAAAAGAAACAAATAAAAGTTAATCAATCAATTATTCAATCAATCAACACGACCTTGATGGAACTAGCTCAGCAGCACACATCAATATACACGTAAGACGCCGAAAAGCATTTCTGAGACAACCACTGGACTGATATGATGTTCTTTTTTTTTTTTTTGTACCAGACGGAGAAAGTTAAATTCTAGTAACTAACGGAATGGGAATTTTATTTCCGGTCTGAAAGGTTTCACAAAACTTTCCGAACATTATGCTCAATTTTTTTTTTCTCAATAAATTGAAACACAATGTTTACAACTTGAAATGCGGAACTCTGCACCAAAAACAGATATATTGTTACAACGTTTACGAGGGTTTTGCGAAAGTTTTGCTCACAAATTAGTGTTATATTTCAAGGCGCCGCATAATACACCCATTCTGTCCGCTGTTACGGTGGGCGTGTAACACCCCGGGCAATAAGGATGCTCGAAAGACCCTGCTCAACTGAAACAAAGGATGGATTCCTAATCTCTTATGGTTGTCTCGAATGGTTGCCGGTCTGGCGGAAAACCTTTTCCGCGAACTGTCCGATCTAGCGCAGACCCTTTTCCGCGAACCAACGTCGCCTATAATAGAAAATATCAGCCGCCTATCCCGGACCCGCGGGTTGCTACAAGCGGAGGCAAGTAAGTGCAACGTCGCCTAGGAAAGTGGGAGCAGCCGTAAACCAACGACGGGCACTCAGTGCATGTCACGTGACGTTGAAGTGAGCGAGATCCCGCCTACGATTTTAGTGGGCCTATCTGAGGGACCCGGCCGGCAATGCACTTTTTCAATGCATTCATTCTCTTCTTCATATCCTTCGTCAACCATTGAATAAACAGTGCAAGTTTCGCACTAGAGATCGCCTGGTCGCCATGGTCTACCGGACGCCTGCAGCCCGCCGACAACGCCACGCTACCCAATAGTAGCGCCGGTCGAGCTTCGAGAAACAGGCGTCGCAACACCGCTCTAGATTACTTATTAGGCACAGTTCACAGAAATAACGCTACCGTTTCTTCATTGCTGATTTAGAGTTGTAGAATTGACGGTTGAGTTTCTTGAAATCTTGCGATCTTCGTTCAATAATTGTCATTAAAGGATAAAGGGCCTAATAAAAATATCTTGTTTTAGACAGTCACAGATTGTAGCCTTTTCTTTTAAATGCAACATACCTAATCGAAAATCGGTACAGTGGTTGCCGAGAAACACGATTTGTCCATTCCCACGTAATATTTAGATAGGAGCTCTGGCGCTAAAGCTGGCCAGGTCACTGGGAACACCGACCAGCAACGACGCCAAACCCAGAGGAGGTGGGCAAAGAAAGAAAGGCCGTGCGTGTATATGACTCGAGACAAACAAAGCTTTTATTCCTCCTGCAGGGCGCGGTAATCTCGCGGGTTCGTGAGCGTTGCCGCAGAAGAGAGCAGAAAAAGAATGACGCGCGCGATAATGCATGCGTGTAGTCCGAAGGTCCACATTCGTGCGCAAAAGACCCGATAAAAGGACGCGCTTTTGTGGCACCGTTTGTGAAGCGGCCGCGAGACAACGAAAAAGCATAAACAAGAGGCTATGTAATCGCTGGAACGCGCAGGCGGGGTGCGCTGACGCGGGCCACGCCTCCCTTCGCGTTGAGCACGTGGTTCGGAGGGGGGCAACATTCGCGGGGCAATCGGCTGCGCCCCTCTTTCGTTATATATATATATATATATATATATATATATATATATATATATATATATATATATATATATATATATATATATATATATATATATAATGAACGAGAGGAAAGGGGGTTAAAAAAATCGGGCCACTCGGTTAATCCCCTTTCTTCTTGTTCATCACCCTGTATTCATCCCCCCCCCCCAAAAAAAAAAAATTAAGTGGGTGCACCCCTTTGTTACAAGAAAATTTACTCGGGACTCATTTGTACACCAAGAACCTCGGCATACTCGAACCGTCTTCGGCCCTCCATCACTTCCATCGCTAACTCCAAGAACTTCAAAGCAGCCGCTGACACTTATACAGAGTGTTTCAGGGAACACTTAAAATTTGTTAAAGGTTGCCTGTGGAAGACAGCTCAATCCTAGTTCATGAGGTGGTCTACTCGAAGCAGCGGACAGTACTTGCACAACAAATTGAAATGCATAATTAGCTAATTCAGAAAAAAAACACTAATTAAGTTTTCGCTAATTACACTATGGGCTATATTGCAATTTACAAATACTAGTCGTGGAGTTCGTAAAACGGATCCACTTGCAAAGAACTCTTAGGATGGCGCCAGTTTCGAGAAACTAATTCCCAAACGTTTCGGAGAAATGCATTGGCATTCCAGTTCAGGAAGCCGAGCGATCACGCTGGGCCTAGTTTAGTTAATGAAAATTATGATTGCTGTGACAGATGGCATAACGGTCTGCACAACTGCTTTACGTGTTGCTCTTTCATGTATGCGCGTGTCCATCGATTTGTCTACAAATACAGCCCATGTTCTGGCTGTCGACCGAGTGACAAGAGCTTTTACAAGCCTCAGTATGACGGCTTTCTTTTCCTTGCAGTCCTCCTCGATCATGAAAAAGCACTGACTGATAGCTAAATGTCACGCCCACTCTTTGTAAACTCCTCTCGCTGTGTAATAGATCGCACCTCAACGGCCTTTCAATTTGGCTGTTCTTCAAAGCGCGGTGTGGCACGGGCAGAAGAAGAGAAGGAAATGACAGGACACGTGCTGCACTAGAAATTTTTGTTTGTTTGTTTGTTTGTTGGTGTTTGTTTGTTTGTTGAAGGAAAACGCTTAAACAGGGTGCCCCACGCAACTTCCGCCTAAATTTAAGAATATGCGAGTATCGCGTCACTGGACATGCAGAACCAAGGTAATGTTGTTTACCGTCGCTAGCAGCAAGTCAGACAAGCTATATTTTTTTTTTAATTTCGCCTCACTTTATACAATTACTTAATAACTTCCCAAACATTACAATCAGAGCAAAATTGGCAAGCAGAAAATTGTAGGCCATCACGAAAAATTCCCGAGGCATCTTTGCTTTAAAGGTTTTTACTAAGCCCGAAAGAAAGCCCGCAAAAGCACGCGAAAGGTGCCGCGTGACTATAAGTCTTTTTTCGTGTTTTGCAGGCCTTCTTGCGAGCCGACGTTAGCGCGAGTGGCCCTAAAAGCATTGTCGTGTTTTTAAAGAACATCGGGACAGTAAGAAAGACTACAGCGTTGCCATGCTTGTGCGGACAGCTTCTTTTAATATACTTCGTCCCCGTCTTGTCTACCTTTCCCCCGTTTACAGGGCATGCAGCCAAATGGACGGTTACTCTGGTTGACATCCCCGCACTTCATCTCTTTTGCCTCTTTTTTTTCCCCTCTCCAACCTTTCGTACATCGGTTAGCCCGAAAAAGAAGCTAACAACCACCGATCGCGGCACTGATGCTCAATGTCGGGCGCTGAGAATCGCAGTGAAAGCCGTCGCATATTCAACGGCGCCGCCAACAAAGCAAACAGGCCTCTTTTCTTTCTCTCTCTCTAGCTCTATCTCTCTCACTTTAAACTAATATTTTTTCCACATTCCTACCACTTTTGGCCAGCGCGGTATAACTCAACGACTCCACCCCCACCCCCCTACACTGTAAAATAATTTACACCCTTAAACGTGTAAAAGGGTGTAAATGTGTCTATAACTCACTTCCTTAGGGTGTGATTTATGCAACTAACACCATTTGGGTGGGAGTTATAGACACATTTACACCCTTTTTCACTTATAAGGGTGTAAAGTATTTTACGGCGTACCTCCCTCCCTCCCCTTGGCACCGCGATACAGTCGCCAGACAAATCCATTTCGCATATCGGCGACGGACGCGTATCTCCGGGGCGGGTGTGTTTGCTTGCGGGTGTGTGTTTGCTTGTGTGTGTGTGTCCCTTGTCGTTCGCTGACGCGGCTTCCCCAGTGGCTGAACTCAGAGGGGCACGGCCGGACCGCATGCTCCGAGCACGTGGTGACAACAGGGTGTCCACGCGGTGGACCGATGCTCCTCAGCGCGCCGCAGCGTCAGCGGTTGGGGCTGTGCCGATACGCGAGTGGACGCGTATGCGGGGACTTCTATAGGCTTCATAGGCTTGACATTAGTGTTCAGTCGTTTACAGCGACTCAACTGTTGCACGAACGGCTTACAGGTACACACACACCTGCGCTTGCCCATTTGCATGAATTCAGAGAGTCTACACAGATTCACAAGAGACAACCTGACAACCTTTCAAGTTAAAATTCGTAAAATCCTGCCGACCCTACACCGAACGTTGAAGATAGGGTGTTCTTTTGTGCGTGAGCTTCTTTTAGAAAGCTTGCCGTGAGAACACGCCTTTAGGGGGGTGTCGACGCACTTCATTAACTTTATTATTTTTTAACATTTAGGGGCAGCACAGAAACAGCAGCAAACTTTGAACAGCACGGACTGACAAGGAACACATGGATTTCATATCATGCTGAAATTTTTTCGGCAACTTTGCTGTTGCCGATATGGTATGCTTCGTGCAGTAGTCTGTATAAGCTTCCTCGAAGCAAGTACCGTTATGGCACCCTTTGATCGCCAAGACTTATTCATTCCAGTGGAAGGCGATTCGCAGACCAACGAGCAACAGAATTTTATCGAGAACAGAATTGTACATTTAGTAAATATTAAAGAACATGCGTGAAATCGTAAAACGAGTCCAAATTTGTAAGCATTGCAAAAAATTCGGGAGTTGGCAGGCATGCAGATGGCCTCCAGCGACTTTTTGGCTGTCTCGCTTTCTTAAAGACGCCCTTTCCTTAGTTTACAGGGTGCTTCAGCGAACTTAGAATTTTTTTTTTTCATTGCCTGTGGCAGACATCACAATTCTAGTCCATGAGCTGGTATACTCAAAGAGGCGTACATTATTTACACAAAAGAAAATGAAAGTGCATAATCGACTAATTAACAAAAATTCATCACGTTTTTAGCTAATTACCTTATGGCACCTATTGTAATTTACACATTCTAGCGAGTGAGGCTGCATGGCTTGAAGAGAAATGTGTTGATGAAGCAACTTACGAGATATGCGCCGTCAAAATAATGGTAAAAATGCGCTGTCCGTTCCGCTTATACTTTCTTAACAAAACGTCGTTTTATGCATTGAAGCACGAAAGTAGCTGGAACACCAATGCATTTCCCCGCAAAGTTCGGGAATTCTCAAAACTGGTGCCATCCTGAGAATTTGTTGCAAGTGGATCCGCCTTGCGAACTCCCCGGCTAGAATTTGTAAATTGCAATATAAGGCAATTGATTAGTGAGAAAATTAAGTAATCAATGTTTGTTAATTAGTCGATGATGAATTTCAAACATTTTGTGCTAGTAATGTCCGCCTCTTCGAGTAGATCAATACATGAACTAGAATTGTGCTGTCTGCCACTGGCAAGTTCCAATTTTTTTTTAAGTGTTCGCCGAAACACCCGGTGTTTTCATTCAACGATAGACAAACGTCGCTAAAGAACTCAATTTCCTTTTGCCCGTTGGCGCCCATTGATTGATTGATTGATTGATTGATTGATTGATTGATTGATTGATTGATTGATTGATTGATTGATTGATTGACGCGGTTTAACGTCCCAAAGCTTCAATGCGGCTATGAGAAACACCGCAAGGAAGAATCTTTAACGTGCACCTGAATCCAAGCGCACGGTCCTTCTTGCATTTCGCCCCCGTCTGAATGCGGCCGCCTCGGTCGGCACTCGAACCCGTGACCTCCACACTAAGCAACAGAACGCCATAGCGCTACGCCACCGCTGCATATGAGGTCCATGAACATTCGAACGGGTCGTTTGCAGGAAGCATATACTACGCCACTTCATGCACATATGTCAGGCAACGCTACAGCATAGGTATCTCTCGCTGATCGAGCGCGAGCACTGCGTCACGTATGAACTACTGAAACTCTTTACAGATCTATTGATGACAGTCTTTACAACAAAGAAAAACGCGCGACTTTCTATAGAATGTTCAAGTAAATTTTTTGGAGAGGGCTGAAGTTTGTATCGCGTTGATCACTTTGCGTCAAGGTCGACAACACTCCACACTCACATTCTATTCGGCAGTTGCTATTTTTTCTTAAACTACGTAGCCAAGCTGGAATGCTTGTAGAGAAACGAACGAGTCTTTTGAAATACCGGCCAAGAAAAACGATTAGGAAAATGAGTGATTGCAGGTGATATACCACGGCGCGTGAGACAAAGGAAGAATGCCGAAAAGACGCAGAGCGCTGCATTCTTCTACGCACTTTGTTCTTGGCTGTGGTTCAGCTGCCGTGCTGAACTGACTGCATCGACTTTGTTTTAACGAACGACGCGGTAGATCGAGCGGTCCTTGTAACTTTAGACATCTAAGTCCATCGAGAGCGGGCTCTATAGCTGTTGTTCGTTCTTCTTACGCCCGAAATGACGATGTTGCAGGATACGCTTGCAGCCTAAATCAGCCGCAGCTACGTGTGTTGGAAGGGGTTACGATCTACAGTTGACAGTATTTCAGCCAATCAAGTAGCTTTGTTGGGCGCCTGAAGTGAGTTTCCTCCCCATCAGACTTGACAAACCCTTCTGTCACCTCAAGACGTGCCGTTTTGCTATGTTTGTTTGTTTGTTTTGTTTCCTTTCTTTAATTTTCCGGCGGCGTCTGCTTACCTTGATAAGAGTCAACGTGGGCATAGATGCACTGTTTGTGGACACTTGCTATCGCTGTGGTCTGTAGCTTTCACGACGTCGTCGTTCGACTGTAGTCGGTTGGAGATAGTGAAAGGGTGTGTCTCGACTATATGCAAATCACATGCTGTCGAATGCGCAACCAGTGCACTATATATAACAATAGTCGACAACGGGCGCGAGTCAGCGCAGTACCAGAAAAAGCAAAAAAAAAGAGTCCGGGCCCGCTCGCTATTCTATTCAAACGCGAAACAATACAAATACATATTTTGGCAGCAGAAAAGGAGATGCCCGATAAACAAGGAAGGAAACGCGGAAACACAAAATGCAGAGCATGATTGAAGTATACACGGCGATACTGCCTCCCTGAGGGCCCTGCTGATAAAAGGGGTGAAAGTTGCAACGGTGGCTGGCATTGTCTTTTTTTATCGCGCGAGAAGCGCGGCATAAGCTGTGCGCTCGAAAACTCAACGGAAGGTTGCCTCGGCGTTGAGTGGAATTTGCCAGTTTGAGAAGATAAAAGCTTCGATCTGTGCAGGAACCAAGTCTGTTTTCGGACAATGTCGTAGATTGGCAAATGGATAACGACACACGCGGATAATGTCGCACGTGTCACAGGTGGGTGTTCTGGATAATGTCGCCTGCCGATACTTTCTACATTTGCGACTGTGACATTAATAATAATAATAATAATAATAAGATTTGGGGTTTTACGTGCCAAAACCACTTTCTGATTATGAGGCACGCCGTAGTGGAGGACTCCGGAAATTTTTGACCACCTGGGGTTCTTTAACGTGCACCTAAATCTAAGCACACGGGTGTTTTCGCCTTTCGCCCCCATCGAAATGCGGCCGCCGTGGCCGGGATTCGATCCCGCGACCTCGTGCTCAGCAGCCCAACACCATAGCCACTGAGCAACCACGGCGGGTGACTGCGACATTCCAGCGGACTCTGGTTTACGACAAAGACGCTGCAAGCGATCGTCGACACCGAGCTGATATTTCGTTTGTAATTCGAGTTGTATTTGTCGACCTTTTATTTTTTTCGAAAGTGTTATACCCAAAGTGAGATATCGACCTGTATTCGTGACCAAAGAATCGCGACCTGTATTTGTGAACAAAGCTAGCAAAAGTATAGTCAGCTAACGAGGTTCCTCCGTCGCGTCCGCCGTATAGAGAGTCTGAAGATTTTGCCAGACAGGCTTTAAGAAGGACTGCGTATCCAATGCACTCGACGGCACCCGAGGACGACGTCTTTTGGGGTGCCGAGGGCACCTGTGAAGCATCTGACGAGTACGAGTTCTCTCGAAGCTTCCGACGAGGATGCAGCTTGTTTCACGGATTATTTCGCGATTTAGCAGCCGAGCTTACGGTACAAAATAAATGCGTGTCACGTTCAAAGTTTTCGTTTTTATTAAATAATACGTGTCGACTTATCTTCCAATCAACATTCTTTATTTCTCGGCGACTTCAATATGTAAGTGTCGATCTGTATTCCTGTTCGACCAATTTTCGAGCAAATACGGTAGTCCGTCGAGAACTACCGAACACCGTAGCTCCTGTAATCGTATCTTTCACCGTGATTATTTTTTTTTCCTGTTTGTTTCCCTAAACTCGACAGATAAGAAAGCCTGATCCTTAGACGTCTGCAAAGTAATACGTACAGCACGGAACGATAATGCATCGCCTCTACCCGAAGCTCCACGGCTACCTCTGCCCACTCTGCAACGTACCCGACACTCTGGCACACTGGCTCCTGGAATGCCCGTGGCAGGAAGGCAGCGAAATGCAACCAGAAACAGACACAAAACGAGCACAAGAAGCGAACCACCCATTCGAAACGTGGGAGGCCAAGCTGACCCTCGGGGACATGGAAGACCAACGACAACTCGTCGCCAGGGCCAAGAGGGCAGTCGAAGCCAGAGGGTTCCTGGACTAAGGAGCCCTCCCACCTTAGGGTGATACCCGGCCCCGCTCGGGACACTGTTTCGTATAATAAACGTTTCTTTCTCTTTCTTTGAACAACTTGGCTAACGTCAGCTGGGACAGCCGGCCGATATAACGAGACGGCTGGGACGTACAGCCATCTGTACTGTAACCCTTACAGATGCGCCGCGGTCACCGACTCTGTTCTATGCGGAATTTCGCAATGAAACAACAAGCGCTACCAATAGACAGTTTGCACAGACGTCATCGCGGCCGCCATCTTTAGGTACTAGCAGGTCGAGAAGGGGTGTGATCAAGAAACGTGACAGCAAGACAGCACGACGCGCCCATCTTGTGTCGAACGGCAAAGCGATAACAGTGGTAAGCCGGTGAAAAACAGTCTCCGTCAATGAAATTAAAACAATGTGCGCGTGATAACACAATGCAGTGACGTCATCGTGGCCGCCATGTTTGGGTACTAGCGCAGTGAGAGCCGCATCTTTGACGTCACTTGAAAACTATCTATAAGTACCATCGCCGCAACAGAGGTACGCTATTAAAAGGTAACCTTCTTCAGCCCTTTCTTCCGTTTTCGGGGTGTAGGAAGAGCACGTCACTTCTCCTTCTGATGCCGGCAAGTTCTACGAGGCGCGCACGTGCTCTCACGCGAGAGCACGTGCAGTGTCCGAGAAGGCTTCTGCGCGGTCGGTGATGGCGCTGCAGGCGTCGCGTTTCTCCGCCATCTTGGCTGGCGGTCGGTTGCGGAGCGCGCGCGACTCTTGTCCACGGCTGAATTCAGAGCGCGAGCTACTGGCTACGCAAGCTAAAGCACAAGAAAAAGCTTGTGTCCCAGTAGTTCGCGCTCTCAATTTATCCGTGCTTCCATACCAACTCGCCTTTTCTTTTCTTTTTTTCGCTTTTGACTCTCGTCTGCAGACGTTTACGCCATCCCGCACCTCACCGCGGCTGTGCTTATAGTAGGCCGACTGCCATAGCTATAGGCGCGGAATCTGCGCGATTCTTATTCTCTGCGCGTCAGCGATTCGGGAAGACAGCAGTCGTCGCCGGCAGCTGTTTAAAAGGGAAAGTGTGAAAGGGGATTTGAATGGGGAAAACTCTATATACTATATATACTCTATAGCTATATACAGAGGAAACAAAAGCTACAGATCTACACATCTGGGACCAGGACGAATCTTTCCTCAACTGCGACTGTCGTATTAAAGTCACATAAACAGAAATACAGTGTCTCGGGAAGGCTGGCCTACGTTTCTGACATAGAAACTGTTTACAGCGCAAACACATGCAACCACAAAGTAAGGGACAGGACACAAGCGCTGTCCAATGCGCTTGTGTCCTGTCCCTTACTTTGTGGTTGCATGTGTTTGCGCTGTAAACAGTTTTTATGTCAAGTATGCACCAACTCGCCCAGAAAGAAGTTTTAATGGCCTACGTTTCTATAGATGGACCTAGCTTTGTCATATGTGGGTCTCTGAAAAAGATAGGTCTACATATCGCAACGCAGGCCTTCCTTTCTGAGGTACATTGTGCCTGTTTATGTATTTCACAAAGGTAGGTCCACCTGTCGAAACGTAAGCCAGCCTTTCTGAGGCACTTTGTCCCTGTTTATGTAACTTTTATACCGCAGCGGGCTACTCCTATCTGTCGACCACTTTCTAGATATTGAATTTCCTCAACTGCGTAGCTTTCTTTCGGAGAAACCTGCTTGGGTTTCCTTTGTAGGTTCACGCTATACATTCAGGTGGATGACAATTCTGCCCTTCGTGAACCTTCCTCCAACTCGCTGGATTCCGTCGAACTGATCTCCCAATAGCAGCACAGTATAGCTACAGCTGCGGATCAGCGAAGTGCGGAAGGGTTCGCCACAGAAAGTTTCACTCTAAAATTAACGAGCTTCGGGGTCACTTGCCACAACTGCCGTATCAACAGGTATATATGCTCACAAAACCCACTCATCTTTCTTTCTTTTTTTTTTTTCGAGATAACGGGTCGCAAACCGGGCATCATATATATAGCAACGCGGTTGTTGCATCACCGGCGCGGGTCGACGCCGACCTGCACGTCGCTGCATGTGTCCCGTGGCCGACGCGACGCGGCTGCCGAGCGAATCTTTAGAAAAGAAAAAACCCGTTCTCCCAAAAGAGACGAGAGACAAAACGATGAGCGCGGTCTCGGTCCGGTTCTTCTCGCCGCAAGAGTCGCGCGATGGCATCACTCTCATCTCGCAGCCTGCCTGCCTACAGTACCTGCGCGCACTTGCGCTCGCTGCAAAGCCGGAAGCAGCGTTAACGACAGCGCTTTTCGAGCTTCAAAGGCTTTTTAAAAAGAGCGAGCGGTTGTCCCCCCCCCCCCCCCCCCCTCCTCAACGTCACTTCCCGTCCCGCGTTTTGTTTCCCGTCCGGTGTGCGGCGGGAAGACCGCCCGCGCGGTTACGACGGAGTGCGGTCATCGGCTTCCCGACGCCGCGGGAGATCCAACGCGAGGATTTGCATTGGCACGGCAGCTTGTGGCCGGCATTGCTTGCCGCTTTAGATGGAGACGCAGGCTGCTGACCTCTGAGCCGCGGGCGACGGGTGTTACCGCGGTGATCGGCTTCCTCTTCTGCGAGACGGTAAGATTCAACCCTTATTAATTGCTCGAGGCTCGTAGCGATCGTCGTCAACCAAATTAACCATGTAGTAAAAAAATGAAAAAAAGAAAAAAAACATAGATGCCATATCCAACAATCCAGTGTGAACAGATGGTGGTCGCATATTAAGATTAAATTATGGGGTTTAACGTGCCAAAACCACTTTCTGATTATGAAGCACGCCGTAGTGGGGGGACTCCGGAAATTCGGACCACCTGGGCGGTGGTCGCATATAAAAACACCTATGTTCCCATGTATCAGCATCTGAGGCAAGACTCGTACGATAATGTGAACGTTTGTGGGGTACCTTACATAGAAACCCGCATGTTCCCGTACTTACGGGTTTTGAACAGGGGTGTGCGAATAGCGATTTTTTTAGACCGATTCGAATACGAATCGAATAATGCCAGAAGCGAGTCGAACATTTAATAGTTTTCGAATAATGAGCAGTGGTTATCACAGTTAATATAAAACGAAGTTCACATCCTAGTATGCTTAATCTTAGCAAGTTTCTGTCACTACATGGTACGTAATGAAGCACGTTATTAGGATCATAAATGGAGCATTAGGAGCAAACAAGTAGTTTCTTCACACGCACAGGACTCCTCAGTAAGCGCGAATGATCGCTGTGTAGGCTGCATAAATTACGGCTACCTAAGTGACGTAGCCTGCTTCACTATGCGAGTTCTCATGTTGTATGTCTAAACTATGCCTTCAGGAGTGAAAACTTTACAGTATTTTTGCTCCAATTTTATGTTTAATTGGGTGCAGTTGACGCTTTGAAATATTTGAAAAGTATTCGGAAAATATTCGCATTTACAAATAGCGACCATTAATGGAATGGGACACTGTTCGAATCGTTTTTCGAAATTTTCGAATATTTTACATCCATATCGTTTTTAATATGGGAACCCAAACGTTCATGTGGGGTTAATGGCATATGAGTTGTTTTTTTTTTCCGGTAGGAAGGTATACACCTCAAGGAAAAGACCACCTATTTGTTTAAACAAGTAAAAAAAAAACCGCCATGGTTGCTTAGTGGCTATGGTGTTAGGCTGCTAAGCACGAGGTCGCGGGATCGAATCTCGGCTACGGCGGCCGCGCTTCGATGGGGGCAAAATTCGGAAACACCCGTTCACTTAGATTTAGGTGCACGTTAAAGAACCCCACGTGGTCGGAATTTCCAGAGTCTCTCAATACGGCGTGCCTCATAATCAGAAGGTGGTTTTGTCACGTAAACCCCCATATGACTTAATAGTTCTGCGGAAACCCGCAAGGTGGAGGGAAGTAATTAAGAAAAAGGAAATGGAGACATCCATCCGAACGTAGCTAAGTGCCACTAAGGAAACCCGTACGGGGTTTCTCGAAAGAGAAGCTTCGCAGTTGAAAAAAAAAAAATTCGTCCTGGTCCAGGACTCGAACCCGGGACCACCGCCTTTCCGAGGCAGCCGCTCCACCATCTGAGCCAACCAGGCGGCTAGCAGATGGCAGGCGAAGTCGAATTTACCAACAACTCAGAAGCAAAGGCAACGGTTTGACGTAATAGTTCTGCGGAAACCCGCAAGGTGGAGGGAAGATATTAGTTCCCTCGTTTCTAAGGCGGTGCGAAGCCCTTGTTAATCGCATTCTTATCACTAATCACAAACAGCGATAGACGGGTGCTGTTACAGACACGGCTTTCTACAAAATACAAAGTTTTCTCATCGCCGTATTGTTCGCGCCACCGATTGGCTAATCTAACGGTGCTGTTTGTATTGCACAGAGAGACATGGTACAGGGAAAGAGAGGTTCCCCGTAAAAAAGCTGCGAATTCTATATAAAGACAAACTGCGACAATGTGAAACGGAACGCCTAATCTGCACTCGAGCGATTCCTCTAAACATGTTATTACTTCGATCCACGGCTCAGTGCTGTTTACTGTGCAGTACCCTTGCTGAACAACCTCTGTCAGTGAAACATCTATTTCTTCTTCAGCGGAAGGTGAGAAATATCCGGCTTTACACGGAAACCTAATGTTTCATTTCATACTGGGGCCTCGTTTACACATAACAGCCTTACATGGTACTCTACACAAAAGGGCCCCATGTGAATGACGATGGTGGGGAAAAAAAAGAAAAGAAGCGATTGCTAACGAAGGAAGATGATCATGGAGTGCGTCAGAGCATGACGAATAGGCGAGCGGAAGCCAGTTAATCATGCCACGTCAGCCAGCCATAGACAGCACAGCTCTGGAAGCGCGAATGCATTCTCCAGGAGCACTATCTGAGCACTATCTATTACTATCTACTGAAATGAGGAAAGATAAAGTGTTCGACTGACAATACGTCGATCCGGAGATGGAACCAACAAGCCGCACTATATATAGGGCTGTATTTCTACATATCTTATCGCCCCGTGCGCATTGCAGCAGGGAGGTTCTAGGCGTAGCGAGGTACAGCGGTTATGCACACTGACACAAAAGCAAAAAAAAAAAAAACCTAAACACTCGTATACACACAGAAAAACAATGAAAAACACAAAGAGTGACGTAAAATGAAAGTAGCAGAATGATGGAGGTAAACAGCTATAGTGCAACCAGGGCGCGCATCACGAGCAGCAAAATAGCTCCCGAATATACAAGCATATATGCACGACAGCACAGAAAATACAGGTCCCCGCCATACTAGCTATAGCCAGCCTACCACTCAAGAACACAAAGAAATACACAAATGGAAACAGCTGCGTTTTTAGTTGCGTTCTTGATTGGCAGGCTTATATGGCGGATACCGGGAGTTTAAAACAACGATTAATAACGATTGCGATTAACATAGCAAACGAATAACAGCGCGAAAAAGACTAGCACGAAGAAAAAGAGAACGTCTGAAGACACCCCTCTTTCCGCCGGCTACGCCTGGCGGGGAGTGACAGAAGACCTATGGGCCCCGGGTGCTAGACAACCTAGCTACGCCACTGCGTGCAACTACTATGCGCTTCCCCATCATTCCCAAGATGGTTGAACGACCACAAGGCCACTGACCCGTCGAGTCATTTTAGCAGAAAGCTCTATAATACTGAATAGTGATAAACGAAAAAAAGGAAAAAAGAGCATGACATTTTCCCGCAGATTTCGAGGCCCACCGTTCCTCAAATTCCGCGGCGAAAACTTCGATTGCCACACGGGCGTTGTTCACCTGCACTTTTTTTTTTCTATAGCACGCGACGACGCTCGGCTGAACATTAAACGAAGCGTTCAGTTCGACAACGATGCGCTGAACAGAAACAGGCCTCGAGGTATACGAGGCATCGACGTCGCCGCCCACAGAGGCCGCCACGCCGCGTGAACGCGCTCGTCATATCACGGCCTCCGAGATCCGCGCGTGCCGGGACGCCGTCTACGCGTGCCAGCGCGCGCCATGCTTACGTTCTGCGAGCAACAGCACAAAGCGAGAAGCCTCGGAAAGCAAGAGTGGCCGCAGTCACGGGGTCCCTCTTACGGCCCCCAGCTGAAAGCCGCGGCACCGTGAATAAGAAAAGCCCCCCGCGCGGTCCACAAACCACCGAGAGACCTTTCAGTGAATCTAGCACGCTGTCTGCTCAGCGAACGTTGTCTCCTCGTCCAGAATGCTTAATGCCCATAGCAAGACCTCCTCTCGATTCGAAATGCACAGCGCACTTTCACGTGAGCGACAGAAGCGAAGTCGTTTGAAGGTGAACGCGCGCCACAAAGGGCACACTTGGCGTAAGAAATGCCCTTGTTACTCTCTGCTGATCTCTTTCTGTCTCCTTCCTATCTCTCTCTTTCTCTCTTTGTTCATTCCGCGGTTATGTGCGTGATGCAGGTGGCCCTCAAACTACGACGCCCCCCCCCCCCCCCCACCTCCTTTTTTATGACGGGCACGGTTCGTTGATGCAACAGCTGCTAAGAAGGAGTTCCCATTCACGCTTACCGATCACGGAACGCTGTCATCGCGGTGCGCTCGCTTGCTAGTTCCGTGCATTGCCATTCACTGCGGTATAACGTAGGATAGGAAAGACCCGGAATACGCCGCGCTGAGCGCCTGCGGTTTGTTTATTCGTTCGTCCCGGACCTTATAATGGTGCCTGGAAACGACGTGATGCACATCGAAGCGCGCGCGTTGAGTATGAATACGTGTAACGTGCATAGGCGTACGCAGGGCTCTTAATTCATTCATTAATTATTTCTTCCCAAGTCACCTACCTTTCTTTTTGGACATGTCTAGGAATTTCAACGATAAACGCTCATTAATCTACTAAACTGCGATGCGCTGTAGTGCAATATGCATTTTCTCCACAGCTTACTTTAAATGGCCTGCGTCCATGCACGAGCTACTATAACAGAAACTTCGCCCGGGTACAAAGTAACGATACACTAGCGGTTTCCTTTCTTATTTTTTTTTGTGCAGGGAAAACCACAAGCTGCTGATTGTATAACGCAATTATAAATGATCAGAGGTTCATTTTCGGAGCTTTCTTTAGTTCAAATACATTTAAGAAGCTGCGTCTTCTCAGGAATGGAAAACAACCTCTACAAAACTATTCCAATGCGCTTAACAAGGCAGCAGGCATTCGCAACTAAGGATAGTTAGCAGGCATTAACAACAGGCGCAGAATTATCTTATAGGACGTCGCGAGCGCAATTCCGTATGGGCCAAAGTCCTACGAGCTTCTTCAGTTTGAAAGGAAGAGCTACTGTGGAGAGACAATGCGAATACAACAGCAGCTGGAGAGTCTCAGTTCTTTTTTTTTATTATTTCTTCAATAGTTCTTCATTGTCAAAGAAATAGCATTGTGCTCGCGGACTGAATTCGGAGCCTTGTTTTTCTGTTGGCTCTGCAGTGTATTCGTTATTCACTGCAGAAGCGCACGTATACAGTTCGCATATGGCGAATAATGGATCGGTACATAATTTGTGCAGATTTCGCACCCGGAGAAGTTTATTATCCCTCTAGACTGATTTAGTGATAGTGGACCGCCCCCGCACATCTTACTATTTGGTAATGCGCTAAATGCCAAGTTGCTCTGAATGGGTTCCTTGTAGGACCCAAAATAGGTACGCGTATTCAATTCGTCGTTGCCGCAGAAGGTGTCTCCAAGTGCACACTTGGATTTCTATTTAACAATCTTATTAAGAACGCTACGGACAGCTAATTTCATTGCGAAGAGCACGTTGCAAACGGCAAGAGAAGGCAAAATGCAGTTTTCATCAATTCCATGCCGCGGACACGGTAGCTATTTCTCAAAGCGAACGCACCGGGACAGACGAAAAGCCATCACAATATGTTCACAGAATGGTCTGTCATTCCTGGAAGACTGACAGATAACTGATGCTGCTTACCTTCGGTGATTTGACGAGACCAGACGGGATCAGCGTTGCATATGGCCGCTGGGCAACAAACAACACTCGGAAGGAAGGGCACATGTTCGGAACAAGATACGGAACGATTTGTCGACAGTTCTTTACCGCACCGCAGCTGGCTGTTCCGCCTGAACGGCATAAGTTCGGCCATTTCGTCGACACGTCAAGGTTGGGGGGGGGGGGGGGGGGGGTCAACGTTGCGAAGACGTGATGCATCACAGAAATACAGAGGATGGCAACTGACGATCTTAACGCACCGGATCCACGGGGGCCCAGTATTTTGTGACGTTGCACTTCATTTTCGACTCTTATCGCTCTTTGCGACGAACCCGCGATCCCAGCGATAGCGACCGCGCGGCGGCTTACGAGCCAACAACCAAGTGGACGGAAAATGAAATGAAATGACACATTTCGCCCGCCGTGGTTGCTCAGTGGCTATGGTGTTGGGCTGCTGAGCACGAGGTCACGGGATAGAATTCCGGCCACGGCGGCCGCATTTCGATGGAGGCGAAATGCGAAAGCACCCGTGTACTTAGATTTAGGTGCACGTTAAAGAACCCCAGGTGGTCAAAATTTACGGAGTCATCCACTACGGCGTGCCTCATAATCAGAAAGTGGCTTTGGCACGTAAAACCCCATAATTTAATTTAATTGACACGTTCCGCCATATTGTCGAATTCTTCGTAAGAACCACGAACTGTTCGGGCAGTTCGTCTTGCATATAACTGTTGAGGGGAATTATTCATAAAAAGTACGCACGTATAGGAGTGGAACTAACACAAACGCTTGTGTACATTCGTCCCTTTATCTGTGTGAGCGTTTTTTAAGGTCAACTAAATTAATCGAATACTGGGGTTTTACGTGCCAAAATCACAATATGATTATGAGGCACGCCGTATAGGTGACTTCGGAATAATTTTGACTTACTGGGGTTCTTTCACGTGCACTCAATGCGCGGTATACGGTCGTTTTTTCATGTCCAGGATGACACCACGGCCGGGATTCGATCCCGCGACCTTGGGCTTAGCTGCGCAGCGCCATAACCACTACACCACCACGGCGGGTCTGGGTCGATTCTGCCAACATGTTGTCGATCATTCGCCATCTTGTCATCTCCGATTGGTTCAAAGGGCGGCTATACGCCCTCTCTGATTGGCTGAAAACGCCAACATGGCGGAATTTGACGCTGTCCAAATGAGGAGACCTCGTTTTTTTTATCGTAAGCTAGTCGGCGCCTTCGATTAGTGGGAAGAAGAAAAATTAGGTAAGGACAGCGTCACTTTATATTGGAGAAAAAGCAGGGCACAACCAGCGAAAAAAACGCAAGAAAGGAACACAGCGATATATGGCCGACTGGAGCAGACGGAGCCGCATTTCGGCCCCATAATGACGGCATGACGTTCTTGCGCGTTGCAAAATTGAACGCGCCGAAGTCGGGTAACGCCGAAGAAAACGTCCGAAATACGCTCCATGGGGTTCAAAGAAACACCTGACTCGGTGGTGGCCTAAGAATTCAGCAGTACAGCTCCACTCGCGATGCGAGTTAACGTTTTCGTCCTTCTAGAAACGTGGTTTAATAACACGGCTTAATATAATATTCAACTGTGGTTGAACAAGCGACATGCTTCTGAAGCGACCGTTTCCACAAGTCCCCTTGTCGGATCGCTCGATGGAGCCCGAGACATCCCCCCGTTCGACCCACTGTTTATCGTTTCACGTATTCATTTTCCTCAGACGCCGTGTTTTGTTTGAGCTCAACACGTTGTTGCTAGTCAGCGTCGTCCGTGTGTAAACGAAGACGTCTATGTACGCGTGTGCATCGTCCCTCAGCAGGCCCGTGCCCGAGGCGACGTTGTGGCCTCCAGTTTACATAGACGCGCTGCACGCAACTTTGCGCGCAGGGAGAGCGTCGACTGTCGTTGATGCTGTTTTGTATGTGTGAATCATTACCACGGGAGCTTGCGGGTGCGTAGAGGGCGTCGCGTGACGCATGACGGAGCGCTTGATCGCTGACGTAACGCGGCCGACGTCGACCACGCTGCTGCTGACGCTTCGCCCCCCCCCCCCCCCCCCCCCCCCCTCGCCGCGCAGGAATTTTTCTAGGTCGCGGTGCGCCGGACCTATGGCCTCCGCCGCCGCTGTCCGGAACAGCTAGCGCTGCGATGAGTCCGGGATGAACCTCGCAGGTTCTCGACGCTTCTCGCCGAGGTGAGATTTCGGAGAAGCGTCACAACGACGAGTTTTGTTTGAGAGGGCGCAGCGATCGCGCTATGGCGACGAAGGGTGTATGCCGTTTAAACCCGAGGCGTTGACGGCGAAGTCGAGTGGATTCTGCTGCGTGGTGAATTTATATTAAAATTTAAATCGCGTCACCACCGTTACTCGCCAGAAGTAATAGCGCGCGTGCGTGTGTGTGTGTGTGTGTGTGTGCGTGTGTGTGTGTGTGTGTGCGTGTGTGTGTGTGTGTGTGTGTGTGTGTGTGTGTGTGTGTGTGTGTGTGTGTGTGTGTGTGTGTGTGTGTGTGTGTGTGTGAGAGAGAGAGAGAGGTGGATTTATGCATATGCGCGTCGATTAGTTCGGTTCGAAGAGACTTTTAAACATTATAGTCTGTAACACGCGGTCATTACCTATACACACGAGAAATGGGGTAACCTGATAGTGCATTAGCTAATTAACACAATTCTCACACGGAGCCATCCTTGTGAATAATACAATTAATTCTTTTTCGTTATTCATTTTGGGACACACGCCCCAATTGCGAAATTCGAGCTGATATGTAATGAAGTGTTATCCATTCATAGCAGGCATACAGTGCGCTCAACCCGCCGTGGTTGCTTGGTGGCTATGGTGTTGGGCTACTAAGCACGAGGTCGTGGGATCGAATCCCGGCGACGGCGGCCGCATTTCGATGGGGGCGAAATACGAAAACACCCGTGTATACTTAGGTGCACGTCAAGGAACCCCAAGTGGTCCAAATTTTCGGAGTCCCCCACTACGGCGTGCCTCATAATGAGAATGAGGTTTTGGCATGTAAAGCCCTATAAATAAATTAATTAATACAGCGCGCTCAGCGGCACTCCCGAGAAATAGGGCCTCAATATCTCTACAGAAATTCACTGATGTTCCTATTAGTAATTTCCGAAAGGTGTTTTTAACAGAGTCTGCCCGTATCTTTATGAATAGAGATTTGGCAAAGGACTACACTGAATTCTAAGTAAACAAAAGACCATACCTATGTAGTTTTTAGAAACATTCCTGCGCCAAAAGCAGCCCAAACGAGAAAAAAAAAAACGCTTCGAAGTTCATTCTTCACCCCAAGTTCACTAGGCCTCAGGCACTGACATTCAGACTGTTGCAGACAGACACATATCCCAACCTGTTCACGTTACATGCGATATATCCGGAGATTTACACTGATGACGCGTGCCCTGCTTGCGGGGATAGATCTACACTTTCGCACATGCTCTGGGGATGTATCTCTATAGCAAGCCCTGACCTCAGCTCAGCTAGGTGGGAGGCGGCCCTCCGCAACCCACTCCTGGCTGAGCAACGTTGGGCTGTCCAGCAGGCCCACGATGCGGTTGCCAGGCTAGGCCTGTCGGTCCCGACGTGGGAGCGGCCCGCGACGTGCTAATACGCGTTCTGCAGGACTGTAAAATAAAAGTTACTCAATCAATCAATCAATCAATCGAAGTTCATGACGTCACAATAACGCCGTGGCTCTGCAGGGTCTCGGCGCGAAATTTCAGAAAGGAGGATTTACCATCCACGTTCTTGAAATACTAAATAATCAACGTTCTTGCGCCGAATGAATCAAAGCAGGGCCGATATTATGTAAGGATTGCTTTCGCTCTTGTAATTTTCTTACCGATAGACAGTTCACGGCCGCCGTTGATGCCAGCAATAACGTGCGTGGGTGGAGCGTCACTCGGACAACTAGACGAAAGGCGAAGAAAGGAATAGCGTTGAAACAGAATCACAAGGTTATCACAGCAAATATGGTTCCGAAAGAATACTTTTTAAACTGATTTAGTTTTCGTCTTTGGCTTTCACTATATATACACCAGTACTCACGTATACGGGGCAGAAACCTGGAGGCTTGCGAAAAGGGTTCTGCTAAAAATGAGGACGAAGCAACGAGCTATGGAAAGAAGAATGATGGGTGTAGCAACGTTAAGGGATAAGAAGAGAGCAGATTGGGTGAGTGAACAAACGCGGGTAAATGACATCTTAGTTAAACTCAAGAAAAAGAAATGGGCATGGGCAGGACATGTGATGAGGAGGGAAGATAACCGATGGTCATTAAGGGTTACGGACTGGATTCCAAGGGAAGGGAAGCGTAGCAGGGGGCGGCAGAAAGTTAGGTGGGCGGATGACATTAAGACGTTTGCAGCGACAACATGGCCACAATTAGTACATGACCGGGGTAGTTGGAAAAGCATGGTAGAGGCCTTTGCCCTGCAGTGGGCGTAACCATGATGATGATGATGATGATGATGATGATGATGATGATATAAGAAAAAAGAAAGCCACGTGAAAGTGAAACCGGATACCGTGCGCAAGCAAACGAATGATGACCTTACCTTCGCCGCGCCCTTCACCGCGCTTTCAGACGTCGTTTTCTTATCAAACGAAGAACAATGGTAAAGTACAGATAACGGCACTCTGGCCAACTCGATCTTTGCTAAGTCAACAAGATATATGTACATATAATACAGGTAAGCATGAAGAATGGAGTGTACGGGTTGAGCGTCAACAAACCGGCAGATCTCGGATGTCAACGAGATATAACGCAGTTTGTCGCGGTTCTCCATGGAGATTCGTTATCGCCGCGACTTCCGCATTTGCTGCACGTTGCGGTCGAGTGCCGCGCAAGATAGCGCCGTATAATTGGCCGTGCAACCAGTGAGATAACGTGAGCGACAGCGAGCAGCGCCAAAGAAAGAAGAAAAGAAACAAAAAAGAAGAGACAGGCATATCTGTGTTAAGGGCAACGCGCGAGCACCCATTCCTGGAACGTGATATGTAGCGAACCCGAAACCGGACTGATCCTGAAGTCTTTAGGCGCGAAACCGTGGTGTATATCTCTGAGTGGTAGACGGCAGTCTTAAATGAGGGAGAAAAATGAGCCGGTACGCACGGGGCAGATTGGACAGTTTTAGCCTGTCATCGTAAACCCTTAAGCAAAATTACACCCTCTTGCCACACAACGATAATCGTCATCTGTCTTGTCCGCATTTACTTTTTTTCAACGCGGCGAGCCCGGTACTTTCCAGTAACGAACGGCGTGCGCGTTATCAGCATGACATAAGATTCCCGACACGAAAGTAGCGGGTGCGGCGTTTTCAGGAAAGGAAACGCAAGCAAAGAAGATGACGATTATTGTTGTGGGACAAATATACACCCCAAAGGGTCCAACCGTTTTAAGAGTGTAGTTTACAGTATACCGCTACAGTGACCTTAGTATATACACGCACTCTTATGCCGGAACGCCAGATGGATCTAAGGATAAATGGCGAGGATGTGATCGCTAATGACATCGCCCTTGAATGGGTGTGGCGACAAGTCACCTGAGTTATAAGCGAGTTACGTGTTACTATCGATCGCAATCTAGTATTCAACGTACCTGTGATCCTGAAGTGCTAAAGCGCCAAACAGACGACACAAGAAGAGACACAGACGAACGCTCGGCCGTGTCTTGTGTCGTCTGTTTGGCGCTTTAGTGCTTCAGTAACATGCACCCGCTACAGCCCAACAAGAACTTCTGCTTGAATACCTATCTGTGATAATTTACCTCATATAAAGTTAACTACATTGCCGGTGACAACCCGGTACCTAAGTTTCCGTGATTTATTTTTCTTCTATTTTTAAACAAATACTGTAATTGTATCTTCCTTATCACCACTGACCGGTCAACACTGCCACCAGCCCGCAGCACTTCTGGAAAGTGGACCTTACCCATATGCAATTCTGGATGGGTTATTTTTCATTCTTTTTGTCACTTGCTGAGTTGTCTCTTGGTTTTTCAGGCAGCAGACAAAGGCATCGCGCTGTTGCAAACATTTACTCCTCCTATATATATTTTTTTGTCCTCAGCCAGCCAGCTCGAGCCTCCAAAAGCATCGCACTATCTTCTGTCTTATCGTACGAGCTTTATCTTTCCCGATTTCTTGTTCTGGTGGCAGGAGCACAAGTAGCGACATCCTGTGACACTCAGCCCAACCACGGTTTGTCTGTTGCGCACAGTCGTCTCCGCTGCGTCAACGATTGTTGCTGTTTGCTGATGACACATATACACCAGCAGCAAGTAGAACACGGTCGTTTTGGAATTTTAGTTTCGTATGCTCTACGGTTGCACACAGCGTCACAAGATCGAACTCAAAGCACGCTCAAAATCTACTCTATACTGTGTGTATGTGTGTGCGTGTGCGTGCGTGTCAAGGATTACGCTTAAAATAAGAAGCTGAAAGCCGTGTCAGCCTGCCGCCGTCAAATAAGGAATTTCAATATGTCTGTAAGCGGCCACGTGCTACGCATACGTGATGAGCAGTGATAGGAACGAGTCCCGATGGGAGGAGGAGGAAATAGAGAACGCAGGCATGTTAACCAGAAATGCATCTGGCTGGCTACCCTACTCTGGGGGACGGGCGAGAGGGAACAGAAATATGAGGTAGAAGGAGGGAAGGGGGAGGTAAGCTGCGGTGAGCTTGCGCCCGTACACAGAGGGCCTGAGTGAGTCAAGGGCGTTCAAATAGGCCAGTCGCCCTCAATAAAGACAAAAGCGCCTTCACGGCTTTGTGGGCCGATGAGCGACGGGGACGGTATTCAAGTAGCACCTGCACAAACAACGGCCGATCGTCCAGTCGTCGCAATGCGATAGATAATATTTGTCTTTCCTAGTGAAATCGATGAGACTGGCACAATAAATGTTCGATGTTCTTTTCGATGCCCCAGGCGTCGCATGCAGCACTGTCGGTCAGTCCAATCAAAGTAGCGTGCGCCTTCGTGAAACCCACTCCCAGCCACAGCCGGTACAGAAGGGATGCCTCACGTTGGTGAAGCCCGGGTGGAGGTCGGAGTTGGAGCGAAGGGTGCAGTTCGTATAGAGTTCGCGCGCCAGGTGACGGGCGTTAGTTTCATCGGAGCGGCGCCGAAGAAAGACACGAACACGAAATGACACACTTGCGAGGTGGTATCGAGAGGTTTCGAGACTGGCTTTGTTTTGAAGAAAGAGAGAGAGAGACAAAGAAACGTTTATTATTCGAAACTGTGTCCCGAGCGAGGCCCGGTGTCACCCTAAGGTGCGAACGCTCCTTAGCCTAGTAACTCTCTGGCTTCGACTGCCCTCTTGGCCCTGACGACGAGTTGTCGTTGGTCTTCGAGGTCCCCTGGGGCGAGCTTGGCCTCCCACGTTTCGAATAGGTGTTTTGCTTCTTGTGCTCGCTTTGCGTCCGTTTCCGGTTGCATTTAAAATAATCTATTTATGCACATTCAGACACTCCCGCCTCGGAAATGGTTCACTTGCGAATCAGTGCAAGGCTCGAACTGCTCCTGCCTTGCGAATGTGCCCCACAATACAAGACTCCTTTCCAGCACGTGCCCAGCGCATTCTGAGATTCGCGCTTTACTTCAGCGCTCGTATCAGAAAACGGCCATCTTCGAGCTGGATTTTTTTATTTTGTGAAGAGCCTGTCTCTCCCATCCTTCGCAGAGTAGCATGTAGGCAAATACTTCTACATCTACAAACCTCTGCGTCTAAATTAAAAGAAAAACTATCTGCAAACGCCGCAGCAGCGCTCAATTGCAGTGATATATACTACGTTCAAGGCTGTGAGCAAGAAAACAGATCCCGAGAACTGGCTTATGCAGCTCCGCTGCATTTCGTGCATTAACAAGTTATCAGACTGGCATGCATATCTACGAAACGGCGCCGAAGAAAGACATGGACACGGAATGAAACTCGGAACACGAGCTGAAGTAAAGCGCGAATCGCAGAAGGCGCTCGGCATACGCCCAGGAAAGAATACTTCTGTATATAACACATCTATATTCGCAGAACGGCAAGAACACTGCAAAAACTGTATCGATGCGCAAGGGATTAACCATTTCCAGGGCGGCATGCATGCAGTGCTTGAGTGCACATAAATTACTTTCTTTTTCGAAACAGAGGCAGTGTCGAAACGTCATTGTACCACCCAGTAACTGTGCTTCAAAGAAATGTGGCAGTGGACAGTGCAAGAAGATATGCAAGGAAGGCCAACTGGTGCCACCAGGCGTTGGCGTTGAACATTTCCGGCCTCCTTTGTTTAGGAGTAGCTCGGGCGCTCACCTTGAACGAATCGAGCGCTACATGTCTGCAGCACGGGCTGCTACGACGTCTAATACCCGTCTTTTTGCACCATGCTTCGTTATACTATAGCTGCGCCAGTGATGTGATATCGTAAACATCAGTTTACCTCGCGCGGTAAAACCTGAAAAATCAATGCAATTACAACGACCGCACGCAGCTATATTGCTCTAGCCGTGATGCATATATGTATACATATATATAGGACGATAAGGTGAACGCAGCCCAGGCGAACAGCCAGATCATAAATAGTTAGAAGCGATTGACCCGATCTTCCAGTGGACTCTTCCACTGGACTCTTCCAGGATCTTCCAGGGGAGGTATTCCGTAAGAGTCCACCTAGTAGACTGTCCATTTTGGCTGTTCCTGATTGGCTAGGGCCACTCGTATACTCCTCGCTCGTACAGCTGCATCCAAGCAGAAGCTGCCGAAATGGACAATCCACTAGGTGGACTCTTACAGAATACCCCCCCCCCCCCCCCAGGTTTGGTGCAAAGAATTGCGGGGGGGGGGGGGGGTGCAGCGTCTTAGAATGCACGTCCTTGTTGTGGAACGCCAGCAGAGGACCCATACCGCGAGTCTTAACAATAAGCTGGCATAAACTCGATGCAGCCGCTGAGGACGGCTGCATCGCGACCAATGGAGCCGCAAATATATACCAAGCCGTATAACCATACTTTCTGAAAACCACAACTGTAACGTTAACCCCGTACACGTACAGAGGATTCCACCGCGGCTTTCGCGGTCTTTTAGGCACCTGTCCATTAATGCAACTAGAGCCACGCTTCGTCGACTCCACGGATGACAGCCGCGCGGCACGAACAAACAGTTCCATTAGGACCATGTAACCACTCCTTCCTGTTGCCACGGCACTCGTAACAGAAGAAAGAAAACGCCGTTTTTAGTCCTGGCATCTCTACGCGTTCCTGCGGCAAGAATGCGCGCAGCGCATATGCAACAGACCCGGTGCAGCCATGGATGCGCTCAGCAGGATTGCACGGACACGCCAGCGCTATCGGCGTGAAAGAGAAGCAGAGGGGGGGGGGGGGGGGGGAATGAAGAGCGTCCGCAAAGCAAGCCGCCGTCGCTCGCGGAGCTTCGCCGACGTCGAGGACGTGCCCCGTCCATGGGCCGTTGCCCCGGGCGCCAGACGCGGCGGTCCGCGACGGACTCTCACGCCACGCCGACCAACGGGAGCGTCCGTGTCGGGAAGGGTGGCGCACATCCACGCGCCCTCCTCTTTCCAAGCTCTCCGCAACACGCCCAAGTGCAACAGCCCCTTTCGTCGCCGTGCAAACGCAACCGCGCCGCTGGAGGGACAAACTGGGTTATAGCAACCTTCCTCCCCCCGCCAGCCAGCATCCGTAGCCCAGCAGTCGGCCAACTGGTACAGCGGCAGCAGCAACAAAGAACGCAGCAGGACTGTTCGCGGCGGGGGATACTCGTTCGCTGTCTGTCCGTCTGTGTCGCCGTCGGCCGAGGGACCACGTGCTCCGCAAAGCGCGAAGACAAACCGTGCGAATCGGTCGCAAAACGCCGCGGGAAGCAAGCGCTTGGGGCGTCGACGTCATCGACACCTTGCACGGTGGTGACCGCGGATGCTTGCCGCGCCTTGATAGTGTGGACGCCGATACGTTCGATAAACCTGGCAGACGGTCGGAGGCCCGGTCGGACACAGCCTCGTCCTCAGGTCGACGGAGTGCGCACAGCCTGCTGGTCTTTTCCACTGACGGGTCTGCAGTTCGGAAGGTCGAGGAGAAGCGGAGGTTGAAGATCTGCCACCACCGCCATTGGACCACGTGAGAACCCCCCTGTGTTTAGATGGCTGTGTAGTCTCGGTCTGCAGGGCGACCCCATTCAGTGACCAAAAAGCGTGTTTTAGTCGGAGTTCAATCAAACTGCTGCTGGCACACGTGCGTGTTGATTGGTGCGCTTTCCGCCGAAAGTTATACGTGACGGACTTGACGAAGTAGGAGCTTGCCTTCGAAGAAGAACAAGGAGACTTCCTTGCGCGCGAAGACCATCGCGAGGAGGTCGCCGGTTCGACTGTCAGCGGGGAGCCGCTTGTCCTAACCGAAGACGCACAAGGTGAGGTTCCCTGTGGAATACGCTGGGCGGCTACGTTTTTCGTGCGGTCGAAAGCGAGTATATAGAGGTGTGGACGGTTTTCACACTCGCGCTTCTGGTCGATTTTCAGCGCCCCCTTTTCAAGGTCGAGCTCCGTGACCTCTAACGCACACTATCCAGCAAAAGCATGCGCGTTCCACGTGCCGGTGCCTGGTGCATTGAATATCCCGAACTTAGTTCGCGAAAGCCTTTCGATGGCATGAACTTCATTAACCTGCCGATAATACGTCGAATGAAGCGGTAGTCCATAGCCGTGTTGATCCCAAAGGAACTGTCAGTGTGTAAGGTTTCTTCCTAATCATCCATTACTTCGTTAACCAACCTAAACCCGATGGACAGTATTGAAAAGGGTGCATTGAAATGGAACCTCACATGTATCCTCCTCAAACAGGAATACAGATCAGGGACATGATCACTTTCCAAGTCGGTTCTTATTACAAACGGGAAAAGAAAATTGTGTTTTTTTTTAATCACCATGGTTTGATGTAGAAAGCAGTTTCTCCACGTATGCGAAAGGAACCGACTTCTTTTTCTTGTCGCAAAAACCAGTTTTCTTTGTGTAGACGCAGATGTGAAAGTAAAACAAAGTGTGGTCAGTTGGCCACGTTGATGCTACCCATCCGGCATTTTAATTTCAACTGACTGCGTACGTGACGCACTTCGCGGGTGCTTTTCGTCGTCTGTGACGACAGAACAGTCTAGACTGAACAGTCTAGATATAATCAGCTCTGTAAATATTTTTTTTTTAGTGTGAGCTTATCACGAAATCTAGCATGACAACATGAACATACGATAAAACTACACCGATATACAGTTCCGCATGCATCGCATTTTGATTAGGTCAGAATAGTTTACGTAATTGCTTTCGAGGTGGCTATCAAAGTGGTTGACGGCAATGTGCGTTCAAGGACGCTCGCAGAGAAACCTTGGCTGGGAATCGAACCTGCTACCTCTTGTTCAGCAGCAGAACATTATATAATCACTGGGGCACCGCGGCCGGTCAATTGTGCTAGCAGCATAACTTAAATGAGATTGAGATACTATATGCGTGAACTTTAGGTCTAAGCGGTTTTTTAACGTGACCTTTTTAATACTTATAGCCTTCATTATTTGTATGTGTGTGCATGTGTAAAGGTGTAGCCAGCGCCAGTTAAAGACTCCAACATCTCTTACACGTTTAAAAATCTGAAATGTTTTAGGGAACTCATTCAGAACACGAAGACGTACACACACTACCCATTCTCACTAAATCGCTGTAAATACTTCCAACGGTAGGACGAACAGTATTGCAAAAAGAAAGGAAGCATAAAAAGAAAACATCGTCACAGATAGAAGCATATCAGTGATACTGTCGCCGTCTAGGGCAAATGTTTAAGAAACAGGTCTTGCACTATATATTGGCGTTCGCAAAATTTTGATGAAGGCAGAATAACCCACGTGTCAGAGATGATAGTTTTTACGTTGGTTTGGCGACGTCCAAAAGGCGGTATATACACGGCATTTTTTTTTAATCCGCAGCAGATCAAAATTGCAAGCGAGCCTTTGGGTCTTCATTTGTTTTGTTTTCTTTTTCCGGTTCCTACTGTGGGCTTTAATAATTATCTCCTACATCTTTCATTCATTCACAGTGCTAAAATGCCAGTGTCCTTATCTTGTATATGCACTGCACGTGATGTTCCAGGGTAAATTTACAAGTGCAATGGGGTAACTGGCCAAAGCCCCTTCCCCAATGTTTAACATATACACTGTAAAAATCTTTACACCCTTAAGGGTGTTGTTGCACTGTTAGCACCCTTACCGTTAGGGCCTTACATATGTAATCATTCTGACAGCTTTGGGCGCCAAGTAATATCCGACAAGAGAATTTAGCAGGGAAAGATATGAAACTCTCCTGTCGTATATTTCTGTGCGCCCAAGGCTGTCAGAACGATTGCATAGTTTTCAACTACCTCTTTTGTCATCGCACGTCTAGTTAGAGCTCCGTTGCCGGGTCCTCTATAAATTTTTTGTAAGCCTCTAAGGTAAGGGTGTTATTAGCGCGACAAGAAAACACCCTTAAGGGTGTAAACGTTTTTACACTGTACAGTAAAATTCATGCTACCATCCAGCCTTTGCTTGCACAGTAAACTTCTCTCGCGCACATGCAAGAATGCGTAACCGCCAGCTTTCCCCACCATGACGTCACGGTGTTCTCACGCCACATTATTTCTCTCTCTCTCTCTCTCTTCACTATACTGCCAGTGTACGGCGAAGGTCTATTTGGGGGAGCGCGCATTCGTCGCCAGCTCGCGTGTCTATATGGGTTTCCTTTCTCGCGACCGGATGGGGCAGCTCGCGATGATGAGGGTGCCCCCGCATCACGTGCTCCGTGTATATAACGACGGGTGTCATTCTCCGGCGAATTCACGGGTCAGCGCTTGTTACGGACCGCGGACCACCGCCCCCAGGGGGCGCACTGCGAGGAACGCCGCCGCGTTCCCGAAAGCAAAGATCACCAGACAGGCCTGTGTCTGTGGGCCCAACAAAGAAAGAGGAAAAAGACAGTTCGAGATGATAACGAACTAAAGGAAAACGAATGACGAATATTAAGTTAGGTTCTATTAGCAAACAAACACTTAGTCGAGACACGCAAGCAACAGAAGTTAACAAGTAAGAGTAACTAACAAGCAGTAATGGCATTGTAATAGCAGTTTCCGACGGGCCCAGGTTAAAAAGAAAATTCGACCAGAAGCGCCGTGTTTTCTCGAATTCGACCAACCACTCCCCCTCCATCTCTACTCTATTGAAATAAATGAAGCGTTAAAGCAGTGCACCGATTACCGACATATTGTGTTGCCACTGCAGACACACGAAGACGGCAATCTCGCTGCCAACCACAATGCCAAATGATATTGCGACACGATATTATCTGGCTGGATCCGCAGTATCCCCGTAGTATCCGGGCTGCAGCTTCTTTGCAACAGCCTCAACCATCAAGCGGCGGCGTTCGAGGCGGCAGTGTCCGTTGCGTGCGGGGTGCTTTCGCTGTAAATGGCACGTGGCCCCTTGTGTCACCTTGGCAAAGTCTGAGGGATTGGCCCAGAGTGGGCGCATACCACAATCACATATACGCAGTGCCTAAGTTGTCTGTTCGGCCACACATATGCCTATAGCGGCACCATACCCACTAACCCAAGTTACCCGGTGACCCAGCCACAGCAGGCCAGCCAGCAGCAAGTTTTCTATTCAGGCTCATACCTAATGGGCCCGTGTTGCCTGCCCGGCAACACCCTTGTCTCGACGAAGAAAAATAGCGCGGCTGAATTTACAATAAAAAGCTTGAAAATATATCCAGACGCATATCCAGCAACGACGTCCAGTATGAGTATCAACTCGTACAAATCACCTTCATGCCATTCAGCCTTGCACGCCCAAGGGTGGACACATTAAAATGTTCATTTCTCATTCGAACCATTGTTGAATGGAACAGACTCGACGCCAATGCGTTCACAGCATGCCACCCAGCCGAAATGTTCCAGCAGAGGCTGGAAATGCTTTTTGTGTAAATGTGTCTGAAGTGTTCTCCTCCCACTCTGTAACAGCCCGTAAGGGATTAAAAGTATTGGAAATAAAACAGCAGCCAGCAGACGACTTCGTGGCCCGAGCTAGTAGACAACTTTGGTCAATGGGTGAAAGAGGTTATAGATATAAAAACTTCAAAGTGGGTGTGCGACGTCCGTATGATGGTTAAAGGGGGGAAGGGTGTTGTGATTTGAAAGAAAATAATATACTATAGGTAGATCGTATACGAATAAAAAGTTTGATAATTTTGCGTGATGTTGATGTAGCAGACGCCAGAAAAAAAACTATCGTCAGCTGGGAAAGTTTCTGCTCGCCATCACTATGCCCCTTTACACCAGCAACAACGACAACAATGATGGTGATAATGCAATTGCTCTTTCAATACGTGTCAGTGTACAACAACAACAACAACAAAAAGAGAGAGAAGCCACAAGGACTATGACGCCTGCGAATGGCGGCAGCGGTAACGTTACATTCGTGCGAAAATTATGTTTATCCCATCACGACACGGTGATGAGATGGGTAATGAAGCATGCCAACAATGTAACTCACAGATTGCGGTATACGTTAGCCACTTACTCAAGCTATCAGTTGATAAGGAGCGTCTCGTGCTGAGCTGCTGGTTCTCTCCCTGCCCGTCCGATCCATCGAAGCACGGAGGAGACCGATGTGAAACCAGGCCTGCGCAAATAAAAATCCAGTAGTGGAGTACGACGACTCAGTTGCGTGAACATTTAAATTGGCGGGCACGACAACATTAGTTACCTAAAGAGAAAAGCAGATGGTGAAAGTGGACGCGAATTCTAACTGTTCCTTGCACAACTGCATTCGGGATGATTAAGCTGATTATCGATGGTATTTAGACTGGGCCAAACTGTAGGCATTCGCTAAATTTCTAACGTAAATAACGCCAGAGATTGGGGGAAGCCTGACATTCTGTTTCGACTTATTCTGTTTCGACTTTCTGTACAATGGCCTGCAGGTTGAACGGTGAGAACCATCGAGTTTGCAAACATTTGAACGCATTCATTTCGGCGCCAACACGGCTTCATAACGGCTGGATGGATGGATGTTATGAGCGTCCCCTTTGGAACGGGGCGGTGGCTTGCGTCACCAAGCTCTTGCTACTATGCTGCCTAATATCCTACCTATGTTAACCCATGAGAAAAAAAACACACTATGAACTACCACGTCCAAATTTTCTGATACCCTATTGCGAACTGTGCTTTTGTACGTCTCCGTCCTTTGTCGTTTCCCTACTTTTCTTCCACCAATCCTCCAATCGCCTCTTACTGATGTCTATTGCGGACCTGCTTGCTTTACCACTGCTCCCGCTGAACCCAAGGGCTTCAAGGAGGCCAGTGGTGCCTAAATCGACCGCTGGATAGATGTCTTCACATTCTAATAAAATATGCTCCGTCGTTCCCCTAGCTTTACCGCAGCAAGCACATGCTTCTTCTTCCTTCTTATATCTCGCTGTGTAGACAGCTAGCGCCATCTATGTAGTGAAAAGAAAAGGCACCCGTCGTACTGCGAGTAATTACTACTCGGAATCGCTGCGTAATATGCGGTGAACAAAAGTTATGTGAATACTTATTGACAGTAATTACTTATAAAAATAAACTCGCAACATAAGTGAGCGATTGATGACGTTTGTGCAATAAAGCCTATTATGTGCAATATTTTCACCCCGCTGTCGTTGGGGGTGTAGCTCAGATGGTAGAGCGCTCGCTTAGCATGCGAGAGGTACGGGGATCGATACCCCGCACCTCCACTTCTTTTTTTTCCCACTTGATTTATATATATATCTTTCATTTTTTTTTCTTTAAGCAGATTTTTGTTTGCGTGCTTTGATCTCGAGTTCGATCTCTCACACAGACTGCAGGGAACAAAAATGTGTGGCGACCGTTGTCAGACACACACTCGTGTTGCTCTGGCTGTTTAGTTTCCTGGTCAGCGAGGTATACGTTTTTGCGTTTGTGGTCTGGGCATCTTGCGTGTGCACGTGTGAGAGAATGACACGGTCAATCAAGATTTCCGGGCCTTGCTGTCATTTTTTTTTTTAAGGGAGGGTGGGGGGGCATAACGCTGCAACGCGCTAAACAGAAATCGTGCACAGCTTCGATGTCGATTGAGGATATGACACTTCAGTGTGCAATTCATCATCAACGTAATTAAAAAAAAAAAAAAAAAGAGCGAGAGAAAAAAAAGATGTGGAGGTGCGGGGTATCGATCCCCGTACCTCTCGCATGCTAAGCGAGCGCTCTACCATCTGAGCTACACCCCCGACGGTCTGCCCACGTCAAAATAGCTATTATTAAGCCTAGGCAACGGCAAGTGTATTTTGACCACGATTTTGGCGCACACTTTGGGCTCGAGGGAGGCAGACTTCGCGTGAACAGTTCAACATAGAAGCAAAGCAAAGCAAAGCAAAATTGACAAAACAAAAAAACGTGCGTTTCAACAGACTCACATGACCTGTGACGTACAACGCGGGTGTTTCGAAGATAATGCGCATGTGCGTGACACACTGCCTGCGATGCCGCCCACACAACAAATGTTAAGTCATTTGTTGATTCTCTGCCGCACAAAACTAACTAAATAACACTCATGACCCTACATGTGTCCCTAAAGCTGCTGTGCGAGCTGCCATTGACAAGTTCGAATTCCGTAAGGGCAGTCGCGTTACAGAGCACGTCAGTTTGTTTTTCGATTTCCGAGAATTCCGGGTTTTCGCAAGAGGCAACTCGCACAGAGCACAGGTACACATCTGATGCAAACAAAGTAAGGTGCAATGCAAACCAAATATGCCTTAGATAATATGTTCTGCTAAAGCTTTGCACATACGAGCAAAGGCTTTCATGGCTATAAGTGCTGCTTCGTAGCGTAACGAAGGGCAGGTTGGCGCAGGCGAGCATACATACTGCTCATAAGTGTTTAATTTTCCGCTATAACACATGGCATCTAACTACAAAATTCAGAAGCTCGAAGAAAACTTAAGCAAATCCGACACAATAATAGTGACACAAATTTAAAAAAAAAAGGAAACAGGTCACTTCACTTGTCAACACATGCTAAATCCGCTTACGTGTTGTTTATCTAAGCATTTCTTTTCCCCAGCGCGCTGCGTCAAAGGTGCAGTGTACTTCGAGAGCTACATTATAATCTCGTCACACCGTCGCGGTAACACCGTCGCGGTCACGCTATGAATCGTCATACAATCGTCCTGTCATTGTTACGACGTCGTCACAACGCCTTCGCCGTTCCATCGGCGTCATTTCCTTGTTCGTTATTCAATCGGGATCATGACGCTGACGTCATGCATTCGTCGTTATACGGTTGTCATACGTTCCTTGTCACAGTGCGTCACGTCGTGATGTCATTGTGATCGTTCCATTGTCGCCACTAGCTCCAACTTCACCATCGAATTCTTGTCATGCACTCGTAGCCATCCCGTTGTCCTCATACGCCATCGTCATCGCGATGCAGTTGTGATGCCATCATTTCAGAATTGTCATACCGAATGCCGTCATTTCGTTGTTCCATCAACGTCATCGTTGTCACTGTGCCGTGATCTTCATTGTTGTTTCGTTGTGTGTTTAGGTTTGGGGATTGTCACCCTATAAGAGTGAACAAGTTAAGATTTTCACTAAAAGCGGCCCGGCCGTTAACACGCAGACTACTTGATTCGACCATGCCGCTCAATTGCTTGAAATGCGATCTATAGTTTGTCAATCCGCCGCCCTGATCTGAGCGACGTCGCTCTTTGGAGATAATTCTGTCACCTGTCAGCCCCTAATATCGAAGAGGCGTCATTTGGTTCTTAAGAAAAACACAAGAAACAAACAAACAAGTAAACAATCAAACAAATTAATAAATACGTATAGTTAGTTAGTGAGCCTAAAGAAGCCATGCTTCCGTGCCTGTTAGGTCTCACCGAAGGTCAACTATATATGCAAAAGACATGGCGTCACTATCGGCCAATCCTGACAGTAACCTAACTGTCCCAAGTAGAGGACGACGGTTTTGATTTTCCCCTATGCCCGGCCAACTAGCGCTACATACTACTGGTATACTACTACGAAGTTTAGGGGCAGTTGGAGTCTTTCTATATAGTACTCAGTCTACCAACACTTATTACTACTTCTTTAGGGGGGAGTTAGTTCATCATGAAACATATGGGTAACAGCGCAGACAGACGACCACAAGGGAGACTTGTGAAGGGCGCGCTTGTGTGTATACGCGCCTCCCTTCTTGTGGTCGTCTGTTGGCGCTGCTACGCACATGCTTCAGGACTACCAACATTTGACTCTGCAGGCTGCCTGACGCGTACATAACACGCTTGTATGCGCGCCGCGCGCGCAGCGCACCCCCATCCTGCGGATCCGAGACCACCAGACGCGACATGGCGCCGCGGGCGGCGACCATCTCGAACTCGTGTCCAGGAGTCCGCAAGACCACGGCGCTGCGGGCCGCCTTCTGCGTCGCCTTGCTGGCGCTGACCTGCGTCCAGCCGGCCGACGCGCAGCAGGGCCTGCCGTTCGGCACGCGCAAGCTCGCCTTCTCGGCGAACCAGTTCGGGCTGGACCTGTACCGGGCGCTGCGGGACGCTGGAGCCGAGTCGCGCCAGCCGCAGGCCGAGGGCAACGTGGCCCTGTGCCCGTTCTGCGTCAGCTCGTCGCTGGGCATGCTGCTGCTGGGAGCCCGGGGCTCGTCGGCCATGGCGCTGCGCCACGTGCTCTACCTGTGGGGGATGCAGCACGTGCACGTCGCGGTGCGCGACCTGTCCGCGCACCTGGCGCACAACCTGAGGGACGCCAACCTGCTCATATTCAGGTATGCGCTGCATCGATCTTTGTACGGATTGATTGTCAGATTGATTGATTGGGTTTAACGTCCGAAAGCAACGCTACGTATAGACGCCGAGGTGGAAGGCTTAGGATTCTTCATCAACTCTCTCAAAGAATTGATGAAGCAGCTCGCCCAGCGTAAAGACGTCGGAAAGGGGGGATGTCTACAACTCGTGGGACCCCCTGCTACGTTAACCGGGCCGTAGCTCAATGCGAGGATGTGGGACTTACACGAGATTCGCCTCACTTCAGCAACAATGGTGCGGAAGACATAAGCATGCGAGGCCTACAGAATTGCTGGACTGCATGAGAAACCGTTTCAGTCTGTACAGTCGGCCTATATAGAGGGCATCTGCCCTGACGTCATCTTAAACGCCATGAATAGTGACCAGGGGAAGAGTCCACCTAGAGGACATGTCCATTTCGTCTGCTGCTGAAGTGCTGATTAGCAGTGGCGGCTCGCGGCTGCGGACGGGCAGCCCAGCCAATCAGAACTTCAACAGCAGACAAAACGGACAAGTCCACTAGGTGGATACTCTTGCAGAATAACTTCCCAGTACGGCGAGAAGCTGCGTCTGTCGGCACCTCGCGCGGTGGTTCTGGCACACACACCAGGAGCGTTCCCGCGGAGTTTCTATAACATTGAGGCGGTTCACCCACGGAACTGGACACACTGACAACATCCCATCCATAGATATATGTTAGAGCGTGCTAGAACCTTTCGCTATGCTGGAGGGCCAGCACGGTGACAAGCGCTGCTCCGCGAGCCCACACGAGCGACGTCACACGCAAGCTCTGTCGCGCAGGAGTCTGTACGTGCAGCGAGACTTCGGCGTCAAGTACCCGTTCCAGCGGTCGCTGTACCACTTCTACAACGCGTCCGTCCACTCGCTGGACTTTGCGGCCAACGCCGAGGAGGCGCGCCAGCACATCAACGCCGTGGTCGAGAAGGCCAGCCACGCGCAGCTGGCCAACCTGCTGCCGGACACGCCACCGCCGTGGACGCAGCTGCTGCTCCTGTCCGGCCTGCACCTGGACTCGCACATCGAGCTCGACCTGGTGCCCGCCGAAGGGGTCCGCTGGAAGGCCCAGCCGCTGGTCGACCCGGCGCCCCCGACGATCCTGCAGCTCGGAAGACGGGCCGACCCAGCCTCTTTGGAAGGTGAGCATGTATATAGATATGCCTGCACGTCGTCGTATATACTGTGGCTGCCGTGACGGTGTTTATATAAACACGATTTCCCCTCGATTTTCAAAGTGGGAGAGGCGGCTCTCTGTGGAAGGCCGCTTTGGCCTTCCACAGGTTGTATCCTGCCCCGCGCCTTTCTTCTAATCGAAAAACGAAAAGCAAGAAAGCGCCAGCACTAAGTGCTGACGCAAAATAAACGACGTCTTGAGCGTTTTTTTTTTTTTGAATTTGCCGCGCAGGGAGTGACGCGGCACATCACGTGTCCCATTCCTCGATCCTCCAATGTTCTTTTGCTGGGATTTCATCTCGCATCCCTTGAATGATTAGGCCATTGAGATTTAGCGTCTTTCTGGCAGCTATAATACAAGCGAACATGGGGCTACAGCTTAAACACGGGTGGGACTTGCACATACCATGTACATGGATGGCCCAACCAAGCAAGCAAAAACAAACGCGCCGACACGTGTGTCGCCGTGTATAACACTGTACTTTCCGCACCATATCGCGTGCCCATTTTGTAGAACGTTCGTCAATTCTACACGCCTTCGACTCGGATGTATACCCTTTTACCGCAGAACCAGTCCTCGGGTGCACCGAGGTACACCGACTGAAGATTTTACTATCAGTCAAGTGGCGCGCGTACCTCACACCAACCCTGCGTCAGAGCTCACTTAATTGCCCCCCCCCCCCTCCAAACTCGCAGACACGACCGCGGCGGCCGCGGAAGTGATCGAGTCGCTGGGCGGAAACCCGGCGATGCTGGAGGCCCGCTGGACCCGGGTCCGCTACGCGCGCCACGACTACCTGAACTGCACCGCGGTCGAGGTGCCGCTAGCCGGCGGCGGGCTGGTCTCCCTGCTGACCCTCACGCCCAACCAGCACGACGACATGGGCCTGCTGGAGACACGCCTCAGTGCCCAGAGGATCAGCGACATCCTCGGCGACATGCACGTGCGCAGGGCAAACGTCAAGGTGCGTCTCCGAATTGACTATGGGTATACAGTGTACAAACGCACTTACATGTTTGTATCTATATAAAACCAAAGGGGGGCGCTGTAGAATCCGAGGGCACCTTTGATGGTCTATAAGCTTGGCACGCGACAGTCAAAGCGCTACGTAAGCTTCCGTGTGAATAGCAGTTGTGGCAGTGGTGAGACGCGCAGTACATTATATGTGCGATATATATATTGTTCGACAATGTAGGCTATATTTGCCATGCATTCAAGCGAGGGAAACGATTAAGTGTGATGTCATTCTGCTCCGAATAGACAAGGTAAACGCAAAGATCTATAGGAAGCACTGATGGATTTAAAGCAGTAACGGGTGATTAACACGTAACAAGTAGAGATGGAAGGAGGCTCTGTCAAATCTATCTAGAATATAAGTATACTTATAGACATAGCTACTAGGGCAGCACGAATAATAATTTTGATACCAAATCGAATACGAATCGAATAATGCCAGAATCGAATCGAATAGTTTTCGAATACTTTTCGAATAATGAACGACCGTTATCACAAGTAATAAAAAAACGGCGTTATGGAGTACGTTATGGAGCGTTCTGTATAAAAAAAAAAAGCACGAAGCATTAGGAGCAAAGTACGACTACCTAAGCGACATAGCGTTCTCTACTAAGCAGGCTCTCGTGTTTCATGTCTATTCTATGCCCGCGGGGGTGAACATTTACTGTGCTTTTGCTCCAATTTTATAACTCGGTGCAGTTGACGTTCTGAAATATTTGAAAGGTATTCACATTCACGAAAAGAGACTATTCGATTCGAAGACCGGATCGAATATATTTTACACCGCTAATAGTTGCTGAACACGTTTACAAATGGGTGGTGTGTACCTGTCACGCCTTCATTTTGTTGCCTACGGCTCGGCTATACCATAACCTGGCGCTTTCGTGAGCTCACAGCAATACCATGTTTCTATGTATAGAAGAATGCCGAAGTAGCGGAAAGTCAGTGTGGATATTCCCTCTTTTTTCCAGCCCTTCTGGTACACCCAGATCTAAGTGCTCCCGAACAAACCCTGCTGAGAAGCACATACGTACGGTCTTAAATTACGTGTAGAAAAGCGTCAGCTGTTAAGGAATAACAGGTGCGTAAAAAAAAAACAAAAAAAAAACAGGCGAATACACTAACTCTCACTACTCCTTTGTACCGCTTTGAATTATATTTACTGGCAGGGAGCTTTAGAAAATATTGCTCCGAGTGTTACCGTTGTATTTAGACAAAATACGGTCACGGCCAATGTGGTTAGTCGTTCATTATAGATTTATTAAATTGTATTGCAGCCGTTCGACACATTTAGTGCGTAGGCAGTCCACAGTTAGACACAGTAACTACTTCAGACGTTACACAAACGCCAAAAGCAGTACAATCAAACCTCGTCATGACGAAAGGTTGATATTATGAAACAGTAGATAGAAGTGAAATTACCCCTGAAATTCCCGTAGAGATACAGAAATATATATTGACGTACACATGTAATATATATGTGTTATGTGTATAATGAAGCGACCGCTATTATTGTGACAAGACTCTCGACAAGCTAAAGAAAAAAAAAAAAACGAAGGACGGGTGGCAGCGTCTTCACTGAATGTTTTCTTTTTTTGTAGGTATAGGTAGCCTTCGCATCGCATTTTATAGCATCATCATAAACGGCCCCGTGTCGCAAAAAAAAAAGAAGAAACACAGGTGTCGGCATCTCGCGTTGGACGTCGTTTGGCGAAAAATCCTTCCGAAGCACAACCACGCGGGCCCTCTGCATGGCGCAGAGGTGTTGCTGAACTAATTGAGTTCTGCAAAGCAAGATGCGCCGGAAAAATAGTAAAGTACAACCTAAGCACAACCTACAGGCATGATAGCGTTGAACTGTAATTTAAATATACCAGAAAACATAATTCTGTTACGCGGAAACTCGAACATAAACCCCCTTTTCCAGCGTTTCTACACTTCACAGAGCGGCGCGCTGCGCCCGGTTCCTTGCAACACCACCATCCAGATGGCGCTCGCCTCCGCGCATCCGCGGCCCACGCAAGAGGCCGCGTTTCTACAAGAATGCACGTCCGCTCGCCTTGGTGCATAGCGTTCGCCGCCAGCGTTTCCCAGTAAACATTACGGTTACATAAGCTGAAGTTGCCAGGAAGCATGAAAAGCAGGAAGGGGTCTTTGAACACTATCGCGTTCCACTCTTAAAGGCGAAGCTTAAGCGCCATCCAATTTTTAAAAAAAAGAGCCAATGACTGATCTTTAGCGGGTTTTTAGAACTTTTACTGCGTCACAACGGGCCGAATTGTGGCCTCTCAGATTGTAATAGCGTACCTCGTGCGGCAATCTCCGAGGCCACGCCAAAACACGAGAAAATAGATTGACTGACGTATACCAGCGCTGCGGTTTCGGCGCGAAAATAATGAAGATAGACTTTTGAAAGAACACTCCGTTAGTCAGTTGGAGACTTCACTTAACCTAAAGGAAAAGGGGGGGGGGGGCTGCCTCAGTCCGGTGCCAATGTTTTTACAAGAGGACTTGTCAAGGCAACAATGGTCATCATCGGCATGGTTTATACGAGTTCCTATCCGAAGGCAGGGAACTCGTCATACAATTTCACAGCCACAGCTTTCCCGGGGTCGTTTTTTCATTTTTTGAGTCATCCTACTTGTGTTTTCCGTTATGCCTGAGAAAGATGAAAAAGGTCGATTTTAGTACTGCGGTATTTTAGTTTTCAGTAAGGTGAAGCGCGGCTCTATGTTAAACAGCGGAGTTTTACCTTGCCCGCAAACGTAATAACCTTCAAGGAAACAAATTAAGGCTTACCAGAGACGCGACCGGCAGCGGCAACACCAGTGTCGACATCCTGCGACGTTTTGTCCAACCGCAACTCGTTATAAATGTATCCCGTGTTATACAGGCGTTCTTTTATCGTAAATGTTTTCTTTAAAGGCTGCATGTTAACGGTTACGTCGCTGCCGACATTTTGTCACCAGAAGCTTAGTAAAATATGGTTGATTACTGCAACACTATATCTTCGTGTCATCTAAACTCTGCACCACCAACCCGACAGCTCTAGGCCGCTCGCGTTTGCTCCAGTATTCCTCAAAGGGCAATTATACGCTTACGGGCAAGTTGGTAATTTCTGATTTTAGCTTGTGCGTATACGCGTTACCATTTGCGGAATACCGAAGATGTAGACGTTAGCAGCAGCACTGGCGGGTGTCACCTCGTAACGTTACGTTTAATCACAGCGTACAAATTCACTATTGAAATGACAGGGTATTGCCTGCTACTCGTCGTGTGGCCCGATGTAGAAACATAGCAGACGACCAAGCGAGTGTCAAAATGCCACGATGTTCTGCTCCCACGTGACCACTTTCTCGCTCACGATACGCACGAAACTGGTTCGTAGAAAAGCTATTATAATAAGTTATTTAGGGCACTTTCAGGTCCGTCAGCATTTTTCGTGGTGTTCCGAGTTCGAGAACCTCGATTACCGCACGCTCTCTCTCTCTCTCACACACACACACACACACACACACACACACACACACACACACACACACACACACACACACACACACACGAAGAAAAGTAAATGTCATGTCAGTACTCCTTTCAGCGCTTGAATATATGCTGTCCAAAACTCGACGCCTATAGAACGCGTTTCCGTTTCTCCAAATCGTTTCCGCCGCATTCAACCAGCAAAACTATGGTATTAAAGATTCGCATTTAAAATACAGAGGGCACCATGCTATAAAGCATCCTTTCGACATCACCTGGTGTTTTAAAATTCTGTACGCATACAGATTTAATCCCGAAGGCACCAAGAAACTGTATTCATGAGTGACACATGGGCAACGCGCTTTCTTAAATGTTTAATCTCTCCATTGGACCCCGTCATGTCGGCTATGGATCCAATCTTACTGGGTCATGTCATCTTGTCTGAAGCCTCTTGCGAGTCATGTCTGCTAACGAAAAATAAAGCGAAAAAAAAAATGTAAAGGTGCGCACAGAAATTTTGGAGGCAACTGCATGTCATCATTCGCACAGTGCATGCTTCACAAACGCACGCAATAATTGTGTCTTGCCAGCGCAAGCAATAGGCAACGGAAGCGGCGATCGACGAAGAGCACGTACGGCTGGTCGGCGTCAAATGTGAGCGGAGTGCGGGATCCGAGAGAACGCTGAATATTTTCGCAGCCCGGGGTTCGAATTTCTAGCCTTTATAATACACGCGAACATACAGTGTACGGTTTTATCGTCTACGTTCACAAACTGCTCGGAAATAAGTTTCCGAGAGCATGCGGTAACATCAGGGGCTCTGTATGCCAGAGGCCTGACCTAGTCACTATAGCAATTCGTAGCATCGAAACAGACCTTGTGCAAAGAGTCCTTACTTCCTTCAGCATACTTTTTGTGTAAGCACGAGGAACTAACAAGCGCCGTATATAATGAGAGTGCTGAAAAGCAGCAGTATTGACCCTTTCGTCTCACCACCGCGTTCCTCGCAGCTGCCCCGCATCAAGATCGAGCACAGCCACGAGAATCTGACCCAGTCACTGGCACGCATGGGTCTCGCCTCGCTGTTCGGCCCCGGCAGGGCGCAGCTGTTCGACATGAGCGACGTGCCCTGGCTGCACGTGACCAACGTGGTGCACAAAACGTCCCTGGACATCAAGGGGCCGCGTGCAACCGTCGCCGGTGGTGGCGGGCAGGTGGCGCCACCGCCGCTAAAGCCGGGCAACCGACGCCGCGAGCCGGCGTTCGTCGGCCCCTCCGAAGAGACCATCGACATCGTGCTCGACAGGCCGTTCCTTTACTTCGTCGTGGACAACGTCAGCGGACTGGTCATAGCCATGGGCAAAGTGCTGAACCCGTAAACCGTAAGCAAACCCGTAAGCAAACCACATGTGCAAACATGTCTTCAAGAAGACATTCATCCAAGAAGCCTAAAGCCAGTAAAGCCTGCTGGCAATATTGAACTATGGTGTTTAACGCAACAAATTTAGCAGCGGTGTATTCGGTAATGTTTGGAGTGCAACTGCCACGGTCAGAAATCACTCGCTACCTATAGCTCCTTCTCGGCAGGGGAATGCCATGGCCCCACCGCAGCGGATGCAGTGCATACATACTGCGTTGCCCATTGGGCTGCCAAATGACAGCCCAAGGACAAATCTACGATTGATATATAAACACTAGCAATACTGCGACGGTCATGTCTAGCCACAATTTTCATAAATACACCTAGGCATTGACCTGCATAGTGTACAGGTATTCATGTTGTACAACGGATAGGTACGGCCACAGAACACCAATGTACAGTGTTGGAGCGCTTGCAGTCACGTGACATGCCTTGAACGACCGCTTTCGGGTCGATAGGTCAGTGGGCAGAGCGCTCGTCGCTCCAGCGAGGCAAGTCAGACGCCACGTCACGCAACTATTCTCGAAAGTAAAAAAAAAAAAGCCTGCCATACGGGTCAGCCTTTGCACTTCATAAAACCGGTGCTGCTGGTAGGTGTGCAAGACAAGCGCTGTTAGATTTAGGTTAGGGGACAGAAGAGTCTTGCAATCTACTTGACAACTGCACGTAGTGCACTTCTTTAGGAAGAGCCTAGCTTGCCAATTAAAATCACAATTGTATGCACTCGGCACACAGTATTGTGTGCAGTGCATCACACAGACAGGTGGGTTTGACATCCACCGTACTCTTGCATCTTGCACCGACATGCTTTCTGGAACTACGTATCATGTATCCACTGGTCGAATCAGCACCATCATTCAAGACATCATGCCATCACTGTCCATGTCAATAAAATGTGCAACTTATTCCAGAAGCTGCCCCATGCTGAAAGTTCAAAACCAATGACCACACAATGTGCTCTCCATTCATGGCAAAAATTATTTATTGATGACTGTGCACTGGCGCCACAGGTCGTGGCTACGGCACAACTGTGTACCATCGACTGTTAAAGTTTGTGGAACATGCCATGCGTTAACAATCCACCAGAGCCAATGCTCAAATCACGGTATCCATACCACACTAGTGAGCACCACAGAAGCTACAGCCAACCCTCCGTGTATTGCTTAATTGAAGGAAGCCATGTCCAAGCCTTGAAACTCGTCTTATGAACATGAAAAGGGCTGCAAGCTTGTCACACTACGTAGGTGCAGCTTTTATCTGCAGTCCTACCAATTGTATTCGCTGTACGTGGTGGCAAATAAACTCATTTCATGTTCCACAAACTTCTCCGGCAGCACTGACTTTCCTTTCACCACACCATCCAACCTATACATGACAAGTCCATCGGCCTTCTCACAGCCAAGCCTGAGTCGACATTTGGTTACACTCGTGTTCAATGTATTAACAAAATATTAGCAGGCTCTAACTATACAGAGTTAAAAAAAAGGCTGCCTGGATAGGTTGAAATACTCTGCTAGCACACCATTTCCAACTGCTCTTTAGATACCACAATTTCCACAACTGCAGCGATAGACAGACTTTCTTGCCTGCCTTCAACAGCAAACAGACCCCTTGACGTGACGTTCAGTTTCCAGCAACCCACACCATAAAACTTCATGCAAAATTTATTAGAAGTAACTCTAGCGCTAGCATCCACGCAAGTTTTAAGCGTAATGGTTCAATCGGCACGAGTACGAAACGAAGGCAGCATACATGGATTTGCATGTTGCATCACGAATGCAATGGTTTGCAACGGTTATGTATACAGAGTAATTTAAGGTCTTGTGCTTAGAAACCCGATTGCTTGGAAGCTGAGAATAATGCTACAACAGTTGAAGCCACAAACCCGAAGATTGGACAAATCCATGTACTACTAGCAATCGTTCCCACGGTAGCAGAAGAGTTCCTTCTAGTCATTCTCATAGGAAACAGCCATACAATGCACAGAACATGGCCTCCACCAAAATGAGCTCACATTAAGCAATCGCCAGGCGTTTTTCATATGCTTTGATTGCAAGAAATGCAAATTAACTAATTGCGCCATCTGTTTCAGAGACTTGTTCACTATCGTAATTCGAGCAGTGAGAGAACGCCGAAAGGCCAATTGGACGTTTCCGATTCACCCCATTGAGCCTGATGGCATGACAAAGGCCAGTGCCTGCCTCATAATATGGCACTCCAGTTCATCACAATAGTCAACCGGCATGCAAAACATGAATGAATCGATGCTTATCTAACACAATTTTTTACAGCACACAACTTGAATATCTTGCGCTTGCACATCGAAACGGGGCAGCCCTTCCAAGCCCCGTTTTTCAGAATTCTCACTGAAAACAGTAAAGGCAACGAACACAGCTGTGCTTAGACACTTTGAGAGGGATGAAGCAAAAAAAAACAATATGAGAAAATAACCATTGCTGTGTTGCGTAATGAGTGATCGCACACGAAGCACAAGGGACATTTGGTATGTCCAGACAGCCCAGAATAGAATTTCCCTTTTAGCGACTTTAATGGCAGTACATCACAGAAGTCAACCCGCCTCAGTGTCTGAATAAAGAATGACTGGGTCACTGCCCAGGCAAAGAGCGTTAAATCACTTTCTGCACCAGGACATGCTGTCCACGTGCGATTAACACACAGTCACACCTGCATCAAAACTGCAACACAGATGGCAAAACAACCTACGAGACGAAATGCCGAATTACAACACAAACTGCCTTTCTTTGTTAAAAAATGCAGCAATAAGGGTGAAAAAAGAGAGTGACAGGGAGTGAAAACAAAAAGCTCAAATAAGAAAGTAAGACAAAATTGTTTGCAGATGAATCGCTAAACCCAAGAGAAAGAAAACGAGTAGTTCCACAGTGGGAACGCCCATGAAGTGAACATGCCCAATTTGCCCTATGACCAGACAGCTTAACGACACTGTCCCCCCTTGGCTTATGAGGGAACCTAACAGCGTAAACAGAAAACAAAATTACAGATGTTTGAATCGCAGAAATGCACAAGAGCTGCTTGGAACTACACAAAGAAATTTCGAATTCTTGAGCCAGTATGCAAGGGCTTGAATAAGCAACTTGAACAAAACGAGGACAGCACTTTCAAACGCAACATGAAGTGATGTTTTGATGTTTTACAGCAAGCGTGCGAGTGAAAAACAAAAAATGCAAACTCATTCTGACCCTTGCAAAGGCAGTACCACAGCAATAAGTGTGGTCACTTCCAATGCACCTTGAGTTTTTTTTTTTCCCCCAGCCAACTCTCCCAGTCCCGATGACTACAGCCTGCATTACCATTTCCTCCGAGTAGTTTTTGCTTACGCCATCAGGTGAGAAAGCACTGTGGTGTTGCACGTAGAACCGGCACCAAAATTGTATTGAATTTAAATATAAAGTGGGAACAAAGTGCAAAGCCGTCACAGGCAAAATTTGCCTACAAATTCCTGCCGTGTCGCTTTGAAGCCATAGACAGCAGTACTAGTGAGATCAGTGTTGCAAAAGGTACGAGCCGCTTTTGTTTCTTGAGCATTCCTTTCTCACAGCAATTCTGCAGAGTTGCTCTATGAATAAGCGCACGTTAAGCACAGTTGTCTCTGCGAGTTAACGCTTAGATTTTGTTTCAAGAGGCTTTAATTGGAGGTGCAAGCTATACAGGTAAAGATGCGGTACTTGCCAAAACAAGTAAGACTGCGTTTACTGATTTGGATAATGCAAAATAATTGGTACAACCTCCCACCAACTGAGTCGACCGCACTAAGCACATACCCTTCAACCTGTGGGGGAAGCAAAAGACAACACCAAGTAAGACCAGCACAGTATGCCGCAAGTGAGAAAGTGAACCTACACTCTCGTGTGACCAGGCAGAGAGATGGCAGGGTATGAGAAAAGCAAGCTCGTAAGGTATTTAAATTACAAAAGGGCAACACTAACATCCTCCTACCCTCTCCCAGTGCACCCTCCTTTATTTCACTTTTACTACCCTGCAGCCATTCAGTGCAGAATGTCGACTTCCTCTTCTTCGTCGTCTGTTCCTGCTATGCTAGGGTGGGAGGAGTTGCCCCTGGACGAGGATGACGCAGTCGCGCTTGTCAGGGTGAGCACCTCCTCGCGCACGAACAGCCCGCTGCGCTGTTCCTTGAGCATCTGCTTGTGTGCTTTTTCCTGCTCTGTCTGCTCCGTCTGCACTGCACGCCGCCGCCGCCGCCTCTGCTGCGGCCGCTGCCGCGGGCGCTTGCACCTCTCCTTCTGTAACCGTTGCCAAGCCAGAGGGCTTATGAGTACTTGGAGAATGATTAACAAAACAGCCAAAGTGCACATCGACACTAGGAATGATTAGAGTAACCGAGGGGCATGACTTAACAATATTAACTACCAAATGAAACCAGTGAGAGTACAGGAGAAATTAACTGTTTTCAAAGCAAAAACTGTTTCCCTACAGAGAAATCTACAATGTCAGAGCCTGGGCAGTGTCCAGGATTAATTTTCGGGAGAGGTTTCATGGGAACAGTGGCGGCCATTCTGAAACATTTTTGCACAAGAATCAAGATCACTAACAGATCAGTCGCATAAAAATACAATATACTATGACATATACATAACATGACATATGTCCAAGTTGTACTAAATGGCACATCACTGGAGCCATCATTCCGGGGCTGGCGACAGAACCCCTAGCCCTCCCCGTGGTCAAGACAGCCAGCCTGCTTGGTTCTGTTATGCTGCAGAACAAGATTTCAAAAAAAGATGGGCTTTTTGGGTACAGTTGAGTCTTGATGAATCGAAATTGAAGGGGCTTGAATATGTTAGGCGGTGCATGTGTGCTGAGCTAACAAGAGTGAGAAATTACGGAAGTGTGGCTTCATGGCAGCGCAGTGCATGCTGTTGTGAAGCCACACTTCTTTTTTGAGGAGGAAATACCTTATTTAAAACCAGAAAGAAATATACAAAATGCCGTTTGGACCGACAGCTTAAAAGCTAGTAGTCTGTCCCATATCAACTATACACATAGGTTATGCATAAGGGAGAAAACAAGCAACGCTCACATGCAACATGTCTTCACGTATACCACTGAAAAACACACTAAACCAAACTTTAACAGCCACGAGTTTGTGCTTGATGCAACAGAATTCTATGAAAAATATTTCATAACATCGAAATTAAGGTAAAAAAAAAAAGAAAAAGAAAGGAAGAACAGTCATGCAGCAGTAACAAGAAATTTCACTGTTCTGTTTGGTTAGATCAGCAATACAATTTACAAATGAGTTTAAAATGTCTAGCTACCTTTGAAGCCTCACTTCAGGTGAAGCTGCGAAGCCACACTTTTAGGTGAAGCCGCAAAGCCACACTTTTAGGTGAAGCCACAAAGCCACACTTCTAGGTGAAATTTGTAGACAATTTTTTCTATTTTTTGCCCGAGTTCAACTTGCTAAGAAACAGCACTTGCAACAGGAGATGGGAGCAGCAGCCAGCGCATGGACGTACTTCTGGGTGGGAAGCACCACTGTGCAAGTTGGCACGCCGCTGAAAGCACGTCCAGCACAACAGTACTGTAAAAGCCCGTGTATAATACAAGGTTTCTTTCTTATTAATAGCGTCACAAATTTTCCGCTCGTACTATATGCGGATCCGAACATAAATTGCAGCCAGAAATTTGGGCTGGTGTGGCTATGGCTTGACTTGACGTTATTGCTGCGTGGCTACGGCTTGACTTCGTTATTGCTGCATGGGTACGGCTTGACTTCGTTATTGCTGCATGGCTACGGCTTGACTTCGTTATTGCTGCATGGCTACGGCTTGACTTCCGTTATTGCTGCATGACTACAGCATCATTTCTTTATTGTGGAGTTCACACCTTGGCAGCACACGTGCAAATCGTGCTTCGCGAAGTGCATCCTTTTTATTCCGCATTGAAGGACCAAGATGTTCAGACCACGAAAACAGTACTTGGATGCTTTCAAGAGAAAAGTTATTCTAGCCGCACAGGGGGCATCGGCAACAGTGCAGCCGGGAGGCAGTTTGGCGTCAATGAGGGAAACACTCGCAGATGATGTTGACAGAAGGAAGCTCTTTTCGCGGGCAGCAGAATGTGAAGCTTTTGTGTCCTGAAGAGTGGGACATTCCCGGAAATCCAACTGCCCTGACGGAGTTCGTACGCCAACAGTGAGCCGTGCATCTAGCTGTGAGTGTGGAGCTCATGCAGGCAAAAGCTAAGGAGCTTGCAAGAGAAAAAGGGCTACCGAGCTCCGCCTCCAAAGCAAGCAAGCACTGGATTTATCGCTAGATGTGCCGTGCTGGTTTTTCCTTACCCCACCAAACTTCGATTTCGCAAGAGGTGCTTGTGGCTTTCCAGCGCCACATTATTCCGCTGCGCAAGTCCGAGAACTTCCAGCTGGGCAAATCGGCAATGCTGACCAAATGCCGATTTATCCGGACATGCCATCACCCCTCACCATGCACGAAAAGGGATCTAAACAAATTTATGTCTGATCCACTGGCAACGAGAAAGCGCAAGTTACCGTCATGTTGTCGTGCACGGCACACGGACGCAAGCTTCCGCCCTATGTCATCATCAAGCACGAGGCAGTGCCTAAAGGTGAGGAGCTTTCAAAAAATGTGGCCGTGAGATGCCATGAGAAAGGCTGGATGAACAAGAATCTTGTGCTCTACTGGATAAAGTCCATCTGGCGTAGATGGCCTGGTGCACTTGTCGTTTCTGTCCATCCTCGCGCTGGACGCATTTCGTTGCCATTTGGCCGACTAAGTGAAGAGGCTGTTACGTGAATCTGGCACTGAACTGGTCCTTAACGCAGGTGGGATGACACCTCAGCTGCAGCCTTTAGATGTTCGCGTGAACAAGCCGTTCAAGGACGCGGTCAAGTGCTGTTACGCAGATTGGATGCGCTCAGGCGAGCCTGTAGTGATGCCAACCGGGCAACTGAAGGGGGCTTCACCTGCCACGCTATGCAAGTGAATTGTGGACGCATGGGCCAGCATACCATAGGACTTTGTGCCTCGCGCATGCAAGAAGTACAGCATCTCCAACGCGCTTGGTGGCACAGAGGATGAGTGCCTCTGGGAAGATATGTACGACAAAGAACTATCCCAAGAGAGCGCAGCTGAGGAAGACAGTGATTGAAGTGCGGAGTGCAATTTAAATTAATGTTTTCCTCGAATTTTCCTAACTCGTATTATACGCAGATAAAACTTTTTTTTTTTCCCATTTCGCATCCCAAAAATTTCACCTCGTACTATATGCAGGTTCGTATTATACGGGGGGTTTTTACGATATGTTCAAATGAACCGTCACAAGCGTTTACACATTCAAATTACCAGGCGTCACTGCACAATTTTATTCACACGATGGCAGGACCACAACACCTCACTTCGAGAGGGTTCCAAAATTAACGAGATGGCACTGTATTTAGAAGAGTGATTTAGTAATACAGCCAGACTTAACTTTCTCTTCAGCGTCTCTGTAAGAACAGGGTTGTCAGTGTAGTGTGCGATTCTTACTTTGTGGACAGGAGCGCTTGCTGAAGCAGGACTGCTGCGGCCAGAGGCTGAACAAGAGTTGCTTTGTCTACAACGGCCCCTTTTCCGAGAGCTCTCCCCCGTAACCTCTGCTTTGTCGGCCGCCAGCTCCATGGCTGCGATGCTATTGTGCCGCACATAGTCGGCGATCTGCCGAAGCTTGTGGTCATCAAGACGCCTCAGGTCTGCAGGAACGTCAAAAAACAAGGCACCACATTTAAGGGGGAAGCCTCACGGGTATCACAAACGACTTCTGAACATCAACGAAGGAATAATCTACACAATTCCAAGCCTAACATAACACTGGCTGCCACAAGATGGGCTACTACATAAAACGTGAGGCCTTTTAACACAACTGGAACTTGCTCAGAAGCAAGTTAGTCATTCAGATTAACCTAGCACTGCCTGAATGTTTCTTTGGGAAGTTTTAAGGGCCGAGTTTTATTTAAGGCCATGGTCACTTTGACTGTTACGCGATGTGAAGGAAACTGCGAGGATGCCACATTTCAGAATGACGTGTATGCAATGCTGATGCATGATTGGGCTTAATGAAAGAAAAATGAATTCAAATGTTATACCTTTACGGTCATTTGTCCTCTGCTATTGGTCAAAATGTCTCAGGCTGCGCCCACTTCGCCAATCTGTCACGACGTCACAAAAGCACAACTCGCAACATCAAAATGACAGGCACACACTAAATTGCTGTGCCCACCAAAACTGATTTTTTTTTTTGCGCAACATAACTGCACCATTGTGAAAGGAATAGCAAATGGCTGCCTGCAGATCTCTTCGACACTCGCTACTCAGAGCCACCAGAAAGAATGCACCCCTTAGTTAACGTCACTCCGCCAACGCCTCTTCAATGAAGATCCACAATGGCGGCATTTTGAGCAGCCCACTACATGCTGCTATCACCCAGGAGCCACCACCATATAAATGAATGGAAGCGGGTACAATTGCAGATGCTGGCATCACTCTTCTCACTTGCTTTTCCCATGAACGCCAGCATGACACAGCACCACCACGCACCACCCTTTTCTTGCAGTGATTAACTAGCACTAAAGAGGCCGAACCAACTAGTTCGGCCTCTTTAAACACACTCTGCCCTTCTGTGCAATCCTCCCCTCTTGTTCGCTGGCGAGATAAGAAAAACCCGCCACTATAAGCAATGCTATTCACTTAATTTCGACCAGCGCAGAAGCAAACTGACCGACAGCAAACTCTCGGTGAGCAGATGGGTCAACAGTGGCTGCTGGGTCGATGATGCGGAGCACATCTAGCTGCTCCCGCAGCCCTAGGCGGTGGTTGATTGCTTCCGTCAGAGCCTCCACTGTCCTCAGTTGCTCCCCACTGGTCATGGAAGACCTGTTGGCAAAGAACGACAAGAGTTGCATAGCGTGGATCACAAAACACAGGCCACAAATGGGACAGGTTCCAACACACGACAACAGCCTAAAACATTGCACTGTCTTCTTTATTTATAAGTTCCCTAAGCCCCCGTTATAACGAAGTTGCTTGACACAAAGTTGAATTTTTTATAAGCGGCATTTTGTTAGAAGTGGACAAGCTGTACAACAATTATAGTAGTAACCTGCAACAGCGTGGCAGCTCATAAAACATTGAAACAGAGCACTCCATAGTGGTGATTATTGACACGGCAGTGGCAAAATTCTGCTGGTGCCCAGAAACAGCTGACTCGTCCGACAGTTACAATCAGGTCATACAGTTAGTTCCAAGTAGCTACCGCCCCGTGGCAGAATGACCTCCGCAGTGCTCTTTGCCTCAGCAGGTTAGTCCAAAGAAACGCAAAGGGTATATGTTGCACCCAGTAGTCCCGTATGTGTTTCTGGCTTTGCACTAAGCAGAGTCCGGCGTTATTGCATTTCGAATCATCAGGCCTAAAATGCGTGCACTGCAGTCAGTACCATGAAAAACTTCGTAGCAATATGCCAAAGCAATCTGTTATATCAAGCAGGGTGTCGGAACGAAATGGTTTTCTTTCTGGTTTTAGTTTCTTTCCACTGAAAAAAGTTCCGTTTTGATACTGCTCCGGAACAAAAAAGGTCCGTAACAGTTTATAATGGTTTTTGGTTCGCATGCAAAAATTTTCGAAGCAAGGCAGTGATAAAAACATTGTGCTTATTTTTTTAAGAGAATGATGAATTCAGAGATCAGGCTCAGTTTCATGAGCATACCTGCCAACCTGAAGATATGGAAATTCGTAGAACTATCGCGGTGGGAGTGCGCGGCAGCACTTTCTTTTTAAGGGATTTACCTTTTGCGACAAGCTTACTCACGTTTTCACAACCGCAAGTGCAATCAGTGTCTTGGAGAGTAAAGAGCGACAACTCCACTGGGGCACAATTTATTTCTGAAATTATTTTGCTGTTGCTGACTTTGCCTGCTTCAGAAACTTCTCCGTAAGTTTGCTCAAAGCAAGTACCACTCTGGTGCCGCTTGACCATCAGCAGCAGACTTTCGAGTATTTTCTCACACATAGACGAGCTTTGTTCACAGTGCTGAATATTCTGTCACATTCAGCATTGCTGTGGGAAATGGAGAGAATATGGATAACCATTGAAATTCTGTGGAACCTGAGCGATCAGTCGACACTCAGAAAGCTTCTTAATTGCGACCACTGCACATCGCGCCTTGGCTCATTCAATATGTTGGCTGGAACCTGATATGCTTGCAAGTTGGCAAACTGGACTTTCAAGTGCATCGATTGCTTCTTTTGATTCGCCAATCTGCTGGGGTAGGATACAAGGGAACGCCATAATAAAGTGACGTATGCTGTTGAATGAAGCAGTTTCCACAGCTTGTACTTGAGCAACTTCAGCCATCTTGAGATTGACATCTTAAAGCAGGAATTTGTGGTGAATGCAATTGCATATTGCTGTTAAGTACAGACGTACAGCAGAGAAGAACTGCTCTCTCTCAATGCAGCTCAATGCATGAAGAGTACACTGGCACAAAGAAAACTGAAATAATAATTGAATAAAAATGAAGCAGTGCAGTAATTACTTATTCATTGAATTATGGGATTTTACGTGACGAAACTACGATCCGATTATGAGGTACGCCGTAGACTCCAGAATAATCTGGACCATCTGGAGTTCTTTAACGTGCACCTAATTATTTGTTACTGATTTCCTGAGCTATCCACAACTGAAAACTCTCTCCAGCATATCAAGAACGTTAGTACAGGCTTGGAATTGGATTCCCAGTGCTTAAATCAGAGCGTTTAGGCATCAATTTCAGCACATCAAACATGATATGCTGGGCTTTGTGGGGTTAAAATATGCTCAGAAGATCAGAGGTGGCTTAGGAGCACTACACTTATGCACTACACTCATTGTCCAAATATACAAACACCACTTACAGAAAATGCAAGTGAACATGCTCCTCAAGTGTGGCATGCCACCTACCAGCTCCTGGTTGAGGAAGCTCGCTCCACATTCAAAGGGGTCGGTGAGGGACCCCGCCGCGAACGAGGTCGCGAGTAGTGGCCCTCCATACCCTCAAATGTCGTGGCACCGCCACTGCTGCTCCAGTCCGAGAGAACCTCCGATGATTCGGTGAAATCCAGGCTCCACTCGTCGAGATCCAAATCACCTGTGCAAGAGCTTGCGATCAGTACAGGATGCATGGCTTCCGATCACTCTTGGTGACATAAGCAACACTGTGATGCAAAGAGACATGATCACAGGAGTGGGTATGCGATTTTGCTAATAATTCTGTAAATGCAGCCTGCCATCTTAGGTTTAAGTAGTACTGTATTTACCCACTTTTAACTTGCACCTCATTAAAAACTGTCACTCACAAATTTCGGGGCAGTAAATTTCCATGTAAAATTTTTTACATGCTGAAAATTCTAGCAGAATAAATCTTGAAACAGCCCTTTTCCTAGGTGCATGAAACAGACATTTAATGCACTTCACTTAAAGGCCTCATCCTCTAACGCACTGTCAAAAAGCTCAGCCACATTGACCAGCAGGATCGCTGGGTGACTGTCGATGCTGGCATTGCCACCATAGTGTGGTGTGGTTGTTCATATCACGTCTAAACACATGCAGGCACGTATGCGAAATTGAAATAGCAGGAGGAAGCCCGAAATACTGACAGTAATAATTATAACCATGTCATTATTATTATTATTGGTACATATCAGCCACCACAATGTAACATTGAAAGAAATGTGGTGGCCTTTTCTTATTGTGTGTCCCGTGGTCATAACATAAAAAGAAAAAAAGAAGGGCAAAAATAACTGTACTACAATAGCAAACTAGCATTTGTGATCTCCAATACTGGAGGCATCTACATCATGTAGGCCATGACGACTGCCTTTACTGCGGCTGCCGTGCTTGCTGCCTCCACTATCAGCCCTTGGAGGTGGCGTCTGTTGATGCGGTCGTTCCACAGTTAAAACAAGATTTCATTTCTTTCATAATGCTGCCATGCATGCTTATTTCTATCCATGAAAGAAGAAAAAGAAAAGGAAACGCACATATTGGTCCTGCCAGTGTGCATGGTTTTTGCACATACAAGTTGCACTGTTGTATAAGACGCACCACTAAAAGTTATATAAAATACCCATCTTATATGCTGGAAAATACAGCATGTCTTATTTTGCTGTTAGCATTTTTGTGATGCGTGCTTTGTACTACTGCTATGTGTATTTTCACAGTTCCTTGTATTCTACTGTAAGCTTGCAGTAGCATATTTTTTTAAATGACTACTTCGTACCAGACGAGTACAGCACATCCCCATTTCCAGGCCAGAATATTTTGATACTTGAAAGTCCCCGTCTGATATTACTCCTTAAGGGCCAACCGCAACGAAATTTCACTTAGGCTAAATTAGCTATAAATGCATGGCATATACCACCAAAGTAATCCTGTCAAAGTCGCAGGGCTGGCAATTGTCCAAGTTTCTTTTTAGCTTTACACAGTGCCAATGTAGACGACGCGAGCACCTGGGGATGAGCGGTAGTGATGCGGATATGGTGAAAGTCCCAGAACTGTACACGGATGCTGGTCTCTCAGTTGTGCCTAGGCGCACAGCTTGTTAAAAATTTGCTGGTTAACAAGTCTCTCGCAGCACGCTTTCTCGTTGCACATGTGATCTGGGCTGTTGCAAGAATACCGACGTGTTCCATTGCCATCAAGTGCTCGAACGCGTACATACTTGGAACATGAGCTAGGGTTGTCCTCTACAAAAGGTCGCGCAGGAGAAGGCAAAACACGCCTTTCCTGTTGTAGCTGTCAAGGCGCAAGCGTTCACCGCGCTCCAGAAGGCAAGTGCAATGCGGACTAGCCAACATGCACAGAGCATGTAAAGTGCAGTCGACGGATCAACACAGGCTCGACGGATGAACACAGGCTACATTTTGCGAGCACAGCGACTTACCCGTGCAACATCTGCTAGTCAGAAGATGCCGCAATGCAATGCCACCAGAGTGAAATTTATGAATCGAGGCTAAGCTACTTCCCATCTTTAACTAGGCTCTGGTAGTCATCCACTCGGTCTAAGGAAGCTAGGGTCACTTAGGTTAGTCACCACAATGTGTCTTGTCTCTGACTGAAGACCGAACGCATTGAGGCTCTGCCTGTTGAAAGTAGACAGCCAGATAAAAAAAAAACAGCTTGATTCGGCACAGAATGCTTCGCATTAAAAGAACATTGCAGGCACACAACTGAGTTAGCAGTACACTAACTGCATAGCTAGCAGATGTGCAGGACCTGTTTGTTGATACACGAGAATGGTACCAGCAAGGCAGGAAGACGACATGGACACTGGTTCTCTACAGTTTAAGTCGTACATTACACCTGGCGAGTGATAACGGTGGCGTTTTTTAAAAGCAGAAGCCTTCGATCTCTGTTTCAAGTTCTCGATGTGAGGTACAGAAAATATCATGCGACCCAAGAAAGGCCAGAAGCAGACCAAAGCATGTCCAGGCATGCATAAGATGATTAATGATTAGCATAGTTAATGATTGGTTAGTGATTAAGGTGGATTAGGGCTGAATAGGGTAGGTAGGTAGGTGGTTTGAGTTTAGTTCCGTGGCCCTTTCGTCGTCTTGCACTCGCAAAATTGATGGCTAGGGTATCTTGTTACTAATTACTCAAAAGGCGACCGCCTGTTACTCGCCTTTCAGGGTCAATGACGTAAATATGTGGTGGCGCGAACAAGTCCAAAATTGCCGGTGCCGTATATTTATGATGCCGTCTGTACGTTTAAAAAGTGCACCAATTTCCCAATCTTATCTTTCCTAGCATGTGCTGCCATGCCACTACGCAGGAATACAGGCAATTTTTTTTTCTTGTGCCTCTCTCAGTTTTCGTTGCATGGTTTGTTTAAGAGTTAGTACGTTTGCTTCGGCACGTCTATATACCACTGCTCGTGCATTGATGAGCATGCGGGTGGGCGGCGGTTAGTTTACGAGTTTTGTTCCGTGGGCAGTTTCGGCATCTTGCGCTTGCAAAACTGATGGCTATCTTGTTACTAATCACTCAAAAGACCGCCTGTTACTCACTCGTTTATAGCTCACAAGGGCGCGCATACGAAGGATGCCGCCGTGCATACATTTCCCTTTTTTGGGGGGAGTCGCAAAAACGAATCGCCTCTGGTTGGCGATAAGATGAAGACTTGTGAAGTTTGTCACAAGTTTTTGACGGGCACACAACCACACACTTTTGTTGAGTGCGTCACCTACATACTTCAATTTACGTTATGGACATAAATATTAGTGTAAGAGCAGGAACCTTTGAGACTTGTGAAATATTCTCGTGTGCGCATTTTCTATGCCTTGAACTATGCGTATAACAATGCATAAAATTTTGAATTCCTATAAGTTTATTTTCTTTTTTTTATTGTTATTCATTTATAAACAGTACATATATACCAATGCAAAATATTTTTTTCTCACTTTGCAGTCACCCTAGCAAAGTTGGGGCCAATTTTTTTCGAAACAGGTCCTGAATAATTTAAATCTGAAAAAAATCTACCTTGGGTGGTCGCATAAGGCAAAGAAATCGACCCTGAAAGGGTTAATAGGTATTAAGAAATATCAAGGTGTATTAGGGTAGATAAAGGTGGATTAGAGTGATTAAAAAAATTTATAAGGTTTAACCTGCCAAAACCACTTTTCGATTATGAGGCACGCCATGGTAGAGAACTCCGGAAATTTCGACCGCCTAGGGTTCTTTAACGTGCACTTAAATCTAAGTACATGGGTGTTCTCGCATTTCGCCCCCATCGAAATGCGGCCACCGCACCCGGGATTCCATCCTGCGACCTCGTGCTCAGCAGCCCAACACCGTGGCCACTGAGCAACCATGGCGGGTTTAGAGTGATTAAGGTGAATTACAGTAGTCTTTAAAAGGCCTTCACAGCTCTTACGAGATAGCTATGGACACCGGGAATTTTTTTCCCCCAGTAGTTACAAAAAAAAGAAAGAAAAAAAATTTGCAAGCATTTTGTGACAACCACTCATATTTCAAACGTAACATTTCTCCAAGTTATCTTAAACTGGGCTTTTAATACAGCAAAAAATTTTGTAGGCCTTTAAAACATGTAGAATGCACAAATTTCGTAACAATTCTCCGTTTCTGTCCTATTCCAATCTGCAACACCAAGAAGATGGTTCCACACACAATGGTGATGTACAAGCTGACATCGAAGGGCAAGAAAAATTAAGCAAGGTGAACAATAACAATTTTGAGAATGACGTGGGAATACGAGCTATATGAACCAGCACTTGCCTGCAGTGCTGGTGTCCCTTTTGAGCAAGTCCTCAAAGTCCTCCCAACAGCCAAAGCCCGGATCCATTGGTCCCGAACTGGCCGCACTCGCTGGTCGCTCGAGAGCCAAGGGCCCATTTTGCATGGTGAGGATTTCGGAAGGCAGGCTGCATTAGAAACACAGCGACCATAGTCAGTGACAAGTGAACACAGGACACACACCTTCCAAGAAATCTTGCGTAACTATAGGCACAGCGTCAGAAGGACAAGACTGAAAGGAGTAGATGTACTGTCCATCTTGCCTTCCCTGTACTGTACCTATAACCTCTTTTTTGAGGGCACCACGATATTGGCTCGTGCGAATGCACTGTTCTGTGCCAGGTACACACTCGGCAGAAGTTGTTGGCGACTGTTTTTGTGCTGGGATAGTCTACTTAGCATTAGCATGATGTGATGTCTTCTACGTCGGAAACGATTACGCGAGACATATTGAAGGGATTTAACTCAACGTGGCCACAGTTCCCGACTCCAGTGAGGTGGACGAAGCACCCCGAGTAATGCATACACAGGAGCCTACATTCAACCTTGGAGATCAGTTTTGTATGTATAAACATTCGTTTCACGGATGTGCCCTTATTATACTATTGCCCTGTAGGTCATCTAGGCTGTGGTTTAGCATCATTGACAAGTTAAGAAACATACAATGACGATAGTCGCAGCATGGGCGACATCCAAAGCTAGAGCGACATTAATAAGACCGTCAAATGAGCCCAAATTCGCAAATGTTATGCATAATTCAGGATGGTTGGCAAGTTTGCATATGTGATCAGCACAAAGGGGAGCTAGCTCTAGCTCTTCGGCAATAGAGAGCATGCTCCACACACAAACAGCCAAAACCTCAAAAATTTAACTGACCTCATTCATGAAGTAACTGCTTGCCTGCCTCCCGCCCCCCTCCCATTATGTATGGGTGCGTGCCACTGTCAACATGTACCAGCAAAGGCTGAATGGACTGATTGATTGTAAGACCCCTATCATTCGCACCCGATGCACAAAAACTGTGCAGGAAGCATTGACAATGATTGTCAATGTAAGAGACTAGCCGAACATTTCTATTCAGAAAGCTATTCACTTTAGTATAGTGCACCTGAAAGCATGCTGCAATGCGGCGAGAATATTTTGGTAGGATTTGTTGTTTCACTCCATAAGTCCACAGAGAACACAACCATAAACCAATGTAATTGTAGCAGTGGTATAGGTTCCCAACACATACGCTGATTAAACATTGTGTTGTCTGGCACAAGCACTGGCGTAATCAACGACCGTCACATCTAAACTTTCAGATGCGCCAAAGCTTTATTGCGATAGCATGTGCATCTCGAAGAGCTACAACAGCTGCTACTGATTACTGACTATGGATTATTCAACAACGAACGTGTGCCACAACTCATTAAGGTGAGAGCACGCACCCTGCATGTGTGCCTTTGTATTGGTGGTGAAAGTCCAACTGCCGCCTATCTCTGACCATAAGCCACGTATATAAGATTGAAAGGGGCAAAGAAAACTATTAGCTTTAAAAAGCTCCTCCAAAGATGGCGAGGGGTTTTGTGCCAACTAAGTGCCAGGATTAGGAAGGAGGAAATTCAAATTATGGGGGGTTTACACGCCAAAACCACCATTTGATCATGAGGCAGGCCGTAGGGGGGATTCCGGAATAATTTGGACCACCTGGGGTTCTTTAACATGCATCTAAATCTAAGCACATGGGTGTTTTCATATTTTGCCCCCACTGATATGCGGCCGCCGTGGCCGGGATTTGATTAGGAAGGAGAAGAAACAGCAATGAGGTGAACTGCTGATGAATGTATACATGTTTCTTTCGAGCGACACTTGCTGCTGCATTCCTCAGCCCGTCACTGACAACAGTAAGCAAATCTGCAACTCTAGACAGATTTGTTTGCAGGTTCAGACTCAAGAATTTACACTTAGGTCTATTCCATGCTCAAAAAATTAGGGAGGACACTTACGCTTCGCCAAAAGTGGAATGCTTCAAAATTTATAGGAGATCCTCAAACTGCTGGCGACAGCTTTGCTTGCTGACAGAACACTGAATAGTATTATGTCAAATGACATTTTAGTTGGTCCGAGCAAAACCACGCTAAAACGTATGGCATTGATAATTGGTGTCATATTTTGAGCCAATGTGGTACAACAGATTTTTACAGGGACAGCAGTTGGTGCTTAAAACTGGGTTCAAGACTGTTAACCCTAGCTATGTTTGTTTTCTTGCACGTTAAGTATGCTTCACAAATACAAAGCACTGTTATAAATACAACGCAGCCTGGCAATATGAAATGGCATTATGCAGTCTGCTCTTGTCATTAGCACAATGGACAACCTATTCACAAGTGCCCACTGCATCCCTCATCTTTATAGAAAGCACAACAGTTCTTGCTTACCAGATTTCTGTATCCAGGAGGTCCTCGAACCCCAAGGACGAAGTGCTGCCATCTTTCCAGAAGTCCAAGTTCCAAGGACTGCAACCCAAGGCATTAAATCAACCCAGCTATGTGTATGAACAAATATTGATAGTGGACATCCCACAACCTGTAATTTGTGGCAACATAAAAATTCAGCACAAGCACCTGCTCTCCGAGCCTCTCCTAGACATCCTAGACACCCTGTTGGGAGGGCCAGCATGGCAAGTGGCATCAGCTGCCAGTAGCGTCCAGACTGTCTCGCTGACATTGAAGTAGGTTACCCGAGGCACAGTGAATAGGATACTGACACAATCCTAAACCCCATGTTGGAAGACCAGCATGGCAAGAAGCCATGTGCGAACTACCTATACATAGTTCACAAGAGGTGCAATACTGAAAGTTCACTGCTGTGGTGATGCAGAAGTGAGATAGCTAAATTGAACGGTGCATCTATACAAATTTTTCTCAGTTGGGAAGCGATTTGCTAGCAACTGAATGCATGTCCCGGTCGTCGCCAAGCATTGCGGCCAAACTATGGCTTGCAAACTGGATGCAGTTAGTGCCCAAAGTCGGGCCTCGGCAGTAACTTTTCACTTTGATCCCACCTTTACTATGCCACACCAACCTTTTGCTGGGAGACTATAAAAGAATTCCAGCATTTGTCATGTTAGAGACTGGGCCATCATTTAGCAAGGTTGCTGAAAGATGAGCCAACAATCAATCCTGCACACGACCGACCTACTAACCTCTTCATGGAATAGCCCTTCAGACTGAAAACATGTATTTGCTTTTTTATAATGGCCTGTCCAATTGCCAAGATTTCACTTTTCACGAGAAGAGCCCTCTCTGTCAGAAATCTCAACATCGCCCTCTGCATCACGCATAACTTTTTCTCGAACACCAGCACAGCTGCTTCGCGCTTTTATGTAACCGATCCAGTCATTCGCAACCACGTGCCCAGGGATGCTACTGAATGCGTGCAGTACCACTGTACCAGTGCCCAATATTGTGAAAGCAACAAGTGGTCGGCACTGCATGGCAGTTGACGCGGTTTCTTCGTAAATCATTTTTTAATGACAACCACGTCGCACGTGCTAGCTAGTTCTCGTGTATTGTTCGCGCACGGCACATGCGAAAAGTGTCCGGAAATGTAATGCACTGTCCACCGGTGCTATCCATTATAATGGAAACACGTGGAGCGAAAATCTGTCACGTGGTCTGTTTGCTAGCAATTTAGCACATGCGTCAACTGTAATAATGAGACCGCAACCAGCTACCGCATATGCGCGCGCAAAAGGAAACGCACAGAAAAAGGCGCGCATCGCACCACTAGAGATCAACAGCTGACTTCAATACAGCTGTAGGCTAAGGATGACAAAGCGGCAATTTTCGCGCCTCGTTCATTTCACGTCCTCGAAGGTGAGGGACACGTCCATCGCAAGAAAACAAATATGGGTCAGCGCCGCGCGTGTCGCAACTGGGGTCCCAACACAGGGCTCCTGCAACCTAGCGGCGGCACTGGACTTACGTGACAAGTGTGCACGTTCGGGCAGGTACCGGAAACAGGTGGCACGGCTCGTTGCCAAGGCATGCATCGTGGCAACTACAATGCACGGCCTCCACGACGTCTCATAACAGGAAGCCTCACAGAAAGGATGGTTCCGGCCGGTGGCTACCATATGGTTTGCAAAAAGAGACCACGTATTCGGAGGACACGGTTCCGATCGCAGCTTGCCGATAAAGACCGCGGCGGGAACGGCCCGATGTGCGTATGGAGTTCAAGGGCTTCTCCGACGCCGACACACCCCGCACGCCGCCGCTACGTCAAACGCCGGGCCGGGCCCGCCACCCCGCCTTCGCAGAGACCGTGGCGGTGGGAGCTAACCGCGCAGAAGCGCGCTCAGATTGCAACGCTGCGCGTTCCACAGCTGCCCTAGGCCTAACGGCCAGCTTATCTGACAAAACGCTGACCGCGAGCACCCGAACGCGCCACGTTAAAAGGCGCCGCTGACACGTGGTTTTGGGGGCACCCGGCCGCAGCGAACGAGTTCGCGTCGCCGCTTCGCCGCATTGAACGCCGCGCAACCGGTGTGTTGGCGTCGCGGTGAGGAAGAGCAGCTGGAGACAGTGACGTTACCTTGTACTCAAGGCGCTCGACTCGATCATCGCGGTCTGCTCCCTGACTGTCAGACGCCGCCGAAGAAAAGTTCTTTGGTACTGGCGGCGGGTGGATAGCGTAGCGAGTTGTCGGCTTTGGCGAGCGACCGCTTCACGGGGTCACATGCTGAAACGGCGACAGTTCGTGCATCGCAGACGACGACACGAGAACACGGCAACTGCACGACCAGACACAACACACGACACGAGGCAAAACAACACAAAAACGAAGAAGGCTCGCTCGGTTTTTTTCCTTGCAGCCTCTTGCGCCGGTCCTGAAAGAATGGCCCTGGGATTGGTCGGAATGCAGAAAGTGCCGGCAAAACGCACGCCTCTCATTGGTTCGCAAAGATATCTAGACGTATTGAAATAGTGCAGACGACAAGAGATATTTGACCCAAACCAACTTCGAAAGAAAATCTTTGGTACCCTAACATATACTTTCATCCAAAGAAAGAAATGAGTTCATGTAAAATAGAAACGTGACACATCTATATGAAATGCATACAATCAGTTGATAAGATTTTAACTGAAGTAAACACGCGTGATACTGCGCCTGCTTGGGTGTAGTAGCAAGCGCCACCTTTTACTTGCAACACATTGTTATTTAACAGCATGAATAAACTGTTTTAAGCATTATAAGCATTACGCCTTTATCTTCATTTACTTTTGATAGTTTTGTCACTATCAATGTTACAGACGTTTTAACAAAGTCTTAGGACGCTGACACATGCCGGCACATTAGTATGGCCTTCAAGATGCTCGACCATGTTCGAGGACGCTAAACTCAGAGGTTGAGGTAAACCAGATGTAGTACGGCTGGCTCACTGTAGCAGACGTAAAACCTTGAAGCACATTTTGATTGATTTATTCATTTAAGAAGCTTTATTCACACATTATAAGTGTTTACAATAAGACAAAGGTACTTGGACCGATAGCTAGTTGGCCAGTATGGCCCTTCTACTAAAATGGCGGGAATGTGGCGGGAACTGGGAAGGCATGTTATTGCGCTTGCGCGCCTGCAGGATTTCTGTGGTGCATGTCACTCAGCCTCCAGGAAAATCAAGATTTTTAAGTTTCAACCGTTCTCACGGGCCCGCACATTGCGATGGTAAACGTGATAATCGACCGACTGATGTGCAAAATTAAGGGGACACTAAATAGGAGTATTAACCTGCGTTAGATAAACGACACATTTGAAACAGCCACTCTTATCACCAGAAGGGCCTTGATAAGTCGGAAAACGCACAAAAATGAAAGTGGCATCCCAGCCCCGAGGTTCCGTACCACGGCGTCGTGACGTCACAAAAAGTGTATACTTTGGGACTAAGTGATTGTTTAAAGGCACAGCAGGATCACACTGCATTGATTTTTTGAAGGTGAGAACACCTAGCAAGGTTTGAGAACTTTTGCTGCTGGGCCAAACGGCCCAGCAGAGGAACAGCTGCTTTTACTAAAATAACATACACATATAATTCAATCTTGTAGATCAGCTCTAATCAAAATTGTTTGAAGATGTTTGCGACAAATCTTAGATATTTATACTTTCATCAGAGCTTTCATTCTGATGGACTACCTTGGTGTACACAATTCTGTACACAGCACCTGAATGGGGTATACCCCCATAGGTCCCCATTTATACCTATTGAGTGCATCGTGTCATGTGTTACACACAGGCGGACGGATGGATGAGCACGTTTCCTAGGGAAGTTACCCTAGAATGCCTACGCAGTAATACATAGATAGTGGCTGGGCGGCAAAATGGTGGAAAAAGGCTGGAACTCCTTACACGATGCACTACAAAACACACAAAGAGTAGGGCTGGGCACATATTAGAAAATACAAATATGAATAGACTAGCTGCTGCTATTTGCTTCGTATTTAATTCAGGAATTCACTATTTGATGTCAAATATTTGTTTCTTTTTAATATTTAAAGAATAAAAACACTTATTGGAGTCTTGAAGGTACAGAACGATGGAAATGAGAACGTTCCGAATGATTCTGCTACAGCAAGGCTGCTGTTGTTGAGCAGGGGGCACCAGTTTTGTGAGCAAATTCACAGGAGGGCAGGTAACACGCACTAACAAATGATCACGTCCTTTTATTCAGGTCAGATGCTGCAAGAAGAAATCAAGTGCAAGGCACTAGGCATCACACGATCACTTTATTAAGAAGGGTGCCCCACAGAGATGCAACACTCTTGTTAAACAGGTGACCTGTGAAAAGAAAAAGGAACACAAAATGAAGTTGTTTTCAATAAAAAAAGTTTTGTATGCTTAATCTCTAGCATTTGGTGCTTGGCTAAGTGCAATGCTCCATGCTATATGAAAATCGAAGCACTTTAGGGACTGATATGTTCCTTAACACTACAGTATACCCAATGCAACCACAGGGCAGTGCATTTATGCAAGAGCCAGTTTCATAAGTGCTGTGTTACTGCAAGAGATGCAGGGAATGCAAGCATGGAACAAGTGTTGGCTGTTGTGACTGCCATAAAAAAAAGCTACGGTGCTGGCATGGCACACACAAGAGCGCCAATGCCAGAGAAGCAATATTGGTACAAAAACAAATACAGGAGTTAGAATGAGTCAAAATTGATGTAGTACAATATAGACAAGTATGGTAGCATGCCCTAAAAGTGGCCAGACTTATACTTGTTTTGCACATGTACATAATTCAAGAATTCACAGGTATTCAAGACATTCAAGTCTGCACATTCCAACCACAATGTTTCTTGCAATGTATGCATGGGAATGTTGGGATATGGTGGCTTTTGATTGGAATTTTTCTAGGTGGGCCAGGAAAGCATGCCTGGCTAGCCCCGTTTCATTTGTCACAGTCATTCATTCTATACTAAAACAGCCTGAAAGCAGCAGTCTTTATTTTTTAACATTAAAATAATCATTTTTTACTTGTACATAGGTGCCTGTGCTCGGATGTACAATTACATAAAACCTAAATATTACCGGCTGGATGCTTAAGTTGGATGACAAATGACAAGGTTTGTTCGTGCCCGCTGTGCAACAGTTTGTTGTTCGTTTTCATTTTCCTCGCTTGGGTACATGCTGTAGGTCAGCAAACTTTATTGGATGAAGTAATACAGGTGCATGAAAGCATTTTATGAAAGCTTTATTTTAAGAAAGGCTTATTATAGTGCAGTCATGGCCATGATTTAGGCCAAGTCAAGTTTGAGACAAAGTCTTGCACACCCATACACTACCATCAGCATTCCCAAGGCGGCACATCACCCTTTAGAAAATTCACATACATGGAGGCACCAGATTTCTCTCGACTTAGTCGATATTCCGATCGTGATATCCTCTTTCAGTGATAGCTAATCAGCGATGCTAGTGTCTGAGTCATGTGGCCATTTCGGGGCTCCTACTCAGGCAGTGCTACTGGCTGCTGCTTGATTGACATTTCATACCAACCACAATGCCATGTGCCGGCCTTTGCTGCTGTGCCACGTGAACCACTGTGGAACTTCCCTTAACAGCTTCGCTTTAAAATGGCACACATATTCAACATCTGTGTGAATTTCAGTACCGTTCATGCTCACTCACAATCACCAGAGCAATATAGGCCAACCAGTGCAACAATATACAGTTGAACATATTTATAACGAAGCACTTGGGGAATTTGAAATCGTTCACTACACAGGTCACTTGGTTGTAAAGGTTTTGTACTGCACAGCTCACGATAGAATCTGGACAGAATTATTTCTTCATTATAAAGGTAATTTCGTTGTAGAGGTGCTCGACTGCATATACTGCTTGTTTCCAGTTTGTCAATGGCACAGACACAAGAGAGAGATGCCGCATTTCCCTGACGCACGTGCTCATGCGCGAGAAAAACTGGGCACTGCACCTAGGTACTACAGAGGCAAACATGCTTTTGCCCATTTGTCCCTAACAAAGCTGCACTACGTGACTGCTGATAAATACTTTGGAATAATCTTCTCTCTGTTCATCTTTCATGGCTTAGCGGTCAAAGAACTGCGCTGGTGATTGGGAGGTCAGTCCTCCAAATGCATGATAAAATGTTTCTTTTTTCCTTTTAAAATAAAAACTGAATTATTGTATCCTTTCCCTTTTGCAGAAGTTGTTGTTTACCTATGCTTCACCAGCGGGCCTGACATGGAAGGTTCCTGCTAAGGGGAGTAAAGTGATGGGGTGGAGGCTTCGGTAGATGGCAGCCACAGACCAATGAATAATGACACATTGTTACTGCTAATTTGTTGTTTTGCATGCTTCCCCATGACAGACTATGTCTTCACCAATGTCATCTGTTTGAACAGAACTTAAACACGGGTTTTCGCATAGTGCAGGCTGCCATAACATAGGGACAAACGGAGCAAAGCACATACTCCTCCGCAGTACCTATAGGCACAGTTCTAAGATTTCTCTATCGCAACTGGCACACGTGCACAATCGTCAGGGCGGTGCAGCTCTCGTACATTCCTTATGTTAAAGGAGGCAGCTCATGCGAGCGACCTTATGTACAACGCTCAGCGACTGAAACGCGATGCACGGACAACATGGCGGCTGGTACTTTCGCCACTGGTGGGTGCTGGTGACACTGAGATGATGCATTTTTGTGTCACATGAAAGTGAGAATTTGTTTGATGCATCGTAACTGCATTCAACCTCCTCAGTGATCACTCATCAGTCACCGATGGCGCAAAAAGCGCCACCCGCCACGCTGTCAGAGTATCGTGTTTCAATTGCCGAGCGCTGTACACACATCATGCCTAAGTTGTGTGTAAATAGGTTGCTGGAATGTTTGGAGCCACTTGGTTACGTCAAAGTATATTCCCGCAAAGGGAAGCTACTTAGAAATGGTGCCACTGAACCAATTGCTCAGCAAGCGACCATGTTTTGTTTGTATACTTGCAAAGCTTGTTCCAAGGTTACGAATGTTGAAGCTCAATACAACTATCATGGATGCAACAAATTATCAGATATAACAAATAAGATGTTCCATCATCAGTATGTAATGAATATATGCTTATAACAAATATCAGATATAGCAAAGGTATTTTTGTGTAACATGTGATCATTATAAACAGGTTTGACAGTATGTGTACATACCTGTATGTGCAGTTAACCTTAACTATTTTGGACTGTGACATATACGACTTTAGATAATTCAAACAAAAGTGTATGGAGCATAGAATTTTTGATTTACTGTGATTCGACTGCAAGTCCCTTCACTTTCTTGGGCGATTTCAAATTGCCAACAGATGAGCTCTCTTCCCTCGCATTTGATGAATAAGTCATCCATGGGCACAGAACAAATATTGACATACTTTGATGAAAGCGATTTGTCAGTTGCAGCTAAGATCTGCTTCAAACAATTTTTTCACTAAATCAACATTTACGGCATTCTTTACACCCTGTTATCTTTCTTGCAAGCCAACAAACCATCACGCCTGCTATCGCTTATTAACTTTTGGTTTTCCTATCTTCTACATCACTGTTCACACCAGTAGAACTACATGGCCATTATCTTGCAACTCTGAGGGTAGATATTATTAAGCATCTTCACCTTCTAAGAATGGTAATTAGTTATAGGGCAACTTTGCTCAACACCAAATTTTTCTTTGCGCATGTGTTTGCTTAGTCTTACTTTTGCAGACATTAGCTTTCACTTTGTACTTTGCAAAAGCTTCTTTGTTATGCACACAATGTTGTCCTCACCTACTACAGTATTCCCAGTTGCTGCCTCTGAAACACAACTTTTGTTTGTAAAGTTCTGAGAATGAGTCCATGAAAAAAAGATCTAGATTGAAATCTCTTGTGCAGCACCTCTTCGAAGTAGTCTGTCTTTCAGTTTATACACAGCTTCCGATGCTTTATGTAGTCTTGGAAGCAGTCAGAGAAAGCTTCTTTTGGCAGGGCCCTCAGCTTCTTTGTTGGGGCATCTTACGGCCTCAACACTCTCCATACAGCATCCTTTTAGGTTTCTCTTCACATATGGAAAGAGAAAAATTGCATGGGGAGAGGTCAGGGGAGTGTAGAAAATGCGGAAGCACAGTTAAACTGTGTGTGGTGCGAAATCTTGTGACACTCGGGACAGAGCACTGCTTTGTATCATCTTGCAGAAGACTCCGCTGTTCATATGCCCATACGTCAGGGTGACGACGTCGCAGTGAATTGCGCTATGTGTTTGAGTGCATAGATATATAACTGTTCATTCACCACTTGCCCTTGTGGGATGAACTCATGGTGCGTGACACCTCTGGCATTCCAAACAAAAGAAAAATCAGAATTGTTTTTGTTCTGGAATTCTCCTGCCACACCTCTTTCGATGCTGGAGAGCTTGTGGACTGCCATACGGCACTCTGCCTCTTTATTCAAGGGCTGTACTAAAAGCACCATGTTTTGTTTTTAGCAAAGACGCTGTAAATGAATGAGGCATCCTTGTGTGCCTCAGAGAGCAAATCAGCAAAAATTACTGTTTGTCCTGGTTTTGTGCGAGAGAATGCGGCACTAATCTGGCATTCAGCTTTTGTTTTGAAGCAAAACTTGTTAGAATGTTGTCTTATTGATGTTAAGGGCATCTGGTAGCACTAAGTATGGACAGCTGGGCTAGTTGGTTAAGATGAGCATTATGAAACATTGTTCCAGCGCACATTTGGACACGGATGAGGAGAGAAAGACAACACCCAAGACAACACAAGACAACACCCGGCATTCGTGTTGTCTTTCTCTCCTCGTCCGTGTCCAAATGTGCGCTGGAACAATGTTTCATAATGCTAATCAGGTAGCATGTGGGCTGTAATAGTGCGATCTAGCTGCATGAGTTCCCTGATCTGAGCCACGTCTTCTTCATTCCGTGAGGTTGAAGGACATGCCTGTCTTGTGTCATCTTCCACTGATGTTCTCCCTGGAACAAACCTCTTGCACTACTCGTACACTCACACCCGTGACGATGTCTTGTTGCCATAAGCGCCACAAAAAAGCTCATACATGTGTGTGGCAATTTTGCCAAGCTTCACACTGAAGTTCACATGCTGTTCAAGGTGAACGTCCATCTCTACACAGTCACTCACAGTTGAATGCGCCAACGACTAGGGGCAATGGATCTCGCCCCATGTAATGCCATCTAACAACCGTCAAGGTAACCAACAAAAATAATACAAGTTAGTGCCAAAAGATGGTGTCACGCGTGCACCAATATATGTTTCAGGGAATCACTTCTACGGAAGAAAATAAACCAGTCTCAGAAGTTCATGAACAAACAACATATATGCACAGACACCACTACTACGAGTCTGTGTGGAGTGCAAAACCTCACAAAAAGTGCCAATCGGCAAAGCTACATGATATTGCAGTGGTCAGTGTGGCCAGTTTCCAACAGCGCGTCGCCACAGCGACACGAGTTTGAATCCCTGTGGTGGTGGACACAGTTTTGTTTTACTTTGCCATATGAAAAATGTGATGCTGAGGATGAGAAAGGTGTCCCAGTGACTAGGATGAGATAATTACAACTTGACGATGACGATATTAGCCACAGCAAACACCCAGTTTTGAGTTTCCAACTACCATCGCAGTAAAAGAAATGCGCACACCTGCGACTTCTGCGCTCTCTGTTCTCGTGTTCGTCCCGGTGTTTCCAGCCAGAGTGGCCTTCGTGCTTCCTCCGATGGTCACTGCTGCTCTCATAGGGTCGACCGTAGGACTTCTCAGAGCGGTCACTTCTGTGATCCCCTTCGTGGTGGCGGTCACGTGACCGTTCATAGCTCAATTTTTTCTCGCGGATAAAACTGTCTCTCCTGTCATGATCCCTCGCCCTGTGGTCGGATGCCAAGTAACGGCCTTCGCGGCGATGTGGGAACTGGCGACTTCTATCGTTAAATGCCTCCGATGAGTAAGCTCCACCTTTGGAACCGAGGATGATGGGCTTTTTGAAAGGACGGTCGAGGCCACCGAACCTCAGCTGTCCCGACTCTTTCTTTCCTCCAAAGCCGCCACCTAGAAAGCAAGGAAAGAAAGCAAGGACATGAGCCAAAGATACTGTGTGCATTCGTCATTTTTCACTTTGGGTAGATTGATCAATTGTTTGATTCATGATTAAATGAAACTATTTAAAGCAGCACTGGGATTATGAGCGCTGTTGTAGTGGAGGACTCCAGGCAATTTTCGACCGCTTGGAGTTTCTTACTGTGCACCACAAGTAAAAATGCGTTTTTTGCATTTCGCCCTCCTTGGAATGCAACTGTCGGGACCAGAAATAAAAACTACGACCTTGTGCTTAATGGCACAGCGCCGTAGCCACTGAGCTATAGTGGCATGTATTTCTCACTATTTGATGATAAAGTTGAAATTTAATGAATTAGCAGTGAGCATTTTCGAGACCACTGATTTCAGTGGACGCAATTTGTTTTCTAAAGTTGTTTGGAAGGAAGACTGTTTCTGATACCCAGGCTTCACTGATGAAAAAAGAACGATGTTATGAGGCATTATTACAGTATTTTCCCAGAAATATCAAAGAATGCTAATGGTTGATGCGGCTTTGTACAATGTGGCCCGTACCGTAACAACAAGTACATTATTTGGTGAATCCAGGTTATCACTGCAGCCAGAGTTTCTTTCCTACTGCACATTTCCATCTCAAAATCAGTTTCATAAAGAAAACAAAGCTGCAGCAAGGAATTCAGTAATTTTGGTTAAAAGCCATGCTAAAAGGATGCTAAAGTGTGATAAGTTAAATGTTGATAGTCAAGTTGGTTCACGTGCTTAGACATACGTAAACACATTAAGAAAGACAAGTAAAACACATGATCACATTTATGCGTATTTCCAACATCCACTATCCACCATTTACACTATCCTGGAGAAGTGCTTTTTGAACTCTCGATCTGCATTCATTTAGCAGAAGAAAGGTCGCCGTTATATTGGTGTAAACAAAGAGTAAATTTTCCATATTTGAATTTTGTGCCCTAACTGCTGCAATGGAATGTTAGGATGATGTCACAGACTTTAAAGTAATTTTTGCGCCTTTGGGTATTATAGTTGAGAAAAACTTTTTGAAGCTCGCCAGGGCTGCTATATTGTAGCAATGCCTTTTCCCAAGGTTAATGCCTTTCGGTACTATTTGTGTTTTTGAGTGGTCAATCGACAACCCGTCTGGGGTGGAACATGAAAAGCGGCCACACACGAAAGCAAAAAGCATCAAAAGGCATTTGTATAAAAAAAAATGCAGCTGGGCAGGTCATGTGATGCGCCGGTTAGATAACCGTAGGACAATTAGGGTTACAGAATGGGTACTAAGAGAAAGGAAACGCAATCGAGGACGACAGAAGACTAGGTGGACCGACGAAATGAGGAAATTCCTGGGCGCTAGTTGGAATTGGTTGGCGCAGTACAGGGGTAATTGGAAATCGCAGGGAGACGCCCTCGTCCTGCAGTGGACATAGAACAGGCTGCTGCTGATGATGATAAAAAAAGGCATCGCTACAAAGTAAAAGCCCAGGTTGAGTTAAGTTAGAGTGCAACATGATCATCATTTATCAACAAATTATTGACCAGACTAAAGCTTGAACTGTCAAAATCCATGATGTCACATCAGTGCTGCCAGCCATCTCTTGTCTTTGCATTGCTTTTGGATTACCAAATCACACATCACAGCAAGGCTGACTTTCCTGGTAGTATTCTGGAGGTGTAGATTACAAATCCAGCTTAACTTAGCAATCCTCTTTAATGTTGAACTCATGCTTTCTTAAAAGCTTTGTCCTTTCTCACTTTGAAAGTGCATTCAGATGCTCCCTTGACGAGAGTAGTAGGCTAAGAAAAATGGTTGATAACTGACCGAGCCGACGGGGTATCCAACCGGGTAGCATTCTCTCTTTTTCAAAGTCTACAAAGACTTTACAATCGTCGATGAGCATATTGTTTGCGCTGCTTGCAGCCAGGGCGTCCCTCGCATCGTAGAACTCAACAAAAGCGTAGCGTTTGGAGAATCCGGTGACGACATCCCTGATCAAGTGACAGCTCTTCACGTCTCCATAATGAGTAAAGAACTGTGAAAACCAAGAAAGGGAGAAAAAAAAAGTGTTGAGCACTAGCATTTCACGACAACCTGAACAGCCATTTTCATTGAAACTAGAGCTACCAGGGGTGTCGTGGGCAACAAGAAAATGTGAAAATGAGGCAACGAAATCACTGAAGGAACACCCTTGAAATCTAAAGCACTGCTGAATTTTAACACTGTCATTAATAATCATTGTAAAATAAAGTACAATGCATTGTTAAAATAAAAAATAAATTAGTATTAAGCATAACATAACCTAAATTGATATGTAGTTGAAGGGTTGCCAGTAAAAAAGTGCTTGAAATGTTAGCTTAGGCAAACCTCTAGTGGCAAAAAATTATTCCTGTGGTCTCGGCATCGAAACTAAGCTGCAATAAGTCCTGAAATACAAAGTCGGGGTTCTCTTTACCAGTGAACTGTACTGGTGATTCACCAGGTGTAAGACCACATAAGACCAGATAGCGATGTCCTCAATGTGGCCCAATACCAGTGACAATCACCTTTAGCTCCTTAAAAGTCAGCATGTTTCATCAAGAAGCAGGCAAAAGCGACAAATTTTTCCCCCTCGCTTTAGGATGCTGCTCATATCCTCAAAGAAAAAAAAAAAGAATCACATTTAGTAATAATGTAATCTCACAAACTGTGCAAATGACTCAAGGAACTTCGTGAAAAACTGGGTCCATCAGAAGCCTCGCAAGGTGCTGTAACAGGTGATATGAGCTCATCATAGGCCCTATAAATTATGAAAAGCAGGAACTTGAAAGAAAGAAATGGAAAATGTCATGATGGTAAGCACTACGAAAAACAAAGACAAGCAGAAGGAGAGCATTTAACCGAGTTAGTTGGTCCATGGCTAAGTCGAGTTTTGAACTGCTTAACCGAAAAACAAGGGCCTAAGGAAGACAGTCTAAAAACTCATGTTTAGAACTGAAGTTAAACAGCATGAATAAAACAAGGACATGAGGAAACAAATACCACAGAGAAGCGCTGTGGTTCATATTTAGAACTGAGGTTAACCAACTAGCCCTCATCAAGATCCTAAAAACTCATCTTAGCTATGAACCAACTAGATTCTGACGTTCTTTTCTAGTTCTCTAACACTGCAAAATCCTGCTCTGTCTTCATTAGTCCTTTGTTTTTCAGTTAAGCTGTTGAAAACTCATCTTAGCTATGAACCAACTAGCTCGGATAAATCCTATATTTTGACATTCCTTTCTAGTTCTCTCAGCACAGCTGTGTCTGTCTATCTTCCTTTTCAGTTCAGTGGTTCAAAACTAATCTCAGCAAAAGGAACACAGACATCATTAGTTTTTGTGCTTGTCTTCATTTTCCACACTGCTTACCATCCCAAGACATGTAAATTACTGCCCAGACAAAGGCAAGTCCTCCTGTTGAAGTATTAGTTCCAGCAACGTTCAGTGTTTGACAAATGTTCATCACTTCAAGCCTCCATCCTTTCGTGAACGTCAGTCTTGTTACGGCATAGTGAAGTGTACGCAACCCATCCAAAACTGCAGCAGTATAAGAAAACTGAAACACAGCTGGTTAAACAACAATGTTTACTACTGTAGTTACTCACCTAATGCTCACAACCCACCCAATGGACATAAAAAAAACTAGAAATGTTTTTCTCGAGTGATCATCGCACCTCCGAAAACTGCTGCAGGGACAGTCGTTTGTCTGTTTTGATGTCAGTACTAACATTATGCGAGTAAATGTGGCAGCTAATGATGGACAATAGTTAGGATGGTGCACCTGCACTGAGGCATTGTGGGGCCATGTTGTCAAATGCTGTAATGGCGGCATTTTGAGTCAATCAGAGAGGCAGTAGCAGCTCTCTCAGCCAGACAGGGCTGACTAGATGGTGAATTTGACAATGTGGCAGAATTTATCAATGTCCACAACAGTACTCATGCTTGTCGTAGCATCTTAAATTTACAAAATGTTCTCGTAACCAACCTCTTTGATGGTGTCCTCAGTTGTAGTTGGACACAGCCGAGATACAAAGATTGTCAAGCGTGGGTCAGTTTTGACGTACTTGTTAGTTTTATAGGTAGCCTGAAAGTGAAGTACAATGGAAGACCAATGAGCAATCAATAGAGGATTCACTGTATGGAAGTAACTTCGTATAAAAAACTAAGCGACAATTAATAAAACACACACAATTTGTTTTGTTACATGCAACGTAAACTACATGCTATTTATGGGCATGCATATTCTATGCAAGTGCACAAGGCAACGGATAAGATTTAATAGCATTTCCGAAGAGAGACGTTGACATACGTTCTTTCACATTAATAAGAACTTGCGTCTGCTGATTTAAAAAAAAGTAGGTATTACGTAAGTTGCTTGATTCCATTTTCAGTTCTACAGAGGGGAATTGTGTTACTTGCCATTAGATAAGTATTTGTGTACAATTTGCAGACTCATTTTTCTGTATTTCAACGTGTATCTATGTAGTTAGCTACAGATTATATTACTAATAACGTTTTAGTATTTCATTTTTTAAAGAAGAACTCTGCTGTTTGACGGAGAAGAAATTGATTGCCCGGTTCCCCTCTCAGATAGCTGCATTCGATTTAACGATGTTTATACTCGTACTCCTCCAACGTTTAGTCAACTTTCCAATAATTTCAAGAAGCAAAAACTAACAAAAAACCATATTGTTATGATGGCAAGGAGACAAGAGGCCGTCCTTGCGACGCACAGCAGCACACAGCTCATTACTAACAATGACGGCAGGAAGGGGACTGGTTGGGGCAGATGATCCAGCCCAGGGTGAACGATGACGCCTGTGTTACTGTATATGCTACGAAGTAGCATACATTACTCTAGCAGACCCTCAACGCCAGCGTGAGCTACAGCGGCGGTAGTTCAGCGAAATGAAACCAATAGCAGACAGGTCAACGACGTATGAACAGTGTAGGCGTTACACACGACAAAGAAACAAATAAGTTCATTGACTGACTGTTTACATTATCTGTTCACGACGCACGCCATCATTTTATACCGATATGCAAAAAAAACTTACTTCCATTGCACGGACGATGCCGTGGTCGTGAGGTTTGACGTCTGTCCCATCGATGCTGCCAGCCTTCAGGGGGTCGTAAATACGAGCGATAGGTGACCATACTGCATCCATTGTGGCGTACGGTTCTTGAAAACACTGGACGGTAGAAACAAAAACGAAGAAACAGCGACGCAGACTATCAGAAGCTTTTAAGTGCTCTCAGTGCTTCAAGTAGAAATTATGACGCCAGCGGGCGCCGCCATCTTTTAAAACAAGAAGTAGAGCAAGCGTAGAAGTTAAGCACCTTGAAACAGACTGGTGAGAAGCGCCACCGCAACCTGCAAGCCATAAAATGAAAGTGGTCTAATTAAGCGTGAAAAATAATAAGATATTGGGGAAACTACAAAGTTAGTTCAGGCCAGGTATAAGCCTAAAATATTTTTGCGTGACTCCACCTTATTGCTTGATCTCTAACAGCCGCTCCAGGTTCAGGCAGTTCTGGCGTGGTTCAGGTCGTTCAAGGTTCAGGGCTTCAGGCACAGATAAAGACGCTATTTTTTTCCTCTGTGGTTCAGGTATGGTGTACTGGAATAGGGCAGTGCGTCGTCCGGCGGCTAAAACGTGCCTTCTTTTGCGATGACGGCCGGGGGTGCTGGAGCCCGCCGTTCTACTGCAGCTGCTGGCAAGCGGAAAAATAATGGTGCAACACAGGGCCTCCGAGATTCGCAGTTACGATTGTCGCGGAGGTCATGCATGTGCGTACGGAGCTCGCCGATAGCTTTCTGTGGCCTTTCCTGCCTCGTACGCATATTCTTTATGTGCGCGGGTAGCGCTGGATTTGTGAATATCATTGTGTGTGCGTGTGCAATTGATTTTTTTTTTCTTCAGTGAAACCTGGCGACCGCCTTTCTGGCTGATGCAACATGAAAGGTATCCCATGCAACCCACCAGCCGCAGTGCAGGTTCTCCTTCCTTGCTTCTTATCGTCGTGTGTTTAGAAATACTAAAAACATATGAGTGCTTACCGAACGGAACGAGTGGACGAGTGTTTGTCTTCTGCAACCGTAACGCTGAGCAGACGATCAGGAAAAACTGCATGATCTTAGGTTGGACACGTGCAATGTTAGACGCCGTTATTGATGTATCCTAACAGTTTGTAGTGTTTATTTTTTATTATATTGATTTCAATTGTTTTGAGAGCATTTTAATTTATGAATGTAGAAAGTTTCGCACAACATGTGTGAAGTTCACGCGCTAGGCGCGCCGGTCGATCGCAGCGCCCTACTAGTGGCGTCATCGCAGAAGCGTCCCCGGTTCTTTCATTGTTTTGCTGCACGGACGACACACTGCCCCATTCCAGTACGCCATAGTTCAGGCGTATATCCATAGCATATATATTTTCAGTGGTTCAGGCATGAGTTCAGGCTTGAATTGCGACCACTGAAAAGTTGCCTCGTAGTTCTCAAATCGTCGTGATGACGCCGCGCACCTCAAAAAAAGGAGGAGGGATGTCAGCAGACTTTTTCTGCCATGTGTTACTAATGCTTCAAGCAACAGGAATATTTTCGCTAATGCACATTTGTCTGCTACAGGCACGGTAGTAGTTATGCGGTTATGCACGCTAGGCCGCGAAGCGACATATCGCTTCGATAACATGCTTTTGTTTTGATGTGTAAGCAGAAGATGCCGTTTTGCCATTCAGCATAGTGAGTTGTCAGTTGATTTGCTCGAAAGAAATTTAGGAGCTACTATAGCAACAACGCCCGTTCCAGCATTGGAGCACAGCTAACGCCTCCAGTTTGCTTTTCGTCACTGCCCGCCGCTAAATTCCGTTACAATTGGTTGAATCCGTTTCTAAGTCGAGCAGTTACACCAACACTATAATGACTTCGCTCAAAATGCAGTATCGCTAAATTTCGAAAACCTGACGAAAGAAACGCAACTTTGTCTGGTTGGTTGTTTATACGTATACGTTCTCGACGTTTCACCAGGGTTTTGTGACTCCCTAAAGGCAGCGGGTGTCTGCTGTGTTCCCAAACCCGAGCCCTATTGGCCTCGAGCTCCACCACTGGAAAAGCTGGCGCCACCGTCGGCGTGACGTGCTAGGAGGGATCACGTGGACATAGCGGCCGCGTCGGCTGCTTCGGGCGCGCCGAAGCGAGCTGAAAACGAGAGTTTAAATTCCCTCGTATGCTGCGGTCCTCATTTATTGGCGAGATTTTCCCGCTTCGAGTGTTTCCTTTACAACGCTTGAAAGCACTACAATAGGTAGTGGCTGCCTTTGAAGGCGCACAACATGGTAGGCTACTGCTCGGTGCCGGAATGCCGGACGCACGCAACGGAGCACGGTGTCAGCCTTATTCACACGTAGCCGCAGGACAAGAAGCTGTGTGAAGCTTGGCTCGCGAAACATAAAACCGGCAAACAGACATCGGCTACAACTCGGGTATGCAGCAAGTACAGACGCGAGGAAGATTTCTGCAGCGGCGCCCGGTCTGCGATCTTCTGAAAACACGCACTTGGACGCTCGCCCGAGTCCGCTGCCCGACTAATGTCATGACGGTTTGGTCTGTGAACTTGTCGATGCTACAGATACTGGCAAGTTCAGTGGAGTGGAAAGGCAGCGGTAAGAAGCACATTTAAATAAAGCATGGCATATGGTGATGTTTGTGTTATGAATTAATGCACTGGATTACAAAAAAGGAGCAGCGGGGAATTGCACGCTGAGAACACCGATAAACATACAGTGCGACGCAACTCGAGAAATAGTATGGAAATGTCAAAGAATTTAGAAAAAAAAAAGATTGAATCGTCGCGACGGCACATCACAGTCGCCGTAGGCGTCGAAGTCTCTACAATGAAATTATTTTTGAACAACTCTGATAGCGCCCACGCAACAATGGTTGCTTGTATACTGTGAAATGCTCATATTCTGCGCCTAAAGCTCACGGCACAGTGCGAAAGTGCGAGCGCGGAGAAAGCGAAACAGTGCGCGGACAAGCATGCAGACGTGCAGTCGGTCGCTGCGAATCTGCGCGATCGCTGCATTGAGGCTTCATTCTATTACGCTCCATTTAGTTATACAAGCACTATAAGAACATATTTCAGATAGTTTGCTCTCAGCGTTTACCTACCTTTCACGCAAGAAGCCGGTTCGGGAGACTCCATCGCGGCGACCGCGCGCAGTGGCGTTCACTGTACGTATTCGGTGAAGAGATAGCGTCTGTAAACGATTGTGTGCTTTCAGTTTGCCCAAGATTATTATTTAAACAGTAAGAAACTTCTCTCGTTTCGAAAGTACTTACAGAAATGTCAGGGAGAGCTCGCGCGTGTGGTTTTCAGTGAGCGCTGACAGCAAAACCTATGAGGAGCGTGCCACGTGATCCCTCATACTACGCCAGTGAGGCGCTTCCGATAGATGGCGACTCCGTAACTCCTCGCCGCCAATACTTCGAACACTGCGTATACTGCGAGCACAAACACGCGCCAGTCGTCGGACACAAGTGACCTTATCACACGGATCGGCGAAATAAAGAGGAGGGTGCATCCGACTCGCAACTGGAACTCTCATTTACTTTTATCCCAAGAGACACTAACCAGGTAACTTTATAGTTTTTAGCCTCATTCTATCGAAACACAAATGCGTGCTTAGATTCTGAAAGGACGACAGCCATTGCTGTCTGCATATTTTTGAAATGCTATATGTATTACACAGGAGCACGAGTCGCCATCGAGGTAAAAAACTGTCAAGTATCGTACTTGTAGTTGCAGGGGCATACCAACTATCTTTCGAGGGGGGGGAGGGCAAAACCATAGTTTAAAAATATGCGAATGCGACGTAGCTGGACAGAGGCAAGATAATGTCGTTTGCCGACGCTTGGGGATACTCAAATTATAGTTTTAATTCCTCATAATTAGATAAATAGCCTTAATTAATCAGCTTATCAAATGACAAGTGTCAATTAAGATATTACAGAGCGACACGAAAAACTCCCGATAAACCTTTCTGTTGCTCAATACGTGCTACATAAGAGTGTTACGTAAAGGAGGGGCTTTATGGAGTGTTGGCCTCCAGCGCCACTCATGGCCATGACGGCGGATGTGGAAACTTCTCCCGACCGACGGCGTGACGTAGTACAACTTTTTAGCAGCAAGGCTGTTGAGTACGTCCACGTATGCTACCTGCAGGAGTTGAGGTCCTCGCTATGCAATGAGCGAACGAAAGGGTAACAGAGCGGCCCGACTTTTTGTTTGTACATTTAGTTCAAGATAATTAAGCTAACGCCACAAAAAGACATGTACTGCTTACTAACACTGCACTCTACTCACACTATTTCGCTTATTAAGGCGAAGCTTTGTTTGCAACTCTTCCTTCGGCTTTTCCACTGCTGCTGCTGTTGACCGCGTCGGGGAATGGTTCAGAGCGTGTGCATATTTGACAGGAGCGCGGCAGAGAGGAAAAGCGACGCGAAAAACTCGTTTGGACCTTTGAACCGCATGAATGTGCACAATGCCATCTGGAGCTCCCTGGACGTCGTCACATTAGTCTCTTGACAGCTATAATTATCTGTTACCCCCGCAAAACCGTCGCAGAAATTGCAGCGCTTACCTTTCTACTAACGTCCAAATACAGAGGAAAGTCGCATTAAAGCGCACCATAGGGTCTAGGCGACACTATGGAAGCAGTCATACGTCAAACCACCATTTTTGTGCCCGCCGCGGTAGCTTTGCGGCTATGGCATTGCTCGAGGTCGCGGGCTTGATTCCAACCGTGGCAGCTGCATTTCGACGGGGGCGAAAGAAATATATAAAAAAACCGAACGTGCACTTAGATTTGAGGATACGTTAATGAAAACCGGGGTGTTAAACTGGGGTGTCACGTCACTACGGCGTGCCTCATAATACGATCGTGAATTCGGCACATACAGCCCCGTGCTTCCAACTGAAGCTTAACACTTCTGCCACGATGCGATGTGCCATGTGAGGCAATGACGAGGCTCAATCCTCTCAGCGATTATGAACAATGGTGCACTACGACGCCTCAAGCAAACACGTCTCCCTGTGTGTTCTGTGTAATACACAAACAGCAGTGGTGCACGCAAGGCAACGTTTAATTTTAATTCGCCACTCTCGTATTGTACTAAACGCTAAAGAAGTTAAACATTGGCTGTCGACATCACCGCTAATTGTCGTTAATCAAAGCAAACAAAAAAGAAAGCTTCCCGCACATCGATTCCCATAGTGCGTGCGATCTGCAAGTCTTTTGTTCCCTCTCTTTTACGAGGGCTATTCAGTAGCACGCTGTTCAAGCTACTATTATACAAAGTATGTTAAAAACTAAAATCTGAAGTCTCACGTGACAGAACCACGATCCGATCACAAGCGCGCGCCTACAAGGTGCGGTTGACAGTTGAATGTATGCTAAATAACAATGAGTCACATTATCGTAGCTTCCAAAGTGGAAATATAAAGCAAATGGGGCGATTTTGACAGCCCTGCAACGGTTCGAGAAGGGAGGGGGGGAGGGGGGGGGGGCGTGTAGTCCAATGAGGCGCCGCCACTTATGCCGCGCCAGCGGAGCAGAGACCGCGCAAGGCTATTCGCGAAGCCTCGAGACAAGCAAGGCTGTTCGATACTGAATTTAGCACCGCGGACGCGGAGGGTCTCCGACGGCCGGGGCAGACACCGCTATCACAAGTAGCTGCTTCCAATCGCGCTCGCCTTGAAACGACGCGCAGTTGTCGCGCGACAAGGGCGATGGACCGAAGCGATCGGTGCGTGTTGTGAAGAGGCGCTGCCGGAAGAAGGCTGAGGGGGACGCGACGAAGCAGGCTTAAAAGTGCACGGATATAATCAAGGCGGGAGGGTGGGCAAGCACGAACGGAAATAAACGTAGGCGGAGAAAGACACAGAGAAGGAAGGAATTAAATTAAGGGCAATTTAAAAATAGATATAGCCAGCTATAGACAGATAAACACGGCTAGACAGACGGAAGACGGAAATAGTGCGAGTAGAAAAATGCCTGAGAAACCGTGGCGTGAGTGAGGCAATCCGAAAGGTAACAGAGACATGACGGGAGCGTATTACCAACCGATTATGATCCAGTACTATGCTCCTTCTTGAATGACCGCCGTAGCTAGTGGAATCAATCAATCAATCAATCAATCAATCAATCAATCAATCAATCAATCAATCAATCAATCAATCAATCAATCAATCAATCAATCAATCAATCAATCAATCAATCAATCAATCAATCAAAGCTGTCTTGTTCCTGCCTCCATCTGTCAACGCTTGCCGAATACTTTGCGATCTTGCAACGTATGACGGCCCTTAGCACGAATTAAGCCCAGCTAAGCCGGTGCTGTCTCGTGTTCATACGTTGTCTTACCAGGGAATCGGCTTGTTACCTCTAAAATGTACCAATTGTCAAGGAAATATACGAGATAACTGCACTGAAGCAAATCGAACTGTGTTTCTTGCTAGGTTACTTACGTGCCACTCCAAAAGCATGTCACAGTTGCCGCGGGACGATGAAAACGAGCTGATGAATAATGAGCGAACATGGGTAAGCCTCAATCCGGTCGAGCCAACGTTTTGAAATGGGAGTGGAAACAAGTGTTCCTTTGTTTTCTTTCTTTAATTATTTTTTTCATCTTAACCATTGCGGTTAAGATGAAGCTCTACCGCAGCATCTAAAAAACCAAAGCAAAATAAAAAAGCACTTGTTCCATTACGTGTCAAGATTTGAAAAAAGAAATCTAATCGAAAGCGTCAAAGAGCTTCTTCCAAGGAACACCGTAGATGAAACTTCGTGTTATGGTTATGAACCCGAAACCAAGCAAGTACCGAGCCAGTTGAAGACGCCTTCGTCACTAGGACGAACAATAAATAAATAAATGCGACGAGGGCGTTCGCGTGAACACGATGATCTTCGACTCCCCTTTCTTCTTCGGCGTTTGTGAAATCGTACAGCAAGAATTCGTTCCTCCTTGTCACACTGTCCAGCAGTAGCTTTACTTGGGCGTAGTAAGGCGATTAAGGAACAGCGTGCGAAAGAAGGATGATATGCGATGGAAACGCTAAAAATTATGGTACGCGGGTGATTGGTTTCTCCTTCGCGACAGCGACGCAGCTCACACTGTTTTGGACTATGACGCGGCATTTAGCCTCCCTAGGATGGGCATTCTCCATGCACCATATTCGCCGGACCGAGCTCCCTTTTATACATATATTTTAAAAAGGAAATTCAATAAAGAAAAGAGATTGATCACTATGCACGAGCCGAAGGCAACTTCGCAGGGGGAAAACTAGAAAGCTTTAAGCTCGAGGAATTGCATCGATCAGTGGGAGTTGCATAGAACAGTGGGAGAAGATGTTGGACAAGTGCATCGACTCCGTTCGACATTATCTTAAATAAGACCAAGTGCCTTGCATTCTGACCGAAAATATATTTTTGTTCTTTTGAATATAGTCCGTTTTGCTTCTGGAGGTGAGGGGGGGGAGGGTTCAACCTCGTATGTTGATTCCATAAGGTAGCTCTTCGTTTCGATGTAGACTTTACAATGATACATGATATGGGCCAATTCAATTCTTGAGATTATATTTTCTATGTTCCTGTAAGTTTGGCCGATTGAAGTTCGCGCTAGCTACTAGCATTCTTTCATACATCCTAAAATAAATATTAAGCTCGAAACGCAGGATTATTTTGCCTGCGTCAATATTTCCACGAAGGTCGGTCACACTTCAATACGTCCGCTCATGCACAAAGCTCTTGCTTGCACCGACTGAAAATAATAAAATAAAAATAAATACAGAAGTAGCCTTGAACTTTAGGTGCGGTAACTGGAGCTTTTTATGAAATCTAGATCGAGTACAGCGGCTATCAATGCGCTTTTCTTTCTCTTATGCACTGCTTATTACAAATTGTGATACGTTCGTGTAATATTTCTGTTTTCATAACGCCACGACTGAATGACTTCGGACACTCTATTGAATTATCTGCTCTAAATAATTGCAAAACGACAAAATAGAATTGTTTTTTTTAATACCAGGTTAATCAATTAGACGAAGTATCTTGAAAACGTAAAAGAAGAAACAATTCGCACGATGGAATGTATCAGAGTTAGAGTTGACAAAGCGTCGCAGGTGAAACGGCTATAATTTATATAAATTACCATATAAGAGAGAGAGAGAGAGAGAGAGAGACTATTTTGTGAGTCAGAAGCACTCCAACTGGAACTAAAAAAACTACATTTGTGCACATGTTGTTGCTTACAGGGGCATGTACAGTAAAGAGCTAATTTACATTGAAGCTCTTGCGCATTCCCACACAATCCTCAGCAATCTCATGCGAAGCTTATGTAATGCTACGTGGTCATGTATAGCAAGTTAGGATCGCAACGCTACATTACGCAGCAAGATTAAGGTTTCGTGGCCGCTCTTTTCGGGTGTTCCTATAAAGTATTTTGCTAAATACTTTTCAGCAGCTTTGAGGCAGGAGGAAATTATTTAGCACAGAGTTTCGCCGCGAGCATGAAGGTGTCGCTGGCGCGGAGAATGAAACAACAACAACAAATAAACAAACAAACAAACAAACATGTACAGAAGCTACTCGCTATGAACGAATAGCTCATATAACGGAGTAAGACCTCTAACATGGCAACTGTGTTCGGTAAAACCAACCGCGGCCGCAATACACGCAAATGAAAAAGTCCGGTAAAGCGTGCTCTGTTGCAGAGCAATACTGCGCAAGGTGAAGAAAGCTTTACAGTGAACGTCACAAGCAGCATATCTTTTAATAACCTTTTCATCGTTTTTTTTTTTTCATGTAGTGAAAGCTGAATCCAGATAAAATTGATCGAACAGAGGAAAGTATCGTGTATAACAGCGACGTCAAAGAATTCTCTCTCTAAGTTCTTCTTTGGGGCTTAATAGCGCAAAATTGTCCTGAATGTACACTATCACTCATGTTGCTTCCTTCCGCCGTTCGAGCATGTCCTGTTGACACGTGTTTAACGTTATTGCTACTTTAGCGTTCTATAAGTGCAGCTGCCGTGGGATCGTAGTAATTTCCGAAATGTACGGCGCCGTCATCGTCATCGGCGTCTGTTGTAAAACGACTCCCGCGTTTTCCTAGGATAATACCGTTGTGGTTTCCACCACCATAAGGGATGATAGAATATATCTTGTGGCCGCTGATCATCAAACACGTTTAGAAGTTTAGAAGGAGAGAGAGGAAAAATAAATCAAGGCAATAAAGAGAGCTTCGGAATAACTCCCCCCCCCCCCCAAAAAAAATAAATATCTATTCTACATCTATAAAAAAAATGGGCTCCCATTGTTACACACTTACCTGTGTCTGCCGGAGAAAACACCCGTGCTACGAGCAGCGTGCATTGAAGGATGTCTCACATGTCGCTAGCATTTAATCACCGCACATGTCATTAGATGGTAGGCTTAAAGATTGTATGCCACAGGCGTACTTCGGTCGACGGACCTGGTTTGCGACACACGAGCACAAGATTCTGCAAGCGTCGATAGCAGCAGGAGGATCGTCCGGGTGAGGTACACTGCACGTGAAAATAGAGTCGGTATGTATTATAGCACGCAGGTATGCCCACCCCGCTGCCGGGAAATGTTTCGTAACAGTGTGTATGGAACAGTTCCCATAACTGCCCGCGTTGAGAACGTAAAGATTACCTTGGTCTGAGAACATGTACCGCTTTTGCTCAAGTACACGACATAAACCGAGAAAGCAGGACCATCATCAGAGTTCTCAAAAGCAGTGTAGATTTCTCGCATCAAGAAATGCTGCTTCCTTAAGAAATATTGTAAGCTGAAATAACTTAATAAGAAGGAATGAATTAATAGTAATGTTAGTAAGGAGTGTAATAAGTTTAGCCCCGATAGTACGTAGCGTGCACTGACTCACGAATAGAGACTCGCGTTCACTTTGACCCTTCCACCACATAATCGGGCAAAATGCCCCATTTTCGAATAAAGATACTGCGCTGCAAGTTATGCCAGTGAAACAGATAAGTCATGATTGGGCCTTCTCCCTAACTTGAATGAATTTTCTCACAGTGCATTCGTCTGCACTTCAAAGTCGAGATTCTGGCGAAACATCGCCATGGTCTTGAAGAATCACGAACAAAACGACAGAGACACCGAGCAGGACGAAGAAGCTATCGAAAGCTTAATGTTTCGGCCTCCCACAAGGCAGTCTTGTACGCATTCTTCTGAACCACGTTTCTGTGTGGGTTACGAAGCAACAAGTTCTAAGGTTAAAAACTTCATTTTTAAAAAAAAAATCTCGGTCGGCTTCTGTCCTGTTTCCTTCGTCTGCGCACTTTTGCGAGTTTCAGGCACGGCGAGACTAGCAGAGCGGCTTCTGCTGCTAAGTATCAAATTACGGTCGCGACGCGGCTGCTTAACATATCACTTCCCTCCCCCGCCCAAAGAGCAGCGCGGAAACACCCGCGGTTCACCTATCAGGCGAGGAAAGCTCGTCGTTCGCACGCGGGACGAGCGTATAGCGGGAAGGGGGGCGACACGCTCAATCACTCGAAAACAAAGTGGGTTAGCAGCGGCGGCAGCAGCAGCAGCTGCGGCATGAGCGAGGGTGAGCGCGGTTGACAAGCGCGGAACAGCAAGAACCAGACAGCGGCCGCCACCCAAAATCCGAGACGCCTTCGACGTTCTCAGAAGAGCGGAGAGGGATGTCGCCGTCCCCGAAAGTTTCTTCAAAGAACAAGGAAACAAGAAGAGGGAGACACCTTCCGAAAAAGAAAAAGTGCGAATGGAAAGAAAGAAAAAGAAAAAAGGAGATTGGAAGAAAGGAGGTCGAGGATGGCGAAGGGCACTGTCCCAAACCCTCGTGGTACCGTTGCCGTACGTCCGCTCCGTGAAGTTCCAAAACAACGCGCAGCCTCCAGTCGGCGGCCTTTCTGCGCTGGCGCGGATTCCAAGCCAAGACTTTGACGAATCAACGTGGATACTCCCATCGACAGTTCCGACAAACGGCGTAAGAGTGTGACACAGAATCAACAACCGCGATTGCCAACAGCTTCTCGTTATGTATGCTGTGGGAGGCTGCGTGCCGAACTGTACACTTTTGAGCGAATGCCCCCTTCTTCAGGTTACGAAGTGTCTGAATCTGAACCATTTGTTTTCGTGATTGCAATGACTTTCGAGTTGAAACAAAGGTCTGCGTTCATTTTTTTAGGTATCCCAACCATCAATTTGGTTAGAAGTTTTTACCAACTTTGCCTGGGGCCATTCGGTACTTTTCTTGTTGCTGTGGTGCCTGCACATAAACATGTAAAGAAAGAAAGAAAGAAAGAAAGAAAGAAAGAAAGAAAGAAAGAAAGAAAGAAAGAAAGAAAGAAACGAAGGAAGGCAAAGCTCCATATTAAATAAATAAAAATTCTACAACACTGACTTCCGGTTATCCCATATATCGTACGCGATCGCATTAAAAACCATATCTTCACGCACTTTCTTTGATAGAACTTGGGTCAAGCGCTGCTCCGCCATCGTTGATGGTGCTGAGTGAGTCTTAAGAGTGGAGCACGAACACCAAGCGTATCAACAGCATATATAGACAGCATCAACATCATCGACACAGCAACGCATCCGCTCTCACAAGTTACGGATACGTACGAAGCAAGGCGGTCGCTAACTGCAGTGACCCTCCTTCGACGGTCGCTGCAGTTTCAGTGCGGGCGAACGACCAACCAACATCAACGACGCAAGTCATCAGCGGGCTCAGGCATCAACGACATCTCGCAGAATCGACGACAAAAAACGCCACGCAGGGCGGAGAGGCGCGCGCGTTTGTTCGGGCGAGCGCTTCCGTTCCGCGGTGGTTCCTGCCAAAAAGTCGGTCGGGCCGCGGCGGCTGCGAGATAATTTTAAATCCATGGAGGTCATCCCTTTCCCCCCGCCCCACCTCGTCCCACTCCTCTTGCAAACGCGCACCCTTCTCTCTCGAGCCCGAGCGTGCGCACCGGGCCGTTTTCCTCCGATGCGCTGCTCCTTCGCCCCGGACGGTGGTTCTCTTCCTCCGGGGGCTAACATTGGGCTCCTTTCCCGCAGCCGTGGTCGACTTCTTCTTCTTCTTCACCGCTCGACACAGGAGCCGTGGCACCACAGGCTTCTGACTGAAAACTTTCCCTCTACTATCAACCGTCGGGCCCAGGGCCGAAGCACCGGACCCCAGATGCGAGAGGAAAGGCACCGAAGAACGCTCGCGAGAGAGACGAAATAGAGAGGCCCCCGATGGGCCCTTTCGGAACGCTGTCCAACGGAACACCCAGTCGCGCTAAGCCTCGTGAGTGTCGACCGGAGACCACAGGCGTCGAGTGCTTGGGACGTCAAAGAAGTGGAGTGCTTGAAGTGACCGGACTGTTCTGATTCGATGTCGGCGAAGTGGTCGTTACAGTGCGCTCCCGACGTGGGATCGGGATGCTGCTGCCTCCGCTGACGACGCGGAATGACGGATTCGTGACGCGACAGCTTCGACGGACGGTGAGTGCGCGACAGCGGGGAGGTGTCCTTGTCGTCGTGGATGTTGTCGATTCGCATCTCCTCCTGGTCGGGCCCGAAGAAGAACGGCGCTGTGCCCGTTGTGTTTGCTGTCGTGCTCGCTCGTCGCTGACGTCTCGCCTGCCTGTTCTTGTTCTTGTTCTTCGCCTCGTCCCGGCGGAGTGAGCTGTCGCCGTGGGCTTGCGCTTGACCTGGCTGCTCGCTGTTCCAGTTTTTTGTTCGACGGGACGCGCGCGCGAGAGGCGGCGGCGGCGTCGATCTCGGAGAGAGGAATAAACGCCGTTGTCAACCGGCTGTCAACCTGAGGTGAGTGGATGTCTTGTCTTGTCTTGTGGCCTTGAGAGTGGCGCGTACCCACTATGGGGGATTGGCCAAGAAGCAGGCGGTTTTCCGTATGGTTAGAAGTAGAGACAAACTAGATTTGTATAGTGGAGCGTGGGACGATAGTACTGTAAATTAGAAGTTTAATTAATGTCGCGCTGCTCGGAACTTTCTCCTCTTTGTCGTTTGTTTCGTGCACGTGTCGCGCGACGGCGGTGGCCGATGCGAACCCAGGGAGCCTGTCAGACGTGCGATCAGCTGCGGGCGAAAAACCTCTGCAAAATATAACCATTGGACTTGACTCTCTTTTTCGGAGCAGAACTGAAGAAACTTCAAAGCCAAAATAAATCAAATTACAGTGTTTAATGTCGTGGGGTATAGGGGACGCCGTAGTGCAAGAAGGGAGGGGAGGGGGGGGGGGGGGTGTTACAGAATAGTTTCGACTACCTGTGGTTCTCCAACGGGCATGTAAATCTATATACACAAGCGTTTTATTTTTCCTTCTGGCGTCAACGGAATGCAGCCGTCATGGCTTGGAATCGAGCCCGCAACCTCGTGCGGAGTAACAGAACGCCATACCCACTGATCCACCGCGGAAGGTAACTGCGTAGGGAAAGTTGAACGAGTCAGCATGTATTCATGATGGCATCCATAAACGCAAAGCAACACGGACTCAATAAGGACACGGGGTGATATAGGGCGCCGTCTATACCGGATAAGCTTTACAGACTCGTGTACGTAAGCTATACTTCACCGTCTGTGAATGCAGGTTGATGGATAGTCAGCGCCTTACCACGTTCCCTATCCATGTCGCGTTTTTGTCTCAGTAGTACATTGACACTATACATGACCACGTGGCGCCTCACAGATTGAGTGACGTCACCCATACATACAGTTTTATACTGTTCATGCTTCCCTTCTTTCTGTCTCGTCTTTCATAACCATTTTCTCTTTCCACAGTACAGGGTAGCCAACCGTAGAGACCCTGTGGTTAACCACCTGGTCTTTGCTTTTGTCTCTCTCTCTTTATACTTTGCGCTCTTCTACCTTCATGAACGATGGGAGCAGGTGAGGCTAAATATTCTTGGATTCTGAACTGTGGGGATGCCATGCTCAGTTTCGCCTCTCCAGGGCTCCAGCTTTCAAAAGTAGACCGGTGATATATGCTTACACCAGGTGTGATGATTCCAGAGCTTTGACGTAGGATCAGTACAACTTTTCGCGTTACGATGCCTCCATTGCGCTCCACATAACTGGAACCAAGCTTATTTAAATAAATGTTGCATACATCAGATATGATTGCGACCACTCGTACATTGTTTGCACCCGTCTTGCCTTAATCAGACTATTCTTGAAGCGCACTTATCTTTCTTCAGATTCCGGAAAGAAAGATCGCATCATGGACCCAACTTCATTTTGCATAATTTTGCCTAGTTTAACCAAACTGATTAGCTAACTAATGAAAAATCTAAAAGAAAGTAGTTTAAGCAGTTGAAAACGACTGCGAACAGTATGCCACTGATCTCTTTCAGCGAAGTTGGACAGATCTTTTTAAAAATATTTCTTTCACGTTGCGTGAAGCGCCGGCCAGTCCATTCATTTCGACATCTGGCTTGCGTCAGTTGTAACCTCTTGCTGCTGTGTTTTTCTGGGAGAGCCCGGATTGCGGGACGGAAAGAAACGATCGTTACTCCCACTCCACCATTTGTCATCGGTTAGTTTCTTGCTTACACCCTTAGGAGTTATTTTCTCAGTATATTCTTTTTCACCAGCACAGAGTATCTACCCGGCAACTCTCCCCTATCAACCTGTCTTTGCTTCCCCTTTAAGTTAGCCCGCTTTCTTATTGAGTGCGCTTAAGAAGAGGTTGGTGCCTGTGTGCGGTGCTGTCTATATACGCATCTTCTCTGACATGGTAGTCGGCGTTCTTAAACAACCATTAGTAAAAACAAGAAAAAAAAAACGAAAAACACCGACACCGCTTCTTAAAGTTCGCGTGCACAAAATGCAAATGTTCACACAACATAAATGTAAAAAAAAATGGAAACATTGTTGGGCAGTTGTCAAATTTGGTCTCTCTCGAGTTCCCATATTTATATCAAAATACTATTTAACATGCTGGGAAAACAGGGGGAAGGCGGAAGATGGAAATTCAACACGATGAGCAAAACTAGAACGAGGTGAACGGTGGGGCCGGCGTTTCGACAAGTGGACTTGCCTTGAACACAACGTCGGCTCCTGCTTTCACCTTGTTCCTGTTTTGCTCATCGTCTTTAACATGCTGCATTACAAAAGGCAGCTCTTGCCGATGTGTGTCCCGTCTGCTAACACTCTTTTCAAAACAGTTGATTCGCTCATTCCCTCCCCCCCCCCCCCTTTGCTCTCATGCGTCGACTGCCAGTGAAGTTGCTCGCCTAGAATGTTCCGCTTTGAAACGATCTCGCTCTTTGGTCGCGCCAGTGTTGCGCTTTCGGCACGCGGTACGTGAGGACCAATTAACGTCATCGTCGCTTTCCTGTCAACAGAGGATGCGCGTGCGCCATTCGCACCCGTTCCAGCTAAAGCATTCTGTGGTTCCTAAGGGCACTGCAATAGAGATTAATGGTTAATTTATTGGACAATATTCTCACCTTCGAACAGCACACAGCGAGCGAATGATATGACACCCCCCCCCCCACACACAAATATATATATATATATATATATATATATATATATATATATATATATATATTGAATTAAGGAAATGATAAATAAATGGAAATGTGAGTAGATGAAAATGATCACAACTTCCATTTATATTACTCTCAATTACATTGCTATCACTCGAATGAAACGTGAGGACGTGCGGCACTGTTTCTTTCAAACATACAAAAAACATCTGTGCTTTTTCGCAGATTATTTCAGAGAGTGAGTGAAACCATTCAAGCCTAGTCATTACACGTGTTTACTTCCTCAGATCATGAGTTTATCTTGGTAGGCTGTCTCGGTTTGGGACTATTGCGCATATAACGCAACGACAATGGACAAATGACGAGATGAACAATGGACAAGCTTGTCCTTCTAGCTCAGAGTGAGCGCTGGTCCATCTCGTTTCTCGCCCAGTTTTTGTGTGCGCTGCAATCATACGCAGTCAGCCGCAGATATCTGCAGTTTCTACTGAATGATTTCATTCTTTTTGTTGAGTTGCGTTTCCCCAGTCTCTCCAAAGAATTCTTCGGCAATACTAAATATTTCGTAGAAGGTAATCTGGTCGAAAGAGTCAACTCTTCCCGAAATTAAATTAAACTGTTCATTATTGCTTTTAGTGCACAAGTTACCGTTGCGAAATTGATGTTGATCAGTGCTCGATGCATATTCACTTATTCCGTGCCCTCAGACAACGGCCAGTTTCGAGGTATTCGTTCATAACTTGCGCCACGAGTTACGTCAGAGTGCCACGTCGCTTTGTTTCACGGTGTATGGTGAGGGTTACCTGGAAAAATAAGTTAATAAGTAGTATTCACTCGAAAGTTTGCTGACCGATATCTCGAAACTGGTTCTAGCATCGGTGTCTGCACTCATGTCTGGCGAAGTGACTGGATTCGGTTGATTCCAGCGCATTCTTCAAACAAATTGTTTGGGAAGGTATAAATGAATGTTAGTCAATGAAAGAGGCGATCAACGACAATCGTCATCAGCAGGCATCATAAATCACATATAAACGATTAAAAACTTTTTCACGGCCGCAATTAGTGCGTCGCTGAGAAAATAACCTCTCCACTACTACTTCACTGTTTCTTAGGATTCAAGTATTCACAGAAGCATTTAGTATTATCACATATTAAAAGATATCTTTTTTATAGCATTTTACTGAAAAGTTCGAAAAGTGCGTCTGTTACCGCGTTCACAAAGTTTCTGGGTTAGGAAAACGTGATGATAAGTCGTACTTCATGTTACGCTTGTTCATGCCTGAGAAAGGAAGCATCACTAAACATCACGAAATTACCATGCCAGGCTCTCTCTGCGCCATAACTATGTCCAGAGGTATGAGTGCTTAGTTGTGGGGAACGTAAAGTTTAACAGCCAAAAAAGCGCCCTTACTTCGGACTTTCTTGACAGACGTCGAACGCAGTTAGGATGCCTGAAAAGCGCCGAAAGACTGGCCCCCTCTCGGATGGTTGCCAAGATATGGTAATAACCTCGTACGTGCGTTTCTGCCACGCTGACACGCTGCCAAGGCCGAATTTAAGCTCACAGTTGGCGAGATTGAATCACTGTCGAGGTTGAGGCACAACCGTAAGCTTTGTGATCTTCATCACGAGGCCCGCGTTCCGCTATGGGAATTGCTGCGCCCCTTTCCTTGATGCGTGGGAGAACGGAGAGATGACGTCAATTTTGGAACTGAGCGGACCCCTCGTACGTTGTGTCAGTGGGTCTCCGGCGCGATGACAAGTAAATGTGGCCGTGGCCACTTCCCTTCTAAAAAAAAAAAAAAAAAAAAAAAAACGTTGCTCGCATGCGTTTCATGATCGAATGCCCGTCGTGACTTGGTTGTTAAGTTACTGCATTCCTGTAAAAGGCCTTCTTCTAGGATTCTACAGGACAGAACGGACAAATATGCGTCGAGATGGATGTGTTCGGGGGCCAGCTATAGAAAACGACTGTGGTCCATCGAAACACGTTGGGAAGTAGATTTTCCGGACCTTAGGGGCTCAGGCCGAAACGGTTTTGCGTATTGTATCTGTATCTTCTTCGCAATCTTCATACATTACAGTGATTCTCCATAAATAAGTTTTCTCAGAACTCCTCACCGCGTGCTCTCACTACCACGGTTATCAGAACACAGAGCACGACCCTTGAGTTCGCTTCCACATTCAACATTTTTGCAGGACGTTTCCTGACCTCGCAAATCTGACTCTACTTCTTAAAAGAATGATTAACTCTCCCTTAAAACCTAAAAAGAACACGCTGGAGTCCTCAGACACAGTTCATAAAGGCTCAATATGAACGATTCTACCAATAGGGGCGTTCCGGACATGGAACAAAATATTGTGCATATCTCTCTCTCTCTCTCTCTCTCTCTCTCTCTCTCTCTCTCTCTCTCTCTCTCTCTCTCTCTCTCTCTCTCTCTCTCTCTCTATCTCTCTCTCTCTCTCTCTCTCTCTCTCTCTTTCTCTCTATCTATCTATCTCTCTCTCTCTATGACACCTTGATTGCACCGAAAGACGGTAGCCTCGCTCTTCGTTCGTTATCCAGGGCAGTAACAAGAAGATTTCGTGGACAGTTCTGGAATGCTGGATACTACTTAGAAGAGTCGTAACTTGTCGCGTGCAATGTTCTGGGCGGACGGTGTATGATCTCTTTAGCCCCGGCTGGAACTTCCGACTTCGCAACCAATATACTGCGACCAGCAGTTATGATCAGGCATGAAATGGCGATCGGTTGTGTCGTTCCTCTGTAGGCTTTGGTGTGCATAGGCCTAGACAATACAAAGGAAGGCCTGCTTCATAGGAACGCGGAGACTTGCAGTGGTAAACTGGGGCCGAACGAGGGAAGCCTCAGCCTGGAGCCAACGTTTCGACGAAGTGACTTTGTCTTCGTTAGGGGTGAAGACAAAGGCAAGTTTTCTGTCAAAGAAAGATTCACTTGTCGAGACGTTGGCTCCATGCTGAGTTATTTTCTTCACCCACAGTTGATCTGTTCATCCACGGCAAATTAAAAAAAGGCACGGCCTGCAACGAGGCAGTTAACATTCTATTTCTTTTACATTTGTACTCATGTAAATTTCCCTCTCCCCCACTGCTTTATGTTGGTATCTCATATATAATGAAGCGTCTGCATTATTTTTCTTTATTTTTTTGCACCCATGACTAGACTGTATGGCTACGGGTCCAAACAGTGTTGGACACATTCCTACTGTGTTTTCAAGGATTAATAAACAATTTGAATTGAATTGAAACTGAGCGTAATGAGAATGATGACGCGACAACGGGCGACAGCTGCGGTGCACCGACGACTGCGATATGAGGACGACGACTCCAGCGAAGACGTAGCCATGACAAGGAGTACAATTCTTAATATTTCGTTGGGCTTGCACGAGGGCACCCATTACTTGGCATTACAGACAGGAGAGGGGTGGGTGACAAGTGGGCGGGGGGGGGGAGGGAGACGGAGATATCGGGGAGTCAGCCGCATCCCTCTCGCCTGCCTCCAGAGGCCGCACCTGTAGAGTCCGCTCTTTCACAACGGAGAAGAGACACCGCACGCAAGAACAGAGTCTCTGCGTTCGCAACCGAAACCTGGCTTATCAGACTTAGCGGCAGACTATCTCAATCAACGTACCGCGCACCGAGGCGGCTGCGAGAATGAATCAGAACTGCGAGAGAGCGTAACGACGGGAGAACAAGAATCCACAGGCATATAGAAGCGCAAGAGGAGGCGTACGACTACTTTGGCGGAACGGGGGAACGGGCCGCCCCAGACGGGCTGCCGTCGTCGTCAATCCTGGGAGCCGTCAGAGAGCGGCGGGCCGAGCAGATGTTTATTTCCAGGTCGAAGCATCCGCTGCACACGCAAGCCCGGGTTCAAGACGCGAGTGCCTGTATACGCCGAGCCGGCTGGCCGGCCGTTCTTGTTTGCCTGCTTGCGAGATGTACGTACGTGCACCCGCAAGGGGGGGTGGGGGGGGCGCAAGCTGCCCCGTGTTCGTCCCTCTGCGTAAACAAACTTACTCGGCACGGCGTGCCTGCTTTCCGAGACGGCGTGGGACGCGGAGCGAGCCACGGGTCCGCCGTACGGGCAGGGTCAGGCGCTCGCTAGAATGAGAGTCTTGTGTTTGTCGCTATAGGTCGAACTGAATGGCCACATGCTCCACCACCCGACGTATACATGCCTCTGGATACGCTGCGACGCCAGCGCTTGTTTCGCGCGAAGCACCGTATCCGTGTGCCGTATTTACCGGCATACAAGCCGGCGGTTTTTTGGAATACGAAAGGGAACAGGCGAATTGGTTTTAAAAACGCCGCACCGGTTAAATACGCTCAACGTGCGGCGTAAAAGTGTTCCATGAGAGTAAATATTCGGCAGGAGAACTACTGGGCATACACTAACGTATTCACGAATTCGGTGTCCCTATTATATTGCTTAAAGTCGCATCTGTAAGGGACAACGGAGACAGCTACACAGAAAGGAACACTGCGTCGCCTTGTATGTAGTCTTCTCTGCGGTTGACTTGGTTGCTTCCTCCCCGTAAGTCAATATTGTCACGTACTCATGTAGAGCCATGGCGAGTACTTAGAAGGTTAGCACTGCACACAGTTTATGGAGTCGGCCGCGCTGTCTGAAGAACGTTCGCCTCGTTCGTCTCCAGTCTGCGAAACTTTGTCAAGCTTTATTGTGTATGCGTGTCGCCGCGGACGTGCGTGTTGGTTGCGTGTTTATGAGATCACTGCATATTATGTCATACTTATCAAACAGCGCCTGGAGTATCACGCCAGGCAGTCAGCCGTGTTAGCACCTTCAGCTTTTCATTAAAACCCACGTCTCTCTTTCTCTGTGACGTGACAGCATAATTAAAAACGAGCAGCTCTGTCTCCAGGAGGCATCTCACCTCGTGAGTGTCTAGCAGAGGCAAGCGCAGCTGCTTATATACCGCCGCGACGCCGCGAGCGACGGCGCGAGTTGGAGCCCCGTTTCTCCTCTGTCGTGACGTCACGGTGTCACGTGGTATTGAAGGCGACACCGCCGCGCCTGAGGAGCTGGGTTGAGCTCTAGTAATATGCTTCGCATAAAAAAACATACTATTTTATATGTCGGGAGCTTACGCATGTGAAATTTTATGAGCTTTCCTATGTTAACTCGCGGGCGACCTTCTGTGGGAACGATAGGAAAGCTACGGAGGCAAAGCGAACACACCAGCGAGAACGCTTCTGAAAAATAGAGTTCCACATTTTCATCCGCGTTAGTTCAAGCTGGGGTAGAGAATACATAAGCGCCTCATTTACAACCGCTAAGTAAAACAAAACACACCACGGTGTGTTGAAGTTGACCCATTTTACCGCATTTCCCTCCCGCGGTCTTGGCTAACACGAAACCATCGCACGCGGAAGCAGCGTCGATTCTACGTCTGTTCCGAGAAACTCAAAGCGCTGCCAAAACGCTGCCGGACTACTTGGCGCAGTAACACATGTGCAGAAGCTCCGCCCCCATGCCTTTCCATTCATTGCCAGAGGCAGTTGTCCGCTTTGTGCATATAACAAAAAAAAAGAAGAATCATTTATATACGTATATATGACATCCACAATTGCATTGTGTTATACATTCGATGAGGAAGAGAGAAAGGAGGTGTAGACATGCCAGGAGGTTAACGGGAGGTAGCTCTAATTGGCTGCCTTGTACGGGGGAGAGTGTATGTTAGAGAAATAGAGGCGGTTGTTTCCGTTGAACGTCCCCATGCAACGCAGGGGTTATCAGGGTAGGCACAACTGTCGTCGCTGTCGAGGATTTCGGGTACATTTTGAACCATCTAGAGTTCACTAACGTGCACAGTAAAGCTCGCTACACGAGCGTTTTCGTAATCTTTTGCAGTATTAATTCATTTGCATGTCAGCAGACATTCTGTTGAAAGCGACAAAAAAGTTAATAAAGCACAAACTTGTCTCTATAGTGATTTTCATAAGGTTCAAATGAGCCCTGTTTCCACGCCAATTTTTAGAATGGAGCGTTTCCTCATCGAAAGAGCAGAACAGTTAATTTCGCTTACGTTATATCCTTGGCATCATCGCCTGCTAGCTTCAGATATGGCCGTTTATAAAAGTCTGAAACTTAACTCCAGCTCGCGTGCGTAGTTCTCGCATCTCATTAAGAAAGAGAGAAAAAGTCTAGACGTAGTTCATATTTTTTTGTATTGCGCAGTAACGGATGTGAAAGCAGCGCTCCCTTACGCGTAGTGCAGAAACCTTGATTAAGTGCCAAGAAAGCTTGGGCTTCCCCAGTGTAAGGCTGCTGACTTTCACCTGAGGACCGTAAACTCGGCTGCGCGTCTTCAACGCCCAATGCGCGTGCGAGCCCGCCAGGCTTGACATGTTGCGTTCGACTTGGGAAAGAGCCCGTGGCATGTTGCAAGATGCGTTGCCACGGGCGCAGTCATTGGCGCGTCGAACGGCAAGAGGCGCCAGTTGTTTTGATGACAGCGAGCCCTAAACTTCTCTCCTAGGGATCATATGCATTTATCTGTTTGTTTATCTTTGAGTACCCTAAAGATCCGTAGGGACATTAAAGAAGAGCGGAAGCGGGGGTAGCGGATGAAAGATCATCGATGTCACACTTGGTGTCATAGGCGGAGTGCAAATTAGCCAAACGTTTGAGGGTAAGTGGTACTGGTATGAACAAAAAAATACAAGATCCGACACAAACTTTGCCGCAATTCAGGCGTAAATAAGAAGGAGAAAAAGTAACAAGCACTTACAGTAACACAATTTGTTCCTTCGTTTTTTTTTCCTTCGTCCTTCCAGGTCATTTCGTTGTAGCGGCGGTCGAATGTAAACAGAATTCATATTTCAGCATTGGTAAGATATCATATATATCGCTTTACAACCGCCCTAACGATCTTTAAAAGATGGTGCGTGTTAAATGACGCAGTTCGCCGACTAACTGTCGTGCACATTAAGAATTTTGTGATTTTCTGGTCGTACATACTTTATGAAATCGCAAGCACCAAACTAAAAGCTCAGCAATTAGTTGTATACAGGCATGAATGCATGTATGCATGCACGCCCAGACACAGACACGCTCAGACACACAGTCAGACAGACTTCGCTAGTCCTCACACGCATGCTGCAGGCAGTGCAGCTTGTGCAAGTCCCAACATGCCCGCTGAGCATGTTGCGTGCGTGCATGCATGCATGCACGCCCAGACACAGACAGACACGCACAGACAGACAGACAGACAGACAGACAGACAGACAGACAGACAGACAGACAGACAGACAGACAGACAGACAGACAGACAGACAGACAGACAGACGTCCCTAGTCCTTACACGCATGCTGCAGGCAGTGCAGCTTGTGCAAGTCCCAACATGCCCGCTTGTGCACGAGTGTCGACGACACACGCCCCGACCTCTCTCCGCCCTCTTTCTCTCTTTTCTTTTTGCTATTCCTTTACATAGTTTTCAACTGCGCCATTTTCTTTTATTTGTCTTCTGCAACCACGCTTTCCAATCCGTTCCTTCCGCAATGCGTCTTCGAAGCAGACGACGACAGCACCACGCCGTCTCAAGTTTGCGTGCGCCGCATGGCGGCGCGAGCGTCGCGTCGACTCTCGCGCGCTCTCGCGGCGTACGCGCTGCCGCTGTAGCGCCACCTGTTCGCACTCTATTTGTTCTTGATTTCGCTCACCGCCTGCCGTGCTGCGCGCGCGATGCTCGCGATGGCGCTTCCTAATTATGATCTACGCGCCGCCGCAGCGCAACGTGAGATGTCCTCGCGGCGAACGTTCACCCTGCATAAAAACGACACGAGACTCGCAGACGACGGCGGCAGCAACAGCGCGTGGTATGTACGCGTCTGCTGCTGCGTCGCCTCTCGTCTTTCGACGCGCCACTTGCCGAAAAAACGTGCGCGCGCGAGCTCCCTTTAGCGCCGCCGTAGATGGGCTGGGGATCCACGTCGCGCCGCAAGTGCGTAGTTGTTCGCAGCAGCGACGACGTTCGCTAATGGCGGTGCATCCACAAGCGCTTGGGTCATTGTTCTCAGGAGCCGACAGTGAAGAATGGGTTGACTTGCAGTGCAGATCTGTCGGCTTCTGCAATCTACGGTGACTTCAGCATTGCATTGCACATGCAGGAAACTTGTACAGGATAAGTAATCCTGTTGATACGCACCATATGCAACGCGAATAGCGCTATACACATGGAAAATCTGTGACGATCGCGTTTGTAGGTCAATTTCTATTGCCTTTTTTCAGCTGTACAGTGTCAAAGATACCATCTTCAGACGTAACAACGAGTTATTGCAATTTTTCCGCCTGGAAATATAATCTATTGCTTCTTCGGGAAAGTTATACGAGCAGCATTCCGACTGAAAAGTAATGTCACTGAAACATGAGTAATCCAAGTGATACCAACCACATGCAACATAATTTGCGGTATAACCATGGTTGTGAAACATTTAGAATGATCGCGTTTGTAGGTCGATTTCTATTGCCTCTTCTAGCTGTGCATTGCTGAAGATATCGCCTCCACATGTACCATTGAGTTTTCCGTTACGATTTCCTGCACGCATAAGCGATGTAGAGACATCAATTTCGACACGAGGAAGTGCAGGCAATCACACCAGTCACGGTGTCAAAATTCAAGGCACACATATCAAAGCCTCCTCATCTCACTTCGTAATTGACGATTACGAGTGCTCATGTACAGGAGAAGGTCCCGTAGTCCGAACAATCACGGGGCCTTCTGACTGAAGAAGTCGTGACACCCAAGTCATAAGCGGGAGCTTAACGTAATCCTTAAAAACAAAAGCGTACAATCATTGCATTCAGTCCATACTAACCTATAGGACGGATACTTGGGTAGCAGACAAGCTTGAAAAAAAAAAAGGCATAATGTTAAGAAACAAGAAGACAGCGGTGCAGATTAGTGAGCAAACGGAGGTAGTCGATATTGTAGTTGATATTAAGAGGAACACATGGATTAAGGCAGGTGATATAGTGTTTCTGAAGCAGGAAAACGGTGGTCTATTAGAGCTGCAGAACGTGTACCTTGAGAAGGGGGAGCGAGGCCGAGGACGGTCGTGATAAGGCTGTGATAAGATTGTGACGGCTGTGATAAGGTTGTCCGATGCAATCAGGAAATTCTCAGGCATACGGTGCAGTCAGCCGACGCAAGACCGGTGTCGTTGGAGGTCGCTGGGAGATGCGCTAGTTCCCGCAGTGGACATAAATGGGGGTGATGATGACGATGACGATGACGACGATGACTGAAGAAACGAACGGACAGGTAGCGAATCCGCGCTGACACGCAACGAAGCGTTCGTCAACCAATCAAAGGCGCATGCGGGATACTTCGTCTTGAAGAAGTGAAATAACCATAGTGGTTTACTGCATGCGTCAGCTTTCCTGACTGCAGGGTCTCAAGGTCTTTTTCTACCGAGTCAGCGACTTGTCGTACGATCGGCTTTTGCTGCGAGAAACGCTGTACTCATTGAAATATAAATTTAAAAAAAAGATTTGACACGGACGGTAATCTACAGATTTGTCGCAACCACAGAAGTTGCGCGTCAGTGTCAGCTGTTTCGATAAGCAGTGAATAAGCGTTCCTGCGTATGACTCTGGACAACAAATCACAATTACTTCTCGACGGGAGTTCGTGCTCAGCTCCTAAACAGTAGGGGTGCTGTTCAGCGCCGCCCCCCCCCCCCAAAAAAAAGGAAAAAGAAAAAAGAAAGAAAGAAAAGGGAAGGCGAGAAAGCTGTCGGAAAAAAATTTAAAGAACTTGACAAAATTACTCCATTCAAACTTAACCAAAGCAAACCTCAACCTACAGCGGCTGCGAAACGTACAACGGACCCCAACAAGTGGTGAGCGGCGCATCTTTCGGTGGAACGAAGCAGCAGGTGGCGTGCAGCTCTCACTGCACAGAACTGTCTCGAGGCCGGAGGGTACGGCTGTCGGCCGCTGCCTGCGCTCCTTGCAGGCGGCATGCCGTCGGTGACCGTGTTCGGTTACGTCGTGTTGTGGCAGCAGCACCAGCTTACAGTGGGGGCGTTGAACCCTGAGCGTCTTTGCCGAACCGCGCGAGCCGCTGCTGCTACGCACGTGGTGCGCTTGGGTGCTTCGGATATCGTCGCCCCCTTTCGCCAACCAGCGCTTTATCCGAATCGAGGCATTATGGGGGTGCCGCCAGAAAAACACACACACACACACACACACACACACACCTTCAATTTTTATCTGCTCGGTAGGATGTAGATACGTTTTTGGTGATAGTGAGCAAAACGCAGCATGCATGAATCCGCGTCATGAATGTTTTTTTTCTTTTTTTACTGTGATAGCAATTACATGGACACTTCAAGAAAATTTTCTAAGTTGTCAGCGTCGGCTTCGCCGTGAGGCTCCGCATACATTAAAAAAGATTACTTCGCCTAATTATGACCCTCTGAGGTGCTGTAAAACGATAGTCGTGGTTACTGTAATAAACAGTTAGTATAGACGAAAGAGGGAAGCTTCGGCCTCGAACTGACGTTTCGACAAGAGCGCTTACCTTCTTGAGGGGACGTACGACAAGGCGTCAACGCAAGAAAGCTTTCGCGTAGCTTTTGTGCTGTGAACTTGATTTCCCCATGTTCTCGTTATAACAAAATAAAACTAAGCTATTACCGTTAGCCTATTTTTTTAACGCCCCCTCGTTGTCCACAGCCCCAAATACAAGCACTGCAGACGACAGTTAAAATTGCCAATAGGCTCCGTCGGTGTCCCTATATTCCAGTTAAGACGATCCGCAATTTTCACCGCTATACTTAACAGGCCACTTAAAGTCACCCACAGACTTCGAAGCTATACCCGGAAAGACAAGTTAAAGTTGCCATATGTTTCACCAACTCTTAGCCGAGCAAGCGTCGAATTTTTGCTACATAATGTACGTGTGTAGGCTTTTGTAGGCTGACTCCTGTAGAACACCTGTTTGAGTTTGATGAATTGTGCAAACTATGGTGCAGTGAGCTTTCGCAAGCCCGACCATTCCTGCTCGGATGGACAACCGTACTGCCGCACGCAGTAAGAGCTACAACGCGCTACTTAACTACAACGTGAGAGCGCGTGGCAAAGCGCTACCGCTTTGCCACGCGCTCTCAAGTTGTGGCTCACACTGAACGCAACAGCACTGCCGAGACACGCCTCACTGAACACAACGTGCAAGGCTGTGTGTAACTCCGATTGCGTCATGAGCGGCGTGACAACAGCGCCATCTGTCCACTCGATACATGCACGCTCGAGTAATGGCTTCATTCTTCTAAACAACGATAGCAAAGTAAGGTATACGTGGGTAGTATTGTTGCAAACGTAAAGCGATAATACTTTAACATGTTTTCGTTACATCGGCTTCAGCAAGCGACCACCTTTTAGCTTTTCAAATGCGTTTCACGTCAACGTAACAACCATTTGTAGATTTTGACGCCGTTCTGACAGACTAGCCAGAAAAAGTCCTGTGTTGACTGATCAGTTAGAAATGCTCAGAAATTTTGCCACCTTCATTACAGACCAATCAAGGCAACCAATCTACCTCGCCGCTGTCCTGATGACCACTTGAACCTGTCCGCGTACTTCGCCAGTCTCGTTATAGACCAGCTAAGATTGTCCACATGCTTTTCTGTCCTCCTGATAGGCCAGTGAAAGTAGTCAGGAGGCTTGGCCACTGTGATTGGACCATTTAAAATCGCATACGAGCGACGTCGCCCTACGTAACCTGTTCTTATAGGCCACTACAAATGATCCACAGATTTCGCCAGCATTGCAAACCAGCTAAAGTCTCCCATTTACTTCTTCATTTTTCTGACAGACCGGCTAAAGCTGTAAGTGTCCTTCGCCAGTCTCCTTTAGACCTATCAACATGGACAACGTGCTTCTGCACTCGCTTCATTTATCCACTGTCACGATGGGGGTGGTGCGGGACGCTTGTTCAGCTCTGGTCATAGGCCAGTCAAAATCGCCCACATAGTGCACTACGGACCTGTTAAAACTGCTCATAGATCAAGACAGTCATTCCAGTTTGTTGGTCTGACATACTAATAAGTTCGTGCAGTGTGTCGTCGCATTGCATCTCCGTCCTTGTCCTATAATGCTGCTCAGCTTCCCAGCATGCCCATAAGCTTCGCCACTGTTCTGACAGACCAGTTGAAATTGCCCACCTACTTCGCCAGTCTCCTTATATACTGCCTGTATAAAACTTTATATATGATTTTTGTATATGTATATGCTTTTGAGCTCTCCTGGTTTCTGCAATGTCGTGATAGACCATTTAATATCGTCCATGTGGTGTGTCACCCGCAGTCAGCTAAGCTCAGAGGTTAGTCGCAATCATTTGCAGTTGTCGCCAGCTTTATAAACCAGTCAGAACCTCCCACAGACATCGCCACTGTCCCGATAGACCAGCCGAAGTTCAACATATACTTCGCGAGCCTCACTGTAGACCCGCTATCGTTCACATCTCCGCTATCTGGGTTTCTCCATCGGTGTGATATACCACTCGATATCGCCCATGCAATGGACCACCCTCGTCAGCTACGCTAGCGCGTCAGCACTCGAAATCGTCCGCAGACTCCCTCCGCTCTCCCGATAAACACGTCCGCACGCCAAGGACAATCGTGGTACTGCAACGTCCTGTGCAATGCCGGGCAACTTCTTGTCCACATCTTTCTCCCTCTCTCGGTTTCTCCAACGCTGCGATAGACCACTCGACATCGTCCATGCACTGGACTACCCTCGTCAGCTGCGCTGGTACGCAAGCACACAAAATCATCCGCAGACTCCCTCCGCTCTCCCGATAAAGACGTCTGCACACCAAGGACAATCGCCGTACTACAACGTCTTGTGCAATGCCGGGCAACTTCCTCGGTCGGGTGTCGCGCGTGCGGGCTCCCTCACCTCCTCCTCCTCCTCCTTCTCGCCGGTTGTTTCGGACGCTCGCGCAGTGGGCCGACTCCCTATTTTGAGCGGGCCGTCGTAAGGGAGCGTACGATAAAAATACGAGTCCCTCTGACACTGACACGATTCTTCGAGATGCACGGCGCGTTGGCCTTCCTTCCGGTGGTACACACGCGGCGGCGGCGGCGGCGGCTACACAAAAGAGCCACAGGCCGAGAGCAACAGCAGCAATAGCTCGAAGCAGGAACCGCGAAGCCACGCTTGGTTGGGGTGGCCCGGAAGGGACCGGGAGGGGGGCCCCCTCACTCGTGAGCGCTCGATCGCCCCTCCGACACCAGCTCAGCAGGAACCGGAGGATCGCACGCGAGCGTTCCTAATCTCTGCGCGGCATCCGACTCGGCGTGGCCTCAAGGTGAGGGCCTTGAAACGCGCGCGCGCGCGCCCGCCTGGAGTCTCAGCAACTCCCCCCCCCCCTTCCCCTCTCACCCCCCCCCCCTCCAAACACACACACCTCATTATATACCTTCCATTCCCTCGTCACTTGCACACTTCCCTCGCTACAAACACCGGCCTGCAGCGGTTGCTTTTCGTGGACCGTACAGGCTAGTGCACCCCCCTCTACGACGTCCGCGGGATCAGCTGGCCTGGGAGTGGAAGCGGTCGCAGCGAGTAAATCAAGAACTGCAGTTGGGCCACAGAGTTACACTGCTAAACTGCTCTAATTTTGTTTTTATTTTCTCTGTTACTGTACTGACGAAAGTAGTCACTTCACCTGCCAAAGCCAAAGGCTAGTCAAATAAGACAACAAACAAACAAACAAGCAAACAAAACCTGATAATAATACCTGTCGCGCCACACAACATTGAAGTGACAGGTGAAATCGCTCATTAACTGGCTTCTAGCATAGGATAGTCACAAGTGTACGTTCTTGAGTCACAATTAAGCCACTGTTGCAAACGACGGTGAACCCGCAAACGAAACAGTGCATTAGCTTACTTTCGAACTTGCTCGCATTTTAAGATGTGCTGCTAATACAAGCGAGAGATAATGCATACGGAACACAAGAGGGGGGCGGGGGGGGGGTGAGGGTTAGTAGGTTGTCAGGTTGGATGAAGCGTGTTCTGCTCTGTACTATTCGTTTTTTTTTTTCTGAAAAAAAAACGACATAGAATTCCGTGGATATGTAGGAAATGAAAGGTAAACATTCGGCAGAAATCTGCTTGGTAGGGGAAAACCGAATTAAAGAGCACAAAAAGACCCCAGCCAAAATTTATTTGATTAAAAGAAAAATGCCGCCGTTGTCTTGGAGAGAGAAAACCACTAGTGACGGCTGGTTTCGGAATCCTGGCCCATCCAAAAGTTGTCGTGTCACGTCAATTGTTCGTCAGGAACAATTCCCGCTGCTTTTCGAAAAGGTTGCGATAAATGTCCGCATGCCTGTCACAGCGCTAAAGATTAAAAAAAAAACGAAGAAAAGAAAATGCATATATGTCCTGCTACGCTTCACGGCATCTCATACATGAAGGAGGAGCCGATCTGGCTCCGAAACGCCGAGTTCTTACAATTAAAATAAATTTTTGTTAAAGTTTCCTTTGCCCTTTATTTATGTAACAAATGGCTCAGATTCAGAAGTCGCTGCTGGTCGATGGTGTGATTTAGACACAAAACAATCAAGCTCTTCCGCTGCGACCACAACACAGTCAGGCTGTCCCACCTAGTCGGGCTTACAAGAGGCGTGTCGTGCCCTTCTTATCGACAAGCTGCAGAGCGTGACGTCATGAAGATATGATGGTGCTGCTATAGCATGCAGTGCAGGTAAAAAAAAACAGGAAAAAAGAAGCACTTACATTTCTACCGACGAATTTTTTTTCCCCAAAAAGCAAGGTTCACACCTTCGGCCACGTTTTTAACGAGTTGCTTGACAAAGCGGCCAACAACGAAGAAAAACCAAAACGTCTCGACTGACCCTTTTGCTATAGCATTGTGCCCCTTCCCTCCCTTCTTTAGAACTTGGAGATTATCCATAAGTGACCGCCTGCGCTGTCTGACACCCGAGTCACACATGCACTAACAATGTTCACACGGAAGCCGAAACGTCTATAGCTCCTTCGACAAACACCATTTTGGTCGGCGTTCTGTTAACTGCCTTTCTAATACGAATCCACGTCCTGACCAGACAACAAGGTGTCGTCCAATGATTGGTTTCACGAACAATGTTCACAGAGCACTATCGTGTATGACCTTGCCGAAGCCGTCTAACGTCCAATAATAGCCACAGCCCTGCATTCAGACGTGATGACATTCATTGAGTAGCTTCCCAGGACAAGTGAACAATTTCGTTCGGCCTGGAGGAGTGAGGGGGGGGGGGGGGGTAGGGGCTTTCATTTTCGTGTGCGGGCTCGACAAGTTTAAAGTGACAAGCGACAGCTCTCGGTGACCAATGGTAGCGCCGGAGCGGACGGTCATTAGACAATCGGAGCCGGCTAAAAGTGGATCCCCAAAAGTGAGGGCTGCAGGCGTAGAAGGAAGGATCCTCGGTTCCATGCCAACGTTTGCCAACGTTTCGACAGGGGCGCTTGTCTTCGGCTCGCGGAAGACAAGTCCCGCTGTCGAACCGTTGGCACCGGGGGAGGCCCTGTTCGCCCCCAGTCCCTTTACAAGTCGCCGTATTTCCCTTTTCGTTTTCGTCTGCCTTGAAACGCGATCGTTTCGAAATACGAAACTTGGTTACATCGCGCGATTGCTGCAAAAAGCACGGCATTTCACGCGAATTCCGGCACCTCGCGAATCTAAGCGCTCTCCCGTCTTTCTGACGTTCATAATTGAGACGAAACGAACATACCGCTGAACCTAGGCGCGCCTCGATTGTGTGTGAGTGGTTTTAAAGGGGAGAAGGAAGAGATAAGTACAGCGCCGTTACTGCCTCTCGTGCGAGGGCACCTCCACGGCGCTGTACGGGTGAGGGGAAAGGGATAAAGAGGGTAGCGAAGAAAGCAGGGTATAGAAGTGAGAGATAGCCCAGCGGTAAGGTACGTCAGGAAGGCGCGGCAGCTACTTGGCACCGCCTATCGTAATCATTGGGGTAGCAGCGTCATTAGAACAAAATTTGATACTTTCGATTTGAAAAAAAAAAAAGAACCTGCATGCAAGGAAGCCAGACCTGCGATCAAATACACAAAGCCTTTAAACCATAAAGGTATAGCTGTTCTAACTGTTTAGTACCTTCGATATTATTATGTTCTCTATTACAATTGCTCGGCACCTGTTCTAACAACGGCAACGTACGAAGTGCTTTCGGATACGAGCCGTTAACGGTGAACACAATCCTGGTTCTTCTCGAGTGCGATAAATTGGCACCGCTTGCGCACCAACTATGAGAAACCTAAAATGAGTCACCTTCAAGCATTTTTTTTTTTTGCCATCCTCTAACTTGATAGCGCAAAAATTATGAAAAAACAAAAAAGACGGAGTGCCTAAGTTTGTATCACCACGTTGATTTATGGCTTCTACCGATGTGTAGTGGTATACTGTTGACATTTCACAAATTTGGGCTATAGAGGAGCACTTGCTGTTCCAGCCTGTTCTGGCACTGTTTTTACTACCTTTAAGCATGGCTCCCGCAGGCGAGGCTACGTCACAAATGAATTGAAATTTAAAACACGGAACGAAAAGAATATAGACGACACGCACACAGGATGTGGATGTTGACGCAGAGCAGCATTGTCAGACACCGTCTGGCAAGCTTTCACCCCACGTTCGGAAAACGCATTGTCTATAGCTTAAACGGAGAAGGTGCACTTAAGTTGCCGGCAGCAGACGCATGGGTTGCAAACAAAGAAAAAAAATTACGGCAGAGCTCATCTCACGATGACTTTCGACTGTAGTGCGATTAACGTTAGAGTAATGTAGCGACAGACCGCGTTCCTGACATCACGTTTGTTTAACACGTCTAGTGGTACCTCTGATACTTTCGTTGCTTCGGCTGTGTGCCACATACTCCGACATCATCCCAGTTTATGACATTCGCTTGCCAAGATCGCCCATGATCATGGCTGCATGACAACGACTGTATTGGCCTCGAGCTCCACCACTGGAAAAGCTGGCGCCACCGTCGGCGTGACGTGCTAGGAGGGATCACGTGGACATAGCGGCCGCGTCGGCTGCTTCGGGCGCGCCGAAGCGAGCTGAAAACGAGCTTAAATTCCCTCGTACGCTGCGGTTTTCATTTAGTGGCGAAATTTTCACGCTTCGAGTGTCTCCTTTACAACGCTTGAAAGCACTACAATAGGTAGTGGCTGCCTTTGAAGGCGCGCGACATGGTAGGCTACTGCTCGGTGCCGCAGGGCCGGACGCACGTAACGGAGGCTGGTGTCAGCCTTATTCGCACGTAGCCGCAGGACAAGAAGCTGTGTGAAGCTTGGCTCTCGAAACATAAAACCGGCAAACAGTCATCGGCTACAACTCGAGTATGCAGCAAGCACAGACGCAAGGAAAATTTCTGCTACGGCGCCCGGTCTGCGATGTTCTGGAAACGCGCACTGAGACGCTCGCCCCGAGTCCGCTGCCCGACTAATGTCATGACGGTTTAGTCTATGAACTTGTCGATACTATAGGTACTGGCAAGTTTAGTGGAGTGGAAAGGCAGCGGTAAGAAGCACATTTAAAGAAAGCATGGCATATGGTCATGTTTGTGTTATGAATTAATGCACTGGATTACAAAAAAGGAGCAGCGGGAAATTGCACGCTGAGAACGCCGATAAACATACAGTGCGACGCAACTCGAGAAATAGTATTGAAAGGTTAAAGAATTTAGAAGAAAAAAAGATTGAATCGTCGCGACGGCACATCACAGTCCCGTAGGCGTCGAAGTCTCTACAATGAAATTATTTTTGAACAGCTCTGATAGCGCCCACGCAACAATGGTTGCTTGTATACTGTCAAATGCTCATATTCTGCGGCCTTAAGCTCACGGCACGGTGCGAAAACGCGCGCGCAGAAAGCGAAACAGTGCGCGGACAAGCATGCAGACGCGCAATCGGTCGCTGCGAATCTGCGCGATCGCTGCATTGAGGCTTCATTCTATTACGCTCCATTTAGTTATACAAACACTATAAGAACATATTTCACATAGTTTGCTCTCAGCGTTTACCTACCTTTCACGCAAGAAGCCGGTTCGGGAGACTCCATTGCGGCGACCGCGCGCAGTGGCGTTCACTGTGCGTATTCGGTAAAGAGATAGCGGCTGTAAACGATTGTGTGCTTTCAGTTTGCCCAAGATTATTATTTAGACAGTAAGAAACTTCTCTCGTTTCGAAATACTTTCAGAAATGTCCGGGAGAGCTCGCGCGTGGTGTTTTCAGTGAGCGCTGACAGCAAAACCTATGAGGAGCCCGCCACGTGATCCCTCATACTACGCCAGCGAGGCGCTTCCGATAGAGGGCGACTCCGTAACTCCTCGCCGCCAATACCCGCCGTGGTTACTTGGTGGCTATGGTGTTGGGCTGCTGAGCACCAGGTCGCGGGATGAAATCCCGGCCACGGCGGCCGCATTTCGATGGGGGCGAAATGCGAAAACACCCGTGTGCTTAGATTTAAGAGAATGTTAAAGAACCTCAGGTGGTCCAAATTTCCGGAGTCCCCCATTACGGCGTGCCTCATAATCAGAAAGTGGTTAGATTATGGGTCGAAACCCCATAATTTTTACCGACTGTATGACGCCGAGGCAGTGACGACGATGGAAAAACGAAGAAGGAATGATGTCGATGGTACGAGAGAAACGGTTTAACTACAACGGTATCAGGGCAATGTTACGTATACTTAGTTAACCTTTTCTCGGGGACTACACTTCACCCGCTAACAACTTAAGTTATCGGTCAGCGCAAGACGCGCCTACGTGGTTGCAACTTACTGCAATGTTATCGATGCTTCTATCCGTTATCTGTTGTCACCGAACTTTGTGTTAACTGATTGTATGCGCCACGCGAATTGTTTAGAACTTTCTGGAAGACAACGGGCACCAGCGATTATACTGGAAACCTTCGGTGACTCATAAAAATTCGCAGTTCCGTCGGAAAGGCGAATCACCGATTGCGATAGCGAATTTGCAGAAAGCTGTACGAAGTAAGGATAGTAGGTTTATCGGTTGGCCGTATAACCTTGTAAACATTCGCTTACTGACTAAATTAACAATGATAGAATGCGTAAGCTTGACTCAACGAGAACGTAGAAAGAAAGAGACAGATGGAGACAGCGCCGTCTTTGTGTGTCTGCTTCTTTCTACGTCCTTGTTCAGTCGCGCTTACACATTCTATCATGGATTCAAGCCAATTAGCCCGTCAACGTGTTTTAACTAAATTGACCAGCATGGTGTCACGCGCACACAGGCAAACATGAACGCAGATCGCTCGACGACAGCGGAAACTGTCCGTGAAAACGCTGGAGTTGGGAATCGCGCCAGCAGCCGCGAACCAATTGACCTCCGAGCATATGCCGCTTCAACGCGTACGAAACGCCGAAAGCACAGCGCATACGAAGCTACCGGCACTACGCGCACTAACGGAAAGGCCTGACGGAAAGGCCTAACGGAAAGGCCTAACGGAAAGGCCTAACGGAAAGGCCTAACGGAAAGAACAGACGGACACAGCGAGTGTACAGCTTGGAGGACATAACTGCCGTAACAGGGGCAGAGGTAAATAGATATCTAGAAGATGTAGAGATAAATAGAAAGCTGGAAGAATGAAGGTAAGTAAACTGTGGCGTCTAACGTCGAGAAACTGAGCAGTGGGTTATGAGGGGCGCGATATAATGGAGGGCTACGAATAAATCTTTCAGCGCCATAGGGTTCTCTATAGCGTGCGCACAAAGCACTGTACGCGAGCGATCGTTCGTTCGTTCGTTCCTTCGGACGGACGGCAAGGCAAGGCAAGGCAGGCAGGCAGGCGAGGCTGCAGGTACACACAGGGCGAAGACAGATCAGTGAACGTGCTTCGTTCCTTTCTCTGCCTTCCTCCACTCGCGCTCTCTGCATGTCGCACCAACTAAGCCAAAAGAAGCGCGTTCAGAGAGACGAGGGTGCACATTCAGAAGCCCGAATGCTGTGGACAGACGCGCGCTCGCGCCCACTTTGCCCGAGATGTTTCAGCGATTTGCGCAAGGCCGCACCGTGCCAAGTTTCCGTATTTCCGGCGGCCCTGTTTAAGCTGGATGCTTTTCGCATTGCCGACCTTGGTGGAGGAGCGTCCGGCCTCTTTAAGCACGGCTGCGCTGCGTGCTTCCCGTGAGCTATAGCGCGCGGGAAGCTCCGGAGCCACACAGGGGCTTTATAGCCGATCTGTTCCGAGAGCTCGGACCCTTATGTGCCCTGCGGGATCTGTGCCAAAAATCGGCGAACTTGGCGAAGTTTAGTCTCGCAAGTGTTCTGCGCAAGAACTGACTCACTCGTATGGGAGAACGAAAAAATAAGGAAGAGAGAACGAAAAGCGGGCGCGGCCTGCCTTGAATCTTTCACGCACGCAGCGCCGTGTGAAGGCAGGAGAATTCCTGTTGCCCTGGTCGTCATTTTACCGGCGGTTTCTTTCAAAGCGCGACATGCGTACGTGCGGGCGACACGTTAGAGAGTTTTAGTGTAGGGGACGGAAGCGGCTTGCGTACGCAAGAACTAGGGGTGACCGTACTGCGCATGCGTAGACCCAGACGTAGGTATCTGCGCATGCGCAGTACCGTGGCCCCTAGTTCTTGCGTACGCAAGCCGCTTGCGCCCCTAAACTAAAACTCTCTAATGTGAGTTTCGCCTGCGTGAGTGATGGGGCTTGTCGACGAGCGTGCGTAAGCCTGGCTGCACAAAATTGGGAAAATTTCCCGCGCCAGAGCTTATAGTTACGGTGGCGCCGTTGCGCCTCTTATCGGAGACAAACTATTCGGAAAAGAGCCTGATTCGTTGACACGCGCTTTGAAGTAACAGTACTCCAAGATATTGGGTAAGGTCATAAGTTAGGCTAGTTGGTTTCCGTTGAAATACATGCGCAAAAAGAAAAAAAAAGTCTGACACAGACTAAAGACGTGAAGGACAAACGCTATAGACTTTCAACTCATAGGCTTAGAAGGGAAAGGAACATCCTACGAATATATCGAGCACGTCAAACAAGAACGACGAGGCAAACGGAGATAACCGTATCTCCCTTTCCGTTAGCGATATTCAGGCCACACTTATACGCACTTATCTGCGGCTTGGTGGATAGTGAACGCTTCGAAATCGCTCGTTCAGATTCAAGCGCATGTTTTTGTACACACGCGTCAGTCTACAAGCTGTGTTCACGACACAAAAGCTGTCAGTTCGGGAGTGCGCCCCCATCTTCGGCGATGATCGGCTAAGTACACACTCGCCATTGGCGCCTTTACATGCAGGTGCGCAATGATCGCTATGCCTAACAGTGAGACAGCGCGCCCCGTCTGTCCGATATAAGCATTTCCACGCGGCAGAGGTTTCTTGTATACCACGCCCGTCGCACAGGCGACGAACTTTCTAGCGTGCCTCATCTCGCATGCCGCTTTCTCTTTCCCCGTTGTTTACTTTTGGGCACGTTTCGGCAAGCTTACCTAGAGCATAAAACACGACGGGGGTACCGCACTTTTCGGCTACCTTCTTTAGGCGGTGGGACAGACGATGTACAGGCGCCGACAAAAGTGGTATACTCCACGCAGCGGGAGCCGGAGCAACTGCAAACTGCATCGCAACGCCATCTACAGGCAGCATCTGGGATAATGTCTGCCGATAATAAAGGACACCCATTGGCTGTCTCAATCCCAGATGCCGCCTGTAGATGGCGTCGCGATGCAGTGTACCGCTGCTCCGGCTCCCGCTGCGTCGACTGCGTCGACTTTTGTCGGCGCCTGTACGTACGTCTGCGTAAGCGTGGCCTCAACAAATGCGGCTTTCGTCTCGGTGACAGGGTTTGCCGCCGAGAGTGCCTTCAGCCTGGCTACACAAAATTGGGAAAAGTCTGGCCTCAGAGCTCACACTTACGATAGTGCCATAAGAGTAAGCCACGTGGACGGGTCGAACGTAAGGTGCAGACGAAGCACTGACCAGAACCATAAAGCAAGTGGCTGAACGAGAGCCGATCCACTATACAGGTGGACTGTACAAGTATAATTAAGCCTCGCCGTTCATCGGCGTACGATACTCTCAAGATTCTACTGGGTGCCAATTTTCTTGCGTGGGCGAGAAACACACATGCCCATATGCGTGGGCATGTGTTTGGGTAACCTTTCTCCGTCATCGCCCACCTACTATTCCCCCTGTGTAAGGTAGCCAACCGGACGGATATCCAGTTAACCTCGTTACCTTATGTGTAGTGTAACGCAAACGGAACGCAGAAGGCGGCGGAAAGACGAGGACGCATTACCTTCCCTCCTTACCTTCCACTCTGCAAGGTAAGAATGCAAGGCGAGGAAACAAGACTTTCTTACCTTGCGCTCTGCACGTTCTTTCTGCAGCTTACGTCAGCCTAAAGGCTGTGTCTGTCCTTTGTACCGTCCTCGCTATGTTTCTTTAGCAACATAAGATGTACCGATCAGCCCGAGTCCGTTCTCTTCTACCGAAAGTAAAAAGCACTGGAAACAGGCACCATAGTATACACATTCCGCTTGCAAGAGGGACTCGAGTTGTTAGACGCCTGGTGACACGTGTCACCTTTCGGTCCTGGAATGTGTCGGTTAGCGGTCAAACTCTTGGGAGACTAATGGCTGTCTGAATATATTACAGAAATTTCGAGTCCAACTCGAAGCTACGCAAACTTTCATCATTATCAGAACGGACAGGCTTTATCCACGACGTGACGAACTTGGTGAGAAGCCAAAAATTTTCTAGGCTCCGACCTGAAAAGCATGCGTCTCCAACGCTGCCGTGCCAGGCTCTCGGGAGAGCTCGTTGAGTTGCCTTTTCGGCGACTTCCTCTGAGACTCTCTTGGCGCCCTCTTGCAACCAAAAAAAAAAAAGAAAGAAGAAGGAGAAGAAGAGAGAACTGAAATTCTGAAGCGGGCCAGCCTACAAACCGCACTGGCGATCATGCCTTTCTTTGCTCACAGAAAAAGTGAGACCGGAAAGGAACTAAATCTCTCGCCGTCTCTGTCTCTGTATCCTCCGAAGATTTGCACGAACGTCGATTTTCTGTTTACCTAGGGTACCGTGTAAACTCGCGGCTCGAGATGGTTTCCTCGAGCGCTCGGTCGTTTCTTCACTTTGTTGTTTTTCGGTCGCCGCGCGCTACAGTGCTATGCACTCGGGTTCGTCCCGGTTCGTCCGTCGTAAAACGAATGCCGTTTATTTAACGCAGAGTTGAAAAGGGGTGCAAGGGACCGGGAGAAAAACCAACGACCGTTTCAAAATTAGCGTCCGCAACTTCCCACGTGATAGCTTCGTCTGCTCGCGCAAAGTCTCGCTTCTCTTCTCGCTGTATACACTCCCCATGCGCGTAAACGCATCAAATCACCCAGAGGTCGCTCACATCGATTTCTTCAGGAGCTTTTCTTGCATTTCCTTCTCTCTCTCTCTCTCTCTCTGGTCTACTTCTAGCTCGTTAACGACCCGCAACTCACTCTTTCACTCGGAAGTTGCAAAGCTTGCGACGGGAACTTTCTCACTACGAACAAATATCACGTGGCCGTGAGCAGTGACGTCACGAAATTCGACCACGTCACCTCAAGGCTGCGGGCTGGGCGTGGTTACTCTGACCATTGGTGAAACGTCGCCATCGTTCTGCTAGAACCTCTCAAAGCCACACGCAGAACATCCTGTGAGGACGTTCACGCTTACATCGTATGCTTAGGGTTCTTTGACTGTTTGTGAATGGCCAGAATGATGTGCCTTCGGCAGCCGCATAACTTCAGTCGCATTCTTTAGAGAGTGATTGTCGAGAGACGGAATAGGGAGGGACCGATTTGATGGCCGGGTATAGTCGACTCCGAATACAACGAACACGGATTAAATTAATTATCCTCTACATCGGACACATGAACCTTACGGATCTATACTCACGTAAAATAACTCGCTCATAACGAACAGGACACTGATGTATCGAACTAGAAGCGGATGCACCCAGTGCAACAGAAGCTATTTCAATGAAGATATTCAATTACGGTGGAATATACGGGATTAATACTATTAATGTACCCTGCCTGCCCCGCAAAAAGACGACTTCGTCTTTATAGCTCAGCGAGGGCGCTTAGTGCGAGCGAAATTTCAGTTCAACGAACAAAAATGAGGACACAAACAAACAAACAAGCAAGCAAGCAAGCAAGCAAGCAAACAACCAACCTCTCCCTCTCTCTCTGTCTCCTACACTCACACACAAACTGCGGTGACGTCATTAATTCTACATCAGCAAGGCTTCCAGTTTACCTGACTTCCGAATAGGGCTACCCGCATTGATAAAAATCAGCTCGTTTTTTTTCGACCATTTATCTGCATAAAATCGTCCCCATAGTGATTGAAGTGTAAACAAAACCAGCCTATGACGCCATATTCGAAAACCTCTCATTTTTTTCCTTTTAATTGCCATATTTGACGCCACTAGAAGATGTCACTATTCGAACACCGTCTAGTTTTCAGTTCCAGTTCAGTTCCAGCGAGGCCCGTAGGGAAGGCCTACCTTGCCATCGCACTGGGATTCAAAGCGGATGGAAGTATTAACCGACCAGCAGTTGAGATATGTTTACAGTGTTGGTGGAAAAAAAAATCAGGGAAGAGATTGATAAGGCCGGATCCGTTAAAGGCATATGTAACTGTACAAGGTGGATATATAGGTTTTAAGAATAAAGAAAAGATTAGGGAGATATAGGCAAAATGTTACTGATAAGCAGGTATAGCTTAACCGATTTGCTCAAGCAGGCTGGGTGACTATCTGTCCCCATCCCGGTCAGAAGGGGATGTCAATAACATCATTATTGTTCAGCTTCCATGGCAAGGATGGGTAGTCAGTGCATTTGTTTAATCTTCGTGATTGTGGCTTTGTTGACTGCGCTTTATCTTTATAAATTCCCAATTCATATTCATTGCAAACTGTTGCATATTTAACGCAATATAATATTGTGGAAAAATGACTTTCAAATCCCCGAAGCCGTCCGAAGCCGGAAGGACACTGTTTAGGAAAATCCACGTTCTGACAGCGGGCATTCGACTTGCTGCAAGTGGAGCCACTTTCTACTAAGTAACTCAGTGGAAGAGTGCGAATATTGGCCAAACCATAAAGGCGAACGTCAAGATATTGAAAGGAGTCCTAAATGGTTCCTATTAGTACGTAAGCATTCTTTGGCGAGCACCCCAGCAAAATTTGTCCATCCCGTGACGCCTTTGTACCTCCAAAATAAATGCATAATTGGTCAAGTTAACACGTTTGATTGTTATAATAGCGTAACAGTAAATGATCGGAGGCGACGGGTAGACACGCATAAATTAGCTAAATAAGCAAGCAAAACCGAATTAATAGCCGCGCCAAAGAATGCTTATGCATTAGTAGACAGAATTTCTGTAGCATTCTGTTCCTTGTACATTGTTTTACTGTTTTGAGGGTTGCTGTCAGGTTGCTGCTGTCGAGCAAGGCTAGTTTTTGAAACTAAGTGGACCTTGTCGCTAACTCGATACCAAGACAAATGAGCCTAATCGAGGGCTGGGCAAAGATACTTTGCAATTGTATCACGCTACGATACAAGATACTAGGGCAACAAGTATTTTAGATGAAGAAACAGGATACTACCGCAATTATTGTATCCGATACTATACGTTTCATTTATATGTTAAGATACTTGGATACGTTCGCAAATTTCTTATCATAGATCTAATATAATGTAGCAGCAAACGCGTATGCACAGAAATATGCTAGCTTGGAAATTTCTTAATTCCGACTAACCTAGTTTCATTTTAATGAAATGTCTGTTAGTATCTCAAAATTTTTCTCTTACTCGAAGTATAAAATTTTAAACAATTTATTGAGGTTGCTTTAGCTGCTTAACATGAAAACTCTCTTTACGCTGCGCTGTCAGCGGTTTTTGCTTGTCGCTTTTGTAGTTGAAAGGAGTCACTGCTCTGCTTGCCGACCAGCTGGCGTATCGTCAGTAACTACAAAAACATCAATAAGAAGCCTCTGCACTATGGTACAAATACCGCTGTGGAGTTTTACCGTCTGGGGTTTTACCGTCTGGAATTTCACCGTCTGGAGCTTTACCGTCTGTATTTTTACCATCTGGAGTTTTACCGTCTGGAGTTTTACCATCTGGAGTTTTACCATCTGGAGTTTTACCGTCTGGAGTTTTACCGTCTGGAGTTTCACCGTCTGGAGTTTCACCGTCTGGAGTTTCACCGTCTGGAGTTTTAACGTCTGGAGTTTTAACGTCTGGAGTTTTAACGTCTGGAGTTTTAACGTCTGGAGTTTTAACGTCTGGAGTTTCACCGTCTGGAGTTTTGCCGTCTGGAGTTTTGCCGTCTGGAGTTTTGCCGTCTGCAGTTATTACGCCTACCCTCGCTGGAGGGTTCTGGCGGTAAGATAAAAGAATGTCGCTTCCTTTAGATTTATCCAGTTGGCATACTGGCAGCAGTATCAGCTTGAGAAGCGGAGTTCAGCCAACGTATATAGTTTCGCACGGTGACGTTGCGATAGTCAGTATCTTCTATCTTAATATACACGATAGATTCTTTCATATTTCGGAATACAGATACTGATACAAGTCTTCCCAGACGTACCATGATACAGCTACAAGATACGCAAAGAGTATCTAAGATCATGGTTATATTGCGCTCAGTTTTACAAAGACGATATAAGTGAAGGACGGGACGTGAAAGGACGTAGTGCGATGTCCGTCCACGTCCCGTCCTTCACTTATATCGTCTTTGTAAAAGTGAGCGCTATATAACCATGAACGTTCACCAACTAGCCCCTTTCATTGCTTTACTAAAAGTATCTAAGATACATGTATCCTCGATACTGCTTAGTAATGGCCTAATCAAATTGGATAGTACCAACATTGTTTTGAAGACGGCGACATTGCTGGGCGTTATCAACGCACGCAAAAAAAAAACTTTTTTATTAGAGTGCTTTTTATCTGTACTGCAAGTTTGTATCATTATTAACATTATTGTTGTTCGCAATGTCACTTAATTAGTTTCTTTTAGTGTTGCTTTGTTAGGTGATAGCGCTATCATTCGCATTGTTGCTCTCAGAGTTTCTTTGCAACATTGCGGTGTTGCTCTTAATGCTTTGTGATAACGTCATTGTACGCGTATTAACTGTTCTTCGGCTCGTTTTTCCTATCAAGCTATGTGAAAAAGTGTGCAAAGCTATACACGTCACTGCACATGACCAAGAGCCAATGAGTACCCGGCATCGTATCTGTGTGCCAACATATACTTCTATCGTGTAAGTAAACGAAGAAAAAGAAGTAAAGAAAAAAAGTTAATGCGCTGCGCGAGTATTGTTGTACATTCTTCAGTCTACGTCAGTGCCAGTAATTGCTCTGGAATGCACGGTGACGTGTGTGTAAACACGTGACCGACCTGAGCTGTGCGATTAGACTCGGCGACCTCCCCCCCCGATCGTGCTCGACCGTGCATTTATACATTCTAAGTATAGCATTGCGGTTCTTAAATTGGTCGCATGCTATTTGGTTACGGCCATGCTACAAGCCTGTTTAGAAGAAGATTACGCGTGTACGCACGTCGAACGGATGAACAACCTAATATGATGTGGCTCTGTTTAGTATAGTTATAGAAATTGAAGCACCTTTCGCGGTAGCTGGGGGTGCCTATTGCTAGGGCTGGCAGCGCCAGAAGAGATTGACCGTCTCCACAATCAGGGCAAAATGTCGCCAATACTCGGTCTTCAAGCCGAGACGAGACTAAGCGAAAGCCGATTTTACCATTCGTGTTTTTTCAATCGCGACGAAAAACAAGTAACAATGCCCAATTCCGATCGAGGAGGGCGGTCCTGGCACCGCCATGTTGTTACGCTAGCCGCGTAAGCTATGCAAAGTCCGCAACGCTAAATTGAAAAGTTAGCGTCTGTACGTAACCGCAAATCTCTTGATAGCGCTCTGAGCGTGTGCTTTTTGGACGTACTCAATGCCTTTAAGTACGCTATGATACGGCACATATTCACCCGTAGGTTCACTGTTTCTGATAGTATGCCTCCTCCTTCACCACCGTAACTGCACCGCGATAAAGCAAATCTTAATTTCTCGCCTGCCGTAGTTTAAGCCATAAGGAAGGTGTTCACATATCTCCAGAGCGCTTGGAGTAATAAATACTACAATAGAGTGTAAAAGCCAGGCGAGTTGGTTGACCATCATAGTAAAAAGTAGTGCAAAAATAATTATGGTAACGCAAGTCGGAGAAGTACGCAGAGAAGACAGGTCACTTGTTCGTTCAGCGCCTGTCGTGTGTATTTATCTGCGTCATGTTGCCGCTCTTTTTACGCCGTTTTTAGTGTGCATACGTACGAGTTCTGTTTTGGAGGCGTTGTTTATGTCACAACCCAAATATGCGCGAAAAGCGGTAAGGGCTAAGCGGGAGGTCGGCCAAGGCGTCTAAAAATTATGGAAATAAAATTTTGGACTCGCTATTCGCAAGAGGCGCCTTTCTCGTGAGTCACTTTTCAATTTCTTCTTTCAAACCTTTCTATTGCTAAGGCTATTTGTTAGCCATCTTAAAGTGGTGCTATCGCTCGCAAGATCTGCGAAGCTAATTTACATTTATTTCTTTGCGAGAAATCTATCGTCCACTTAGGCAATCAATCAATCAATCAATCAATCAATCAATCAATCAATCAATCAATCAATCAATCAATCAATCAATCAATCAATCAATCAATCAATCAATCAATCAATCAATCAACGCTACCAGAAAAGTGCGCCCCGCCACAGCACGGAATATTTTCGTAGGTCGTTGGTTATGACCCTTCGGTTCTACGGCGAAGCAGTTTAAAACAACATCCGTAAACTTTTTTCCTTAGCATTAAACTTTACGTTCCACAGACGAGCACCGGTGTGGTACTTATCTCTAAGGCGAGACGCTGTCCGCGTGAAATGTCCTTCAAATATGCAAAGCGACCGTACCTCTCGATTGTGCAGGATGTCCTGCCCGGCCTCAAGTATGGACGGCTGCAGCGGTGGACTTCCGGGTGGCGCCAGCGCCAGGGAGGCCCGTCACGTGGCTGTCACCGCGGGTCAGCCTCCGACACCGGTAGGGACTGTCGCCGGAGGTTCGCTGGTCTCTGGATACGGACCACAGCACCAGCAACAGCCTCAAGACTTGTTCCTCCGGTACCAGGCCGTGTCCCGGATACCGCACGGCCTGGGCTCATCGTTAGACTGCCGAGTACCTCCGTTCATTCCACCGCGCGATGCGCCAGCAGCACTGCCAAGGCCGGCCACTATGCCAGACCTGTCTCACCTGTCCACTGGAGCAGACGCGAGCGGCGAAGACGAGAACTTCCTTCCATGTGAGTGGCAGTCAAGTCCTCTTCCTTGATATACGCACGCTGGATAGAAAAAGAAAAAGGTGCACAGATTACATAACAGATTAGGTTAGAGAGACACACCCACATGGCATGGTAAGTTGGGCAGGCTGACATAAGCCAGGTATAGATTACAGTTTTGTTAGGTTTTATGGAGCGAAATCAACTGAGCATATGATGCGCCAACGACAAACTTATGCGGTAGTTGAATAGATTTAGCAATATAGATAATTCCTTAAAATGCGATTGAGAGAGAGAGAGAGAGAGAGAGAGAGAGAGAGAGAGAGGGGAAGGAAAGACAGGGAGCTTAACTAAACTAAATCCAGTTTGCTACTCTACACGTGGGGAGAGGGACGGGGGAGTGAAAGAGATAGAGAGAAAACATGAGTCTATCACTTTCATGTGCACTAAGTTAGGTGCAGGATGCCTACAGTCGGGCACTCGTGTCTGTTGCCTTCAGGAAGTGAAGAAGCGATCGAATGGCTTTCCAGGCTACTGAACTGTGAGGCCAGGCTCCCAAGACCTTTGCTTCTGTGAATGGCCTATCGTCCAGTCTATTCAAGGCACACTGGGGAGTCTGACACTGGTTATCGAAGCGAGAACAGTGGCCCAGAAGATGACTGACGGTCTCTTCACACTTGCACTCAGCGCGAATAAGTGTCAATCAATTCAATTTTATGACCGGCACCACAGAATGCACTCGCATATACATCCTGAAATCCCGAGGGGTGACCCAACGCGGAAGATTTGAGCACCCAAGTGCGACTCTCGCGGGAGCGGATTGATTACTAAACACCTATCGTGCCTTTGATCCAGCTACGGCGTCCAGCACCCCGCCCTCTTCGGATAGCATCAAACCGATTAGCTTCAAGGCCACCTTCATAGGCGGGGATCATTTGACTATGACCGTATATGTCGCTTGCGCAAGAGCCACTGAGACTGTAGCTGCAGTTCAAGTCGAAAGCTCTCTGCGACAGTTTGTAATTTCGGTGAACTTCTTAACTAGTGCGCGCATGTATTGCTCTTATACTGGTTTCTTTTTGTGTGTGAAACGTGGTTACAGTGCTAAGCAACAATTATAGAGATATCGTAAAACCCTGATAGCGAAATAAATATTACCTAACTATAAGCGAAAACGAGAATCGCGTATCACTGTGTGCCCAGAAATACATAGAGACGAGCCACGGCTGCCTGTGGCGGGTTTTCCTAATAAGCGGAGCTTTTTATCAGACCCTGACCTCCAGACTTTGGCTCTGCGTTATCGATGGACATAGTGCCTATCAGCACTGAATACCTGTGTTCGTAATCCTCGTCCGCTGTCTCTACGTATTCATTTGTCGGTACCGACATGCCGTTTATCGTCTCAGTAAGAACGATTGCTGAATGAATGAATGAATGAATGAATGAATGAATGAATGTGGGAACGCCTTTTGTCGGTCCCGCCGGAAAGGCAGGCTCGGACTGACCGGCCGAAACAGGACTGACCGGCCGAAATAGCTTGTGTGTTATCGCCGGTTCACAGTATCTCTCCTTCACACTTTCCTGTGTCTCTTTGCTAAAGGCTCCGCCGACGGTCGACGGAGAGCAGTTTGACAGAGGCGCCGACACGAAGATAAAAAACGTTGTCGCCGACAGTCGGCAGACCGAAATCGGTGCCGGGTCGGCCTAGTGTGAGTGATCCTTAATCGATCGGACGTAGCCAACGACGAGGTGGCGATTTATCTTTGCACCAACATTAACTACTGATCAGTCCAAAATCGAAACGTCATGGGGCGTTCGGGCCTCGACAACGAGTTTTCAAACAGACGACAGCAACGTGATGTATCTTGCGAAGATTTGTCGTTGCAGATGACGATTTCGGAAACGATGGCGTTGCAAATGCCACCATGAATGAACTTTGCGAGCGTCCAGAAGGCGATAATTTTTAAATGAGATCGTAGGCCCTGCTGCTTAGCTACGCGTTACATTGCTGTGTAAACGCCGTCCATATCAATCGTCCAGCTTTAATTTCTTGCGCTTACATAAAATAACGTGGAGTCTGACAACTTGAAGCGGAAGAAAATCGAGGCATCAGTGAAATTTGAACGCATGACTACTGAGCATAGACTGAGAGTAGCATGCCAACAGCAAAAGTGACGAATAGTTGGGAAGCCGTTTGTGGGGTTATAATATCACAATCAATCAATCAATCAATCAATCAATCAATCAATCAATCAATCAATCAATCAATCAATCAATCAATCAATCAATCAATCAATCAATCAATCAATCAATCAATCGATCAGTCAGTCAATCAACTGCTATCATCAACAATTAATTGTGATCATACACGTCGTTCGTATACTGGAACACGACGATTACAAATAAAAATGCAATGACATTTTATGTGTTCAAATGACAATCATTTCACAAGGGCCAGATGTGGCTCAGGAGCGCCATGACATATGGTGTTGGTTTCTCAATGTATTATGAATGGAGTGGACAATGAGAAAACGAGTTGTAAATGGTAGACGCAACATGCCTGTAAAAAGGCATAAAATTAAGTCGCTGTAAATTGGGTGAAACATGTGAGTATCAAAATAATGAAAACGACCATTGATTTCAGCTATGACCATAAATGTTCCCTTAGGAGTAGATGATATAGCAAAACTTATACAATAAAACTAGCGCCTCAAGAGGGTCCTTGAAGTCAATAATTAATTATGGGGTTTTACGTGCCAAAACCACTTTCTCTTTATGAGGCACGCCGTAGTGGAGGACTCCGGAAATTTCGACCGCCTGGGGTTCTTTCACGTGCACGTAAACCTTATACACGGGTGTTTTCGCATTTCGCCCCCATTGAAATGTGGCCGCGCCGTGGCCGGGATTCGATCCCGCGACCTCGTGCTCAGCAGCCAAACACCATAGCCGCTGAGCAACCCACGGCTGGTCTTGAAGCCGAGGGCCGAGAAGCACGCGCTGTGAAAACTTCTTGCACTGCAGCGTGCAAGGCGAGGTTGCGCTACAGATGACCTGGCCAGACCATGCGTACGGCGTTTACGTTTGCTAAAAACCTCAAGAGGAAGCTTTAGCTCGGGTGCTTTTATCTAAATACATGTAAAAGGAGAATTCGTTTTTCTCGGCAACCACTGCACCAAATTTGACTGGGTTTGCTGCATTTAAAAGACAAACTTAGAATCTAGTGACTGTTGGTTTCAAATTTTCGAGTTAGGTCCTCAATTTTTTATAAAAAATTGACGAAAATTGCAAATTTTCAGAAAACGAAACTATCAAGTTTACAACTCTGTAACTCAACAAGAAAAAATGATATCGCAATTCTGTGAATTGTATCTGATAGCACATCTAAAGTGGACAAAATTGATATGTTACACATGAAGCTCAAAAAATGTATTAATATGTAAACACAACTTTTGCAGAACCCTGGTAAACAACGTAACAAATTCACGTAAGATGTAAAATGACATATCAAGTTTGTCCGCTTTGAATGATCTAATGGATGCCGTTTACAGAATCGCGTTATCTGTTCTTGATGCAGAGCTATTAGTTTGTAAACTTCGTGCTTCTATTTTTTTCAAACTTCTGAATTTTTGAAAATCTTTTTAACAAAGTTCAAGCTCTAAATCAAAATTCTGCTTCCAACAGTCACCCGAATTTAACTTTATCTCTCAAATGCAACTAACTTCATCAAAATCGGTCCAGGGGTTATCTCAGAAAAACGATTTGCGTTTTTACATGTATTTGAATAGGCCGCGTCTGAGTTGGGCCCGAGCTAAAGCTTCCTCTTAATACTGCATTAAAATCACAAGGCGGCTCAGGGCTCGTAAAGACTGCTGGGCAAAGAACCATTCTATCTTTTTTTTTTCTGACAGATCATCGGTTATCCTCTGTACATTTTACACGACCGGCCCGCGATTGGGAATCAAACGCATGACCTCGCACTTGAGCGATGGAAGCCATTTCCGGCGAGTCACCGCAGCGGGCAACGATCAGTTTAATTATTACAGCTATTTCTATAAACAGCGACTTCTGCTGGCTATCGCTAGAAATTAAAACAGATAACTTAAAAGGAAACTGCCGGTTTCTGAAACTGCGAAAAAAGAAACACTGACATATAGAGCGATCAGATCGGTTACAAGGTCGATTCAAATAGGTCGCGAAGCTTCGGGCGAAAAGCGGTTCAGTACAGATTGTCATCGACATCAGCATGGGGGGTTATGGGAGAAGCGATTGAAGCGCGACTATGTTTGGAGGGAACAAACATTGGGAAAGAGAAACGCGTTTTTTAAATTCAAACGAGACACAGTTAGATTCAGTCAACGAAAATAAAATTCCTAGTCAATTTTATATATTCGTGACGAGTTAAGAAAATACAAGTTTAACTTTATTATTATTAATAAATGCATTTCTTTTCAGCGCCTATCGCTACAGGGGGCGTTGACGCCACTATCGCTCGCAATGCAATGCACGTCTTGAAATGGGCAGAAAGGCGCACTCGTAAAGGTCACCTGTTGAAATACGCCCCCCTCACAGTTTGTGCTTTCTTGCTTGTCGAAGTTTGTCTGAATTTGGTGGCGCGGGTAGCTTCATCGCTTCTTAATCTCCTCAGTCAAAAGTAGTGAGTTACGACCGCCAGATAATTGTGTAGTTGTTTTCGGGCGACTGCGCTGGCCGACGGGCTTGGCATCCGACGATAGGATCAGCACTCTACACCTAAAGCTTTCGTCGGCCTCCAAAGAAAGTATGCTCTGCGCAGGGATGCGATTTCGACAACCGTATGGCTGGCCTTTTCCTGCATCGCTTTCCACGCTGAAAGGTCAGAACGCCCATCAAATCGAGTGGCGGGGCATTTGAATATATAGCTCCAAAGGAAGGACAACAAAACAAATTTCGCGCCTTCGAAAACAAAATGACGTCACTTCTGCTTTTAACGGACATGGCGTCACATTATTTTTTTCTTCCGCCGGAAGTGTTCCCACCACATACAGATGGCGCTAAGCCCCATGAACCGCAGATGGACCGCCATGTTTTGAACGTATGGGCTCCTATGAAAGCTTCGCTACCAGGTATATTTACCTTGTCGGTTATTCGCAAAACGTCTCTCATAGGCAAGAATGCTTTCTCAGCGGCTGGCTTTGAGAAGCTTCGTTCCGCTGTAACAATCGACATAAATATAAACGATCGTCGGAGTTCAATTCCAAAGCACGCCGACATATGACTGAACTCGAAGCCTTATAATATTGCGGAAAAATGCACATCTTTCGCATTTCAAAAAGCGAGCCGAGTTTTCTACCTGGAAGACTGGTAATGTCAGCCCAAGCTTGAATGCTTGAAATATTTCTTAGACAGCTCTAAGGTTGGCATTAATTGGAAGCACACCTTACGGAATCTATAAACCGCAGCTCTTGTGGCGCGCAAAACGTAACGTAACAGCTGGTATAGTAATATCGCCTGACGGAGGAATCAAACGCCCGTTCTCCCTTTAATTTTGAATAACGTGAGTGCTACCTTGAGACCTAACAAAATATAACCAATACATCCCAGGCTGAGTGGCTGCCAGCGTTATTTAAAGTAAAGAGCACATGTTCACCTTTGCAATTTCAAGAATGCGCTACTTAATAATGTTACTGTGTTTAACGTATGTGGCCAACCTTGCATGTGCACCCGTTACTAAATTAAGGTACCTAAATTGGCGGGTTTTTACATGCCGAAATTCGCGGCCGGTACTTAACAGAAGTTTTACAAATATAGGCCCCGCTATATTTAGCAATTCGAGAATTAATTACCAGCACCACCCAGAACAGCACCAAGGCCTGTTCCCTCCGATCCACGACGTCATGCTACCTGGCCCCGAAATTTCCATCGCCAAGGCCGGCGTGACGAAATCGGTGACGTCAAAATAACCACGGCTTACTCGGGAGCATCCCCATTAGATTTTATGGCCGTCGTGCCAGGTAGCGTGACGTCATGGATCGGAGTGAACTGGCCTCGCGCTATCCGGGTGGCGCTGAAATTACTCCAACGAGCGGGTTAATTGCCGTCACAAGTTTTAAGTTTAGGAAGCGAGTCATATGGACACCGTATCGGGGCCTTCTAGAAGATAAGATAAGCATGTACTCTCTACAAAAGTCAGCCTATACAGTCTCTGGGTGCTTTCTTGATACTGTCTATCGTGCACCCTATAGTGAGTGAAGGATAGTGAGTCGACGGCAGTAGAACGTGTAAACGACACTGTGCGGGCTGGTGCTTCAACGAATCACTAAACGGACGAAATTTCTAAGAAGAGTCGGTTCCCTCGAATCGTCATGGTCGCACCATCTGGACGAAGCATGGAAAGCGGATACCACGACAGTCATTTTCGGCCATGGGTAAGTTTTTTCCATTTACTCGTAGGCGTCGTTCGGCGAGCTCACCACGTGTCCACCGAACCACGTTGAGGAATAATTGGCGGACTGCAGTGAGCGTTTACGCGAGCTATTCATAACCTGTTCGTGTCAATGCAGATCGCGGCGTCGTCTGCCGAAATTGCTTGCGCTTGAAATATTTTTTTGTTGATTTGATCGTACTGTCAATGCCCTCAGTGGGATGATTACAGGGGTTCGAAATGAACACGGTGTTAACGAGCACAGCAAGTGATCATCTCAGAAAATGTCATTGCAAGTTGCGACTAAAATGCGCATGAAATACTTATTTTTTAAAGAAGTCTTATTATTGTGTAAATGCCTGCCTTTTCACTATGAAGCTCTTCGGTGTGGAAAGAAAAAAAAATTATAGATGAGAGACTGGATCAACAAATGCGCTACAGTAGGCTATGTTCAACGGCAGCGACAGCAAATGAGACAAAAAATGGTAAAATAATTTTTTTATTGAGGACAATTGAGTGTTTCGCATGTTCACTAGAAGCAGCATGGTGTAGTGCTTCATGGGGTAAGCATAAACATTATTCGCGTAATAAAAAAAAAAACAACCAACACATTCACACACACACACACACAAAAAAAGCCGATCTGCTTACCTGGCCGTTCTAATTCGCATGGTCTGCTATGCACAACCGACGGGAACTAATTACTAATGCATTTACGTTTTTCTTATCACACATCTTACTTAAATTGCCCTCAGGGTCAATGGACTTTACAGGGGGACGTGATTAATGTACAGAACAAAATAATATAACAAGCATGAGTTTTTCTTTATATACAAAATTAAAAAAAAAGAACAAGAGTGCGAGACAAACTGTTATGCAATATTGGCCAATGCGTTCACCAATTTTCTCAATATTTGGGATCGTTCTAATGGTGCGGGAAGACAATTCCAATCATTAGGCGTTCGCTGTATGTAAGAGTGGCTAAACGAAGCGGTTTTGCATAACGGTATGCCAACCTTACGAGCAGGGTCTGAATGGCGCGAAATTTAACGTTGTAGGAAGGACTAGCACATGACGCAAGAAGGGGTGATAAGACAGCTTTAAAAAAAAACGAAAAAAAAAACCCGCTTAGGCGTAGCAACAACGTACGGCGTGACGCAAGTGAAGGTACAGCTGGAAGTTAGAATTCATGATTGCGATGCTTACCGGTTCGGCTGTAGCTATAAGCCGTATAAAACGAGCCGAGTTATTTATTAACATTCTTAGAGACTGCATCTGGTCAACATTTTTTTTTTTTTTGGGTGGTGCGAGATATTGTGCGTGTACGAAATTGCTACAGTGCGGTATCTATTTCCTTCTTGAAAGCAGCCTTCATTTCTTGTCTCTTTCTTCAATTTCCCCTCAGCTATAGATACTAGAACACTGTCAGGATACCCTGCTGACAAAAGTCCTGTCAAGTTACTTTCGAAACTTCTTGCCACGGATTGAAAAGATTTCTTCAGGGCGTTATCTAAGCATCGCACATAGCTATTACTCTTTTAACAATCTTCGAATGGGATTAATGATAAGGTAACAGGGATTTACATGCCCTTGTACGGTACTACCAGCACACGTGATAGCTAGTGAGCTTTAGCTTCGAATCAACAAACCGCAAAACACCATCTTCTGGAATTGCATGCGTTAGTTTCAGAGGATTGCAACATTCGTCATGAAGCGCCATGAGATTATTTACAGTGGCTGGGAAACCATCTTCGCTTCCTTGTATTAAAATTTAAAAGAAATTGTCCACATATCTAAACACATTCGCATTATTAAAATCTTTGAGGCGGTGAAAAATTAGTCTGCCACAATGAGCTAAAAAAATATCACTAAAGACAGGAGCCACGCATGAGCCTGTACAGATCTATTTTGCATGCCTGTTTTTTTTTTTTTCTCTTTTAAGGCTGCATGGCCACGGTACTTCCATGCGATGAACGACAAGCGCGTTATCACCGTGAAATTACACTCTTGAAAAGAAAGTAGCGAGCGCAGCGTTTTCAAGAAAGGAAACTAAAGTAAGAGGGACGAGGATTATTGGTTGGGAAATGATACGTCCCAACGGGCGTACATTATTTTAAACCGTGGTTCGAAAATTTGAATGGAACTGGACCTTTCATGTTAATGTTCAATACTTAAATTCATCCTACTAGTAACCAAATTTTTCGAGTGAAACGAGAATGTAAGCCTATTACATATTATACATCTAAGGTTCCCATTTGAGTGAAATGATCAACCTTACAAATTGCGGGCAATTATTGGACCATAGTGTAAACTGACCGTATTGACACGGGTACTGACCTTTTTTCGGTGGGGCTGCATTTCACCCTCCAACAACCTAATCTTATCGCTCAGCGCAAGCCGCACCGGCATTACTTGTAGCTTACTCGAACGCTATCGTTGACTCTGTCTTTCGTGCACGTTCTCGCCGAACCCCGTGTAATCAGATCGTATACGCGCGACACGAATTGTCTCGAACTTTCTGGAAGGCACGAGGGCACCAGCGATCACGCTGGGACCGTCGACGAATCTGTAAAAGCCGACGCGCTTGACCCGCTGACAAGGTTTCGACGGTCGCCGATTGCGCTCGCCGTTGTCGTTGAAGATTCAGCGTATAGCCCGTTTTTGTGGGCACAGGCTCGGCTAATAAAGAGTTCCGTTATTCACAGTTTTGCTACCGCGTTCCTGACCGCGAGTACAACGTGAGAGTATTCATTCATTTTTTTGCGCCTTCACGTGCGAAGACATTATACGGAGTAGCGGTTACAAAGTAACTGATAGAAAGAGATGACGCGATGAAAAGAAAAATGGGGGGGGGGGGGGGTAATTATGCAACATTATTCAGTGCGCATCAGTAATCGGGATAATGTGTGGCAGATAAAAAGAGCACTAAGCAAAAGGCGACGAAGTAACAAACTGCTGGTTAGGTTGAAATAGCACCCGAAAATTATATTCAATGCATAACATAGGTATTATACAGGGTATCCCAGCTAGCTTTACCGAAGTTGTTCGACGAAAATAAGAATTTAGGAACATGGCCCAACATACAGCTATAAAGCCTACGATGTTTGGTCGTCGGTGGTCTAACGACTGAGACCGTATCGTTCAACTTGGTTTTTAATTTCTTTTGTCGTTATAAAGCATGGCTAACGTTAGTGAGAACACCCTGTATAAATGACTGGTCTTACTCACAATACAGTTTTAACTGAAGAACACAGTCATATCAATTTTAGCACTGATTAACTGAACTGTTCCGCCTGAGCAATCATTATCAGCGAAATGCGCATTTCTTCTATTACAGGCAAAGTTAACCATTCATCATCAACTGGCATGAGACAGGTTAATAAAAAATTGAAATAATTCAAAATTAGTTCTTGCACGTGCACCCAATGCTCGGTACACGTGTGTGCGTGTGCTTTGCATTTCGTCCCCATCGAAACGCGACCGCACCAGCCGGGATTCGATCCCGCAAACCTGGCCTCAGCGCTGATATCTTTTTATAAATGTCAGCGATTTATTCCTTCGTGTGTATTGGATTGCGAATAATATAATAGCCTCTTCAGCCATAGGTAAGACGCCTGACCAAAGTCCTTGACAGGTTGATATTGCGAATATAAATAAAATTGCGCAAAAATCAGCTAACGAACTTCAAGGCTAACAGTATTTCGCTGCTGTAAATCCCCAGCCTTGCATTACTTAGCATATAACACACCTGAGGAGTTACTGTCTCACAAATGTCGAAGCAATGATCGATCTCAACGCACAATCATCTTGAGTGAACGTCAGTCTCAGTTAACTCTTGCAGACGCCACTTCATCCCGTTTATTGAAAATTTGCTTTCACCATATCTCTTGTATCTTCAGAATGATAGAAAGTGTACCGCTGCAAAAACGATTAAGAATTTTCAATTGTTTAGCGAGTTTTGTCAAGTCTACAAAATTTCTACTCAATGCGAAAACTCACTACAGGAACACAAGATATGAGAACATATACTACGTCGTGTTTTGAAAAGCTTGAAGAGCACTTATACAGCCACTTGAAAATTATGCCTGGTGCATGACATTGTGAAAAAAAAAATGAAAGAAGTGAACCCGCTTTGTACACCATACTGACATACAGTAAGAACACCCAGCCGTCTACCTTCTCACTCATTTCGCTAAAACACTCTGCACGTTATTCAAAATTGTAGCACATTTACAATAATAAGTGTTTCAATACGTATGAAACACATTTTAAATGCCGTTACTTTCATCAGTGCTTTTGCTATTGATGCACTCTCCTGCTGTGCACAAGAGACAGCGTCTCAAAGGGTTAATACGATTAAGGTCACCATATAATACAACTTACTGAAGTAGAAGTATTAATAACCTCACCGTTTATCACTTTTCTCGCACTGCCCTTCAGCAAGGCTACTGCATTTTTGTGCGACACTACACTTCAAAGAATGAGCATCCGCTGTCTGCAACATGTACTAAGAATGCCTGCTCAATGCCCTTGCATCTGTTAAAAAAAATTGCCGCATAGGTTCAGTCATTTTTCACGTTCACGTAGAATGAAAATTTCTGTTATAAGAGAACACGCATGCACCATGTTAGAGTGTAGTTCGACGGATCAACAGCCTCGCGATTTACCGGGAGCTCTTCGCAGTTCCCCCCAGGAGGACTACATCGGAACAGAAATACTCATATCGCGAGGTGGCGGCCATTCGCAGCAAGCTCTAGTTCTTTCCCCAACCCTCTGCACACCAGAAGGCCTGCCATACCGTGATTGCTGACGTCTCCCGGCGGTCACTGTTTCGTTTTTTTTTGTATTTTTCAGGGCGTCACTGATTACGATGCCCGAGCACGACTACCAATGTACGCAGGCAATTCGTGTCTCATGCTGTGTCACACCTTCCATGTAACGCCCCCGCCATCTGGAAAATAAACGGCCCTGAACCAAACTGTACATCTACATATTTTCACTCCGTGATTCTCGGTGTCGTGTACTATATACCGTGCGTCCCAGCTAACGTTAGCCGCGCTGGTAGAAGAAAAACATGAATGAAAATGCAAGCTGCAAGATACAATTATAAAACGCACGGAATTCGGTCGTCGTCGTATGTCTAACGAATAAATACCGCAGGTCTTGTAACCGTATTTCTCTACGTGTGCTTTTTTTCTTCCTGTTTCTCGGATAACACCTTGGCTAACGTTAGCTGGGACATTCTCTCTCTCTCTCTATCAAATATATATATATATATATGGAACGCTTGACGGGTTCGTTGATCGTGCGTCATGTCGTCGGGAAAGGTACGTCGGTGCTGTCGTAGCTGATCGACTCGACGGTCTGCAACGCCTGGCATGGCAGACAATGCGGACACAGCAGATGCATGTTCTTGAGGTTGGTTGGAAGCGCAACCAAGCTGTTCGACATCCGCCCCTTTGGTGTGTCGTTCAAGTTCTTCGCTGACAATATCCCTTGTAGTTGCCGCAAGGTCAAATTGAAAACTGTAGTTGTCGTTTTCGTCAACGCTTGCTACCGTTGTGACATTTGCTAACCTGCCGAACTTTGGCGTGACACTTTGGCAGCTTCAAGGCCTCAAATGTGCGACAATGCTTGATGAGGTCGACGACCGAGGCGAGACTCTCCTTTCCGATTAAATAATTGTAAACACCGTCGGCTATGCCTTTGAGAAGGTATCCAACCCGCCCGCTTCCTTTTCGTGGTGGAATCGCCAAAGCACTCTGTGAGGTGAGTAACGAAGCTGTCCCACGTTGTGAAGGTATCTTCATGGTTCTCGAACCACACTAGCGCAGTGTCTGTGAGGAACAGAACCACATTGTCGAGCTGAGCCGTGGAGTTCCAGCCGTTGTACTTGCTCACACGCTTGTAGTGGGTGAGCCATTCCTCCACGTCCTCGCCGAACTTTCCTGATGAAAGGGCGGGGCTCCATCTCATGCATCCAGGCACCGGTTGTTCGCACTGGAGCAGCCAGAGAAGGATGTTGGTCGCCGCTGTGGGACAAGGGTATCTCAGGTGGTGTTGGAGGCAGTCGAGCGAGGAGTCGGCTCTGGCGTGGCACTTGCTGCAGCAGCTCCGTCGTCTTGGTCGAAGTACCCCGGCACCTCCACTACAAAACTGTCACGGTTAATGTTGAACCGGCTTTATTCAAGGGACGAGATTGATGGTGAAGTCAAGATGGCGTCCCTAGGCTGCACCAGCTGACGTCTTCTTCCTCTTCTCCAAGTCCGGCTCATGCCGTAGCAATATATATATATATATATATATATATTGCTACGGCATGAGCCGGACCTGGAGAAGAGGAAGAAGGCGTTATATATATATATATATATATATATATATATATATATATATATATATATATATATATATATATATATATATATATATATATGTTCAGGTAACCCTAACATCACAGGACCCGGCACAGAAATAGTCATTATCATTACCATCGTCATTATCATCACATACATTCCCACACTGCGCATGTTTGAGCTGGTCACTTTCACCAGTGCGAGCATATACAGTTCAACCGAGGAGTGTGTTGCTCACAGATGCAGCGATTACGTGGACGATGCACGTGCACTTACGCGTTAAGTTTGCCGAAAACAGCGCGAAGTTCGCTGACTTATTTCGAGGCGAACGTTTCGAGGACACGGAGTGGTCACGACGTGTACGCGCATGCCAAACTAGGACACAATGCAGTGAAGACTAAAACACGTGTACATAATGCAACAGTGCATGAGCTGTTGTAGGACGTTATGCGTGCTATGGAGTGAAACAGGCGTGAATACCAACACGATTACTTCAATAGCAGAGTGCAGTTTTAGGAGCAAGCTTCATCTCGTCACTTCCGACGTGAGCACGTGAGAACGATTGCTTGAATTGAATTTTGTCGTGTGTTTGAAGTGGATATTTATTATTTTCGTCTGAGATATATCTTGTGCGACAACTTTCTAAAATGGAAGCATTATAGAAAGCATCAAAATTGCAACTCTATATCCTTGAAGAAAACAGGTGTGTCCTATGCGCGTACTATGGACTGCATTAATGACATTCAACGCAGACAATACTGGTATATTAAGCCCCATTGTGAACAACCAATACCATTAATCTGTTAATAAAGTTTATGCAGAACTGATATAGACTTGAGTTCATGCGTAGCACATAACATTTGTCCTCTTTACACATTCTTCTGGAAACAACCTACACAACTGTGATGTCTGTTTTTGACTAGGAGTTAAGAAATCTTCAGGCTTGAAAGTATATTAATTTGACAAACATTTCATAATCCCTGCATAGTACTGCAGGCTACAAATTAAAATGTTGTTTGCAGTAGTCGGTACAGTTAAACTGTCCCTGTTAAATGCAACATATTTTATGTATATTTGCTGAGCGGTTGCTTAGTAAGATCGTTTCTGCATTACTCATTTGATATTTTAATCGTGAGATGAGAGTTGGCTTAGAGCGAAAGCCTCCTCATAACTGATGTTGTTGAGGAGGTGCTGCTCCTAAGACAGACAGCTGCTTTTTGTCTGTTTTCTATAACTTCCTGCTCGCGCTTTTCCTCACTGCACCGTCTGTCAGCACCGTCACTTAAAAAATAAAAAATAACGAAGAACTCTGCTTGATCTGTTCTGTTATAAATGACAGGCAAACAACACCGACACTCTACTTGAACAACTATTTTCTTTAGGTGCCACGCTTTTATCATATGGCAGACGTGACGTAAACCGACTAACTGCATTAAATGTGTTATTTGTCACTAAGGAAATGAGTTACCAAAATTTCACATGACCTATATATGTTTACTGTAGCAGTGACAAGAAGTGATTGGCGGGCCTGTATACTTACCATCGTTCTGAAGAATGCAACATGAGCACGAGGAAACAGATAAGAAACGAGAAGCCACATTTCCCTACTTTGCATTCCCCAGAGTGTGACGAGCGTTTGATTTGCACGCTTCAACAAAATGGTGAATTGCTGGGCGAGTGATGGTGTCGATTCACGGTTAGGAATTCACACCCTACTGACTCATTTCGACATTTTGTTGGAATTTATGCGCACATCATTGGGGGCTCTTTTCCCTAGCTGGAACGCTCCTTCTCTCATTGTTCTCCGCTTCACGCGTTTTAACGGACGCTTATATAGCGTTCACGCTACCACGCCATTTCAGCTCCCGGCAACGGCACGATCACGCACAAGACATTTGACGGAAATAACAGTAAGAAGTGTTTAATTTTATCAATTTCGGTTTGCTATACCGTCCATCGTCGAAAATTCCACCATATTGACGAAATTCCGCAATGACCACATTTTGAACGAATCAGAGACGCCGTAGCCACCCTCTGCTCCAATCAGAGCTGGCAAGATGGCGAATTCGAAAACATGGCGGAATCTGACAATGTCCGGAGCAGCACCCCTGGTTGCTTAGGAGTGGCAGTACTCACTAATCAGAGATGCAGTGTGTGTTTGTTGGTGCACAGTTCTGTAACCGTGTGTAGAAATAAAATGATGATGACACGGGAAAGAGATAGGGCACATGACGTCACTGGAGAGAGATAAGTTGTGAAGCCCATTCGAGAGGGCTTGCTTGGCGTTTGGAAAGCGCGTGAATCAGTCCACGCGCCTAAGTACGAGATCACAGATATGCTATAGGCGTCGAACCAGCCAATGAGCGCTTGCTCACCCTTCTTTCACCCTGTTTACACCGGAATCTTGCGTGTTGTGCCCTGACGAGGTCACGTTGTCTGCTTGGGAATATTTGAGCAGTGTTAAGGAATATGTGCATGAGTCATCTGTTCGTTCGATATGCTCAGTATCATGTGTCTTCAATTTTGACTGAATGGTGCTTAGATGAGAACACACAGGGTGTTGTGCAGGATTTCATATGAGATTACGGTATGATACATACTGGTTCTGAACAGTAATTATATGATAACATACGGGTTATTATACTGGGTCTCATATGATACGAGATTTCGCATATGATACCTGCTGGTCCTGAATGGTGCTTAGATGAGAACACACGGCGTCTTGTACAGGATCTCATATAATAAGAGATTATAGGTATGATACATACGGGTTCTGAACAGTAATTATAATGTTAAAACTCGATCGAACGAAACGAGATTTTACGAAGTTCCCGATCCAACGAACAAATTTCCATTCCCCGGCAAACTACTCATAAGGTTCAGTGTTGTCATTGACCCGAATTAACGGAACTAGCTTGCATCAAGCCCGATTTAACGAAGCTTTTCCATAGATAAATGAGTAAAAAAAAATAGTGACTTCTTTCAAATTTTTACGCAGACGGGCGCACTAACGTTATCGCGTTAGAACATCTAGGCACTCTAGCCACGGCCCTAGCTTTATTTTAACCAGGTTGCACGCCGTGCCCATGCACGGAACAACGGACTCAGCAGTCGCTAGCGTTCCTACGCACCAGATGGCGCTAGGGGCGGTGGTAGTTAGGCCACCCTCGCGGACTTTTTACACGCGCAGGCGTGGGTTGGCGACAAATGCAATGCCGTGGTACTATTGGGGTACGTGTGGCTACGCTTTATTTTAGGTTTCGCAGGACCAAAAAATCTCTTGCTCGATTTTCCGAAATTCCCGATTTAACGAAATAATTCGAGCGTGTCCATCACTTCGTTGAATCGAGTTTCAACTGTATGACAACATACGGGCTATTATACTGGAACTCATATGATACGAGAATACGGATATGATACATACATGTTCTAAATAGTGCTCTCAGATGAGAACATACGGTGTCTTGTACAGGATCTCATGCAATACGAAATTACGGATACATATATACATACAAAACGTGTGGAACCGTGTGCCGCTTTCCCTTTTTCTTTACCCTGCAACTCCCCAGGAGGTTCATTTTGGAATACCACACCACCTTGCGTCAAGACATCACGCTCAACGTCCATATTTCAAGAACATCCGAAGAATCTTCCAACAGAAAATATTCACCATTAACTTTTCTTTCTTTTTTCACCCATATTACTTCAAATATTTCGTTGTTCCGGAACCTTTCTTCTTTATTGATGGTCATGTATCTTTTGAAGTTTTTTGTTGTTTGTATTGTTGCACATCTGGTGAAGTTTTTTGTATTATTTTTTTCCCTGTCCGTTACTGTCAATTTCGTTTAGTACATTTAGTTTTACTGCATTTGCTCCTTGCGATTGTGTAATATCCTGCGTTAGACCTATTGTAACTTCCAAATGCGCAAGTTTTGTTTGTATGCTCGTTTCTTGTTTGTGTATCTTGTTTTGTATGCCCCATTACTTACTTTCTTCCATGTTACCTTGTATATGATTTTAATGTGGTGTTCCCCTCTGCTTTATAAAAAGCATACTTGTATATAACAGGAGGTCCCGCTACAGTCATTGACTATGGGACATCCTTCTGTACATTATTGTTCTTTATAACCTGTAACCTATTATGAATAAATCAATTTCAATAAGGGTTTTGAATGGTGCTTAGATAGGAATGTACTAGTTCTTTTACGGGATCCCGTATGATCGTGTGGAATTACGTATATGAAACATACGATTTTGTTTAGTTAGTAACACCACTCGTTCTCACACACAATCACATGCGTATAATCATATGAGAACATCAATGTGAGGTATTTAGGTTTTGTATTTATGGTTATCTCGCTAAAGAAAGGCCGAGAGAAAGGTTCCATTTCTAAATGAAGACTACGATGAACAGACAGACTTTACAGATGCTCAAAGAAACGCAGTCTATTAGAAAGAATATGCGCTCTGCTCTCGGGTGCGGGAGAGAGAGATATTTCCACAAAACACTGCTTCAATTCATACACAACACAGGCCTCACAGCACACATATAATACACATACGCATCAAGAATTATGCCTTAAGGGCAAGTCTTTATCGCAATAAAAAAGAGAGAGAGAGAGAGAGATATTCATCGAGAGGCTGGAAAAGAATGTCCGCAAGCACCCCAGACCTCGTGCACTTGAGCTACCTCCAAGATGGCCGCGTTCCAGAATGCTGCAGACGTGAACGCCTCCTCTCGCCGGCACGGTATTTTCGTGGCCCAGTCCGCCCTTTCCTTCGCTGCTTTCTCTTTCTCCACCGCTTGGTGTTGCTTTCGTTGCCATATTTTGATGTTTGCTTTAGCTCTTCTTACGGTGTTCATGTCCTCCCCCCCCCCCCCCCCCCCCACGCCTCTGTAAGAAAACGTGCAGCATCGTTGAGACTGACTGCGATTTGTTCTGAATTTGTTTTCAAATCTCTGGCGTTTCTAGCGTCGGCTCACTTCTATAAATGGAGCTCATTCCTTCTCGTAACTTTCGCATACAAACTCCGGACCCATCCCGCATAAAAGCATCGATGCTTGCGTGCGGGACAGGGCTAGCTGCCCGCGGGAAGGTTGGGCAGCGCAAGTTTTAAACTTTGCCCCGTGTAGTATTCAGCAGAGGCTGGCTTTAAATGCTATGCATTGGTTACTGAGTTACCATTCAACGGGCGAAATGGCAAAATAAAAGCTACATTCGCTTTTCAAAATATTAGCAGTTCCCCTTCGCTCGAAAGGGGAAAATGTCGATGGCGATAGTAGTATATTACACTGCGCTTGTACTGCTGGGTCGGTGTTTCTAACGGTACTACGTGACGGCATGTTGGCGTAGCTACGCTGCCTGAGCGGCAGCTACTGCGGCGCGGCCGAAACAGCGTTCGGATTGCTATACCGACGCTCACAACGGGCTTGCGTGACGAGAAGCGTCGGCGATGCAGCCACGACGCTTGTAGTATAGAACAAAATGAAAATGAAATTGGATTCAAAGAACGGTTGCAATCCTTCAGCTCCGCCATGCCCCTGCCCGATATGCGATAACACCGGAGGCGAGGATCCGAAACCAAGCCATGGGCTATAGTCCGTAAACCTACAACCGCAGGCCGGATCAAGTTGACCTCCATTCACCCTTTTGATTTTTCGTCTTGGTGTTTCGAGTGGAAAGGTAGGTGCTGACACCCATCACTTTGCATTAAAGGAAAGTAATTCCCGAAGAAGAGTTAAGGATGGCTTATTGATCTCTCAGGCAAAGTGAAGTGCGCTATGTCGTTTATAAATATATTCATAGTTATTTGAGAAATTGGCTTGCCACGCCGCAGGAAAGTTCCCTCATTTGTAAATGTAGTCAGCGGGGCACTAATTAAAAAAAATTAAATTATGGGGTTCTACGTGCCAAAACCACTTTCTGATAATGAGGCACGCCGTAGTGGAGGACTCCGGAAATTTCGACCACCTGGGGTTCTTTAACGTGCACCTAAATCTAAGTACACGGGTGTTTTCGCATTTCGCCCCCATCGAAATGCGGCCGCCGTGGGGCACTGATTTCAAGGACTACATATACCTAGTTTAGGCGGTATAAAAGTTCCATTGGAACGTTGTTTTACAAAAGTGAAAATTTGCGACATTGGACTTTATTTGATATCTATCAACTCGGCCGCTGATGTAAATGATATTCTGTTTCGTTCGATGGCGGTATACTAAATGCTACGCGTAAAAAAAATATTTTTGTCTTTTTCAGAATACGATATTTCCGCGCGATGCGAAGTGCTCATCTTTATTCCGTCTCCCGTTTCGTGTTACCCTGCAAGGCGTTTTTTCTAACGTGATGCGTTGAACACGAGGATTCTTGAGCCGACTCTCGCTATGTCATTGGGTATGTAAAACATACATTTTTTTATGATGCGAAACTTCCTTTGAGAACTTTCCCGGATTTTTCTAAGCGTGGCTGCGGGGGGCTGCTGTCTTCTGCAATAGCTCGCGTTCAAAAGAAAAAAAAGAAAAAGGAATTATGCGTGTCCGATGGTGGTCTCGAACCTCGGTTCCCCAGCGCAGCAGCCAGATGCTTTAAGCGTTAAGCACGATTCTTTTTTAATTGTACCGTTAGGTCACACTTGCACGTGCGCGAGTATATATATATCGGTCCAACGCCAACCAGTTTAGAGATTGGTCGCCACGCGCGTCAGCGCATGCGCGAGCAATTTATGGCGGATTCGGCAAATCGCACCGGTGCGCACACCAGGAGGCGCCTCAAGTACGCCGTTTCTAAAACCCCTTAAACTTCGTAAAGTAGTGCCACGCTTTGAAGAATGCCGCCTCCTCCTCGCGCGCTCTGGCCGAGGCCGACGCCGCGTCGCCATTGGCCTAATAGCATCACGTGGGCCCTCGCGCCGTGCATCAGCGCCATTTTTGCTCGAAAAGTGTCTACGGAGTGGCGAGGAGCGCATGTTGACGCCTTTGCTACGCTCGAGCAGTGTAGGCGGCGCCACAGTCGCGGAGGGAGCGTGAAGGAGAGGAGAAACGAGGAGGAGTGAAGGCGGAGGAGGAGAGTGTCGCCACTTTACGAAGTTTAAGGGGATTCAGCCGTTTCATCCAATCGTCGTCGTCCCAGGGCGTACCGGTGGGATTTGCCGAATTCGTCCCGAGTTTCCTCCGCGCCAAATACGCGGGAGTGTGATGGGCAGGTTTACATGTCACTTGATTACCCGCGTCACGTATAAACCGCGCTTCACGTAGATTCCAACGTGCGTGTTGGATCTCCGCAACTCTTTGTACGGCGTCTGGAATGAACGAAATACTCGCTAGCAAGGCTTACCGAGTTGGTCTCCCAGGCTCAGGACAACATAGCTGCGACTTTTTTTCCTAATCCAGCCGACACCTCCTGCGAAAGAAATGACAGGTTGAATAGTCGTAGACGCTGGTAAAATTTCACAAATGTTTCCTTAGGAACCGCTTGCACTGTTAATTTGTAAAGACTTAAAGTAAGGTCGTTATCAAACGTTGTAGCTTCGAAGCCAGAGTAGCACTTCTAATAGCTTATACAAATATCACGAAATATGCTTGTCTAAATTAATCTGTTTAATGAAGTGCATATAAGCGTGAACATTTATCCGAATGTACACTTTTTTCATCATCATGTGCTGGGCAATTACACATGAAACTTATGGGAGTGTTGAGGGAAAGCATCGTTTTTCCAGAAGGAAGCGTTTTGTGTGAAGTGAAAATGTGTTAGACGCAATGAAGATGACTCCGCAAATATCGGCCACAATTTTCTGTTGTGTGCATTTTTGGGAAGAGTCTGGAATACGCAGGGTCGATTTCACACCTAGCGACGCCCAGCGCCGTCTGCTTCCCCTGCAGTCGAGAGCAGACGACAGATGTCGCGCATGCGCGCGGAGCTGGGAAACGCAGTGCCCAGCTCTATGCTACCTCTAGCGCACTCAGTACTGCACGCTACTGCCGAGGCAACATGCCGAACCGCGTGCCCGCACGCGTGCGTTCTGGCTCGCGAGCCAGCGGCGCCAATGACGTCATCGCCGTGTGTGAATGG